>NC_140211.1:5879421-6479421 GCF_951802725.1 Rutilus rutilus
AATCAGAATATTATAAAGTTTTCTGAAGGATCACGTGACACTAAATTCAGCTTTGCATCACAGAAATATATTTTAAAGTATAGTAAAATAGAAAACCATTATTTTAATTAAATAAATCCAGGCTTAATGAGCATAAGAGACTTCTTTCAAAAACATTAAAAATAGTAATGTGTCCAAACTTATGTACTGTGTAAGTAAAAATAGCCTATACTAAATGTAAAATTAAATGTTGTATAAATAAAAAGGTTAATCGATCAGTTCGTTGGATCATTTTTCCTGCCGACCAAAATTTCGTTATTTCAAATGTAGGCAAGCGCGCTCATAATGTAGAGACGCCGCGCGACTACAACATTGCCCAACATCAAATGGCAAACGTAATGCAAGCGGAACGAAACTGAGCTACTCGTTATTGTGTGGTTGACGGACCGTTGTTTATCAGTTTGGACCAGTGCAGCGCGAGCCGATCGTGATCATGTGACACTGTTACTACACAGCGCTAAGAGATACAGTAAAGAAAGCATTTGAATTCGCCACAGAAGTAATAACATCGCTGCGAGATCTAGTGAGAAACATTCACATTGTTTGGCAGGAATAGTAGCTATTGCCTCAAGTAACATTACGTCGGTTTTATTTTGACATTATGAATACAATGCCCTCAAATGTTAATCTTAACTAAAATAAACATTTGTATAACTACTACAATATTAAATTTATTTTTTTCCAAGGAGCTGTTTTGTTTTATATGCTCCTAAGAAGAGTCAATTATAGCTCCAGAATTGCTCAAAGTAAAAAGAAATATTATTTTATGGTGCTAGTTTTAATTAAAAAAAGAAAAAGAAATAAATCAAGGAAATTGGCATTTCTTTATTTTTGCTGTATCGAAAACATACCAAACCGTAACACGTGTATCGTATTGAACCGAACCGTGAATTTTGTTACACCCCTATGGTAAGTGATAAATTACACTGGATAAAATAGCTCCACTTGTCTTGTACAAATGGTGTAATTCTGCAGCAGGTAGGCTAGAAAAAATATGTTTATGTTAGCTACCTGCCTGAAGGCAAATGCTGCTTGTAACAAACAGTGCAACTTTTTTTTTCGAACGGACGGAATATGGTTATATATTATAATATGTTTTTTTATCGGGGGGGCCTCCATGTCCATTTTGCTAGGGGCCCCCAAATTCCTTGAAACAGCCCTGCACATTAACATACTGAGGTCTGGATATGGTTTGTTTTTGGGTCCTTTTAGGAGGAACTGAGATCACCTATGAATTATTTCTGCCGAGGCGAGAGCTCTTGAAGTGCTGAAACACACGAGGTGTGAAAATACTCTTAGACCAGAAGCACGAGTTCACTTGCAGCAGGTTTTCTCTCTGGTTGTGGTTAATTTCAGCTGTAGGCTAACACTATATCCACATTATTTTACTATAAAGTCACAATTACGGGTGTGCACGAATATTCAAAACTGTTATTTCTTTTCAAAAAAGAAAATACAAAAATACAAAAAAGTTAAATTTGAAGTGAATCCATGATAAATCCCAAGCACAAAACATATAAAATTAAAATTAATTAAATTAAAGTGTACTATATGTGAAACACACTAAGTGTCCAAATATTTTTGCAGCCACTATAAAGTCACAATGAAGTTGATGGTGCCGACAGCAAACAGGAAGTGATGTCATGTGTCTCAAACACTTTGGCCTGATCTGGTTCTGAAGCTTGTTCTGTTCCAGTGGAGAATCAGTGATGTGAAACGTTAATCACATTCATGTTAATATTTAAAAGTGTCTTTATTCATAAAGTGTATCTTTATGTACTGTGATATAATGCATTATAGTTGTGTGAAAGGTGCATGATTCTATATTATTTATACATTTTTAATAGTGTCTTTCATGTTAGGGTCAGGAACATGTTATACAGGCAACATTCAATAGGGAGCAAATATATAAAAAAAATACAAAACTTAAACAAACAAACACAAAACAAGAGAACAAGAAGAACTATGAAGACAGTTACAGAAATACACTGATATCACATTTATTGATGAGTATAATGTCATATAATGTTGTATGTTGTGAAGCTCAGTGGTTCAAACTGCTGCTTTATTGTTGAGCATCAGTGAATCAATCAGTGAATCAGTGAATCAAACAGTGAATCAGTGAATCAAACAGTGAATGAGTGAATCAAACAGTGAATCAAACAGTGAATGAGTGAATCAAACAGTGAATCAGTGAATCAAACAGTGAATCAGTGAATCGACTGTCGTATCAGTTCACGAGTCCTGTGACGTCATCGTGTGTGATGATGTTGAATGCTGGACAATAATCCATCAGTTCTCCTGAATGAGCATCACAACAGAAAAACACTTTCAGTTCATGTAGAATAAACTCTAGACATGTTTCAGTGTGTGATTTACATTGTGTTGAATGAATGGAAAAGCTTCATATCTGTTTCTTCTGCTTTTAGTGCTGATGTCCCTCGTTCACTCTGGACTCAGTCAAGGTACTGTCCGTTACTGCAGTACATTTGAGTTTTTAACTAATGTGAATTGTGTTGTAGTAGTTTATTTGTCTTCATCAGGATCCCTCATTTGTCTGTTTGCTGATGTTTTATGTCCATGTTTTGCATATTTCACAGAATCATCTGACTGTAGTTCCTTAAGCTGCACAACATCACAGAAATCTGCTATTTATTCAATCAATCAAACACTCTTGCAGTTGTAAAGTAGTTCAGTCAGACATTGATTTCAAAAGATCATAATCCACTGTATAAAACAGAAATGAGTTTTATTTGCATGTTTCTGAGTTCTTGCTGCAATATTAATTATTGACTGTGTGTCATTAAGATCTTGAGCACCAATGCTGAGCTTTATTCACTCAGTGTGGTTTAGCTGGAAGGGCTGGAAGAGAAAAGGGCTTGAGAACAGACAGACTGAAGTTAGTAAGTTCAGTTCAGATCTTTAAACACTCAGACTGTAAACAGCATCATCTACTGGTCAGAACTGGGAGAGCAATAATACAAAGGACATGCAGACTGGATAAATACATCAGTTTCAGTTAGTTTTTACCAACACATACATTTTTGATGTAATCATTACAATTTATAAGCAAACTAGGTTTTTAATTTAAGTGTTTTTTTCTCCCGATGAAGTTTTGAGTTCATGACAGTGATCTTGATACTGCGATGCTTTTCAATATTTACTTCTGTGTTTCTCAGTGAAACCTGTAGCGACGGTGAAGCCAGATCAGCGTGTGTTCAGAGGAGAGACAGTCACTCTCACATGTGACATACAGGGAGGAGGAGACATTCAGACATACAGCTGGATTAGAGATGGATACACTGACTATACATATACAACAGCAACAGCAGAGTTCAGTTTCACAGCCGATGTGTCTCGCAGTGGTGAATACAGTTGTAGAGGAGAGAGATCAGACTCACACACAGACATCAGTGATGCTGTTACACTGACTGTATCAGGTGAGTCTTCATATTCACATCTGTTTATTGATCATCACTTATAATTTTCAACCACATCTGCTGTTATAAGAGGACTGACAATTCACTTTTTAGTAATTATTCAGTAACTGCACGTCTTGTGTGTGTGTGTGTGTGTGTGTGTGTGTGTTTTGTGGAGGTTTTAGTTCATTATAAATTCATGTAAATTGTGACTTTCCAGTGTTATAAGCGTCTCCATCTTTGATATTTAGTCACTGTCACTATGGTTACAGGAGATATTCATGAGTGTCATGAGAATAGAAAAGGACTTGAGTGATTGAGTTCAGTTCTGATGAGTTTTGTACTGAAGTCAGAGAGAATGACGTGACTTACAGATTATTAGTGTTGAAGTCAAAACCACAAACCCAGACCAGAGTGTTTTCACAGATTACACATTTTTGTTCTAAGAACGTTTTTAAAACATTTAGTTTTGGTGATGGAAACTTTAAAGTGTCCATTTTTATTAGTGCTAGTGGAGCTTTTTTTTTGTTCTTTTTTTTTTTGTAAGGTTAGTTTGATGTTCCTGAAATATTCTTTTACCCTAATTTGTATTAACAACTCAAAAGTCCTCCTCAAAAAAACTTTACTAATTAATCCAATAGGGAAAGTTATAATGATGTGCAGAAGAAGACTGGCTTCTTTGATTTAGTTTGTGGATCGTTAGGTAGAGCTCACAGCGGGTGATCGGTCAGAATCACGCAAGATTTTTTCATCGGAAGTATTTATTGAATTTACAACTGCATGATTGAATATGTACATTGATGTGTGGTTCTGAAACAGATAAAAGAAATAAGAAAAAAAAAATTAGTTGAATGCAAATGAATGATTATCATGCAACAATTAAACCTCTATTTGTATTAACTGTATCCTATTCTAATAATATAGCAGGAATAAAATTCAATAATATTTTAACATGGCCGAAACTGGCATTAAAAGAATGAAAAAGGCTGTTCTGTGGGTCTAAACAGCTCCAACCATAACAATGAGAAAGGATAAACCATTCGCAATACAATGGCTCCCTCTGCTGGTCGCATATATAACTACACCAGGCCGCGCCGAGAGGTGTCACGTGATGACCAGTGTAAATGAATACATCACATTGTGTTGTGACTCAAGTTGAACTAAATAATAACAAAAATGAAAGGCTTATTTCCTTTAGGAAATACCTGAACACCTTGTCTTTCTAGAAGAAAATTGTCCAATTTAATCATTAAGAAGACAAAATGAACATTTTTTAACAACTTACTGTAGCTTCAGCTTATATACTGTACTGTAGAACACAGTGACAAAATGCAACACACTAACTTGTGAGTAATCAAGTTGTATTAAACATTCATAGCTCTGGAATGACCAGATTCTTATGGAGGAAGACCAGCTGGTCCACATGTTGTGGCGTGAGTGTGCTCCGTTGTGCTGACACAATGTCTCCCGCAGTGGAGAACACTCCACTGCAGCAACGCTCGTACCTGGTATACATAAATATCGTTTGGCCAGCTTAGCTAGGAGAGGATACACATGATGGTTGGTGCTCCACCACTCAAGGGGGTCATCGGTGAGAGGAAGTGAAGGGGCCTTCAGATACATGCGAACCTCTTCCTCAGCCCTGGTGTGTGCCGACTTGGGCTCTGCTGTGGTGACAGCAACATTAAATATTTGGCCCAGCAGTGCAGTCAGAGAAGATGGTCTTGAGGTAGAGGGCGTGGAAGGGCCATCTTCACCCAGCTTCAGGGCTTCGTCGCAAACCTTCTGAACTGCATCATCCTCCTCACCATCATCATGCCCCTCAGCCATGTCATCACCTTCCCCCTCAGGGACTTCAGCCTCTTGCCTCATCACCTAACACAGGGAAGCAGTGAAATAAGACACAAAGCATACAAAGCACACAACTGATACAAAGCATTCTATTAATCAGATCATTAATTAATCACTCTCTAAAAAAGTAGAATTATTAATATCAAAAGAGAGAATACCTCGAGGGATGATGCAGCCTCTGTAGTCACTCTGCTGTATGTCTCCACTTTTTCATCCTCTGAAAGGAATGGGAGAGCTTTAAAGCGAGGATCCAGGCAAGATGCTGTATGGAGTGTGTGTGTGCCTCTCTTTTGTAGATGTGTATCTCTTCTTCAAATCTTCCCGGATGGCATGCTTGATTTCCCGGGTCATCGGATCATCCTCTGGTGCAGGGGTGAAGTCGGCCAGGAGCTGTGTGTGTAGTGGGGCGATGATTGAGAGAGTAGGCATGCTTTCCTCAGACATTGTGGTGGTGGCCAATTTCATGGGCTTGAGGGTCTTCACAAGGTGTTCAGCGCCGGACACGTCTCCCTCACTCAGTGTGCAGATGTCATGCATTACATTTTCTCATCTGTAAGGATGATGGGAATTGAGAACAGGAAAAGTTAAAATAAAGGAATTAACAACACTGTATGCTATAAGAGTTCTCCATTCACGCCAACACAACGACTCAGTCATTTAGACTAAGTCTCAAACACATGCACCAGTGCCTCCTCAAGGCTGTCGTGTCAAATTGACAAACAAAACTAAAGACATTTTCTGTATATATATATTATTTTTTTATTTTGTTAGTTTTGTGTGTACAATATCATATTTTTATAATATTTTTATTCTAAAGTCTAGTTTTTTTTTTTTTATTAACTAAAATATTTTTCACACCTTGGCTTGCTACTAGGTCTGATTAAATCTTAAATCCCATACTTACTTGAGGGGAGAGGAGCGCAGCGCAGATGGCAGGCTGCTGTTCAAGGAACCGATCAACCATGTCAAAGCCCCTATTCCACCTTGTTGGAGCATCTGTCTTCAGTTTGTGTTTAGGCAGTTCTGGTAAAATTTAAAAAGAAGAAAAGCTAATTACTAGTAGCCTATATAAGGAATTATATTTTTAAATAGCCTACTGGTAATTTAGAAACTAATAAAAAGCTTGCTTTGAATGCAACCGTTAAAATAGATTCACTTCTATTACAAAGGTAAATATTTTATTTTTAAAATTAATTTTAAGCCTTTTGCTTACCGAGTAGGGCCTGCTTTTGTTCCAGCACATGACTGGCTGTGGTGCTGCGGTGGAAGAAGGCGGTGATCCGTCTGACTCGACCCAACAGTCGGGCTACAGCGGGCAACTTCAGCGCTCGTTGGCAGGCGAGGTTTAGGGTGTGAGCGTAACAACGGACATGTAGAAAGTTGCCAAGCTCTGCAGCCAGGCGTTGTCGGTGACTAGAACCAGGTCGTGTGTCTCTATCCCCCACTCGTCCGCCACAGCTTTGAGAAACTCGCAAATATTAGCGCCCGTGTGGCTATCATCCATAGCTCTCGTCTGAAGCACGTATGAAATTAGCTTCCACTCACTGTTGACATGATGAGCTGTAACGGTCACATATGAGACGGTGGCTCTGGAGGTCCAGGCATCGCAAGTTATTGCTACCCTGGGAGCAGACTTGAGGGACACTTGCACTAAAAACTTTGTCTCCTTGTAAAGAATAGGAATCGACTTGTGTGTAAAAAAGCTCCGGGATGGTATCACATACCTTGGCTCCATACTGTGGACCATGTAGCGGAAGCCTTGGTTTTCAACCACACTGTATGGCCTCATATCTTTAGCTATAAAATAAGATATCGACGTTGTGATTTTCTTAGCTCTCTCCGAGCCCGGGGCCAATTTGGTCATATCGTGGAGAGTGCGCTGATTCGGTGGGATGACGGGCTTCAGGCGGTCGTCTTTAACCCACCCTGCCTCCTCTGGATGAAAGCGGGAAAGGTGGGCCCTCAAGTTGCTCGTATTGCCGCAGTACTTTAGTTTAGTGTGGCAGTGTCGACAGACGGCATGCGTTTTATCAACATGTTTAGAGCTCCTGCCATGAAAACCAAAATGAATCCACACGCTTGCTTTGAGCCCAAATGGAGCTGGGTGGATCGGTTGGTTGCTCGTTTTTGGTTCTTCCATTTTACAGACCTGCTCTGGCTGCCGTTACACGCGCTTGCTAACTGGAACTGGGCGGCGTGGGCGCGTTCGTGACGTTCAACTTCCGGTATAACATTTTTACAAAATATTTTTTTTTTTTTTTTTTTATAAATAAAAATCGATTTTTGAAAATTTAATAATCGATTCATACTCGTCCACAACATACTCGCGATTAATCAATAATCGATTTTTTTCACCACCCCTAGTGTACATGCGGGAGGTGCGTGCCCTATAGCCAATTAACTGGATTGAAGGCGAATAGCTTACTATGCGCAGAGGGTGCTTAACTGGTATTCTACAATGTATAACCAAAGATAATGCCCGAGTGACAACCTATAATACATCGATAGAAAGAAGCATCAGGACAAAAAATACGTAGGTTGTATTTTGTGATTAGAATATTACCAGATAATTGAGAAGGAGCAAGGATCTTTGATATTACTGTACTGAAATCGTAGCTGGGTCAAAATCACCATAAAGTGCCTTTGAGACTTCACAATTTCCAAAGAAAAATCTGAGATTTTCCATTTAACTTCATATGTGTTGTATTAAGGAGACATTAGGCTGTTAGAAATGCATATTGGTCAAGCTCCAGCACTTTTTATAAATTAACTGCAAGCTGACAATATACGAGCAAACCATAAAATATGTCCACCCTGTCATGGACAAACTCATAGTAGAATAAATACATTTTCATTGCATAGTGATTATAAAATGTAGATCTGAGGAAAGAGAATGTGTCCCTTTCCCAACAAAACATTTTAGTTAATGGTAAAAGTATTTTGATAATAATGAAGTTACTGCTTAAATATGTATTGCCCAATAAAATATGCGATAGTTGCACATTCTATTCTAAATAAAATCTAACAACAAAGATATTTATTCAAACTTTAAAACAATACTAACTGGCCCTCATTTGTTTATTAAGAAATCACACTCAAGGTTTTGTTAACTTGTTAAAATAATTAGTTTATTTTCATCATAAAAGTTGAAAATGACAGGGTGGACAACAAAATGACAGGGTGGACAACAAGACGACAGGGTGGACAAATGCTTTAATGGGTGAACTAGAATGGGGGAACATTTTAAAAACAACAGGACCTTCAAGAAACCCTTAACCAATATAGAAGAAGGAGAGGCCTGGCTCAGGCTGATTTTCAGGAGTTGCAAATGTCCACCCTGTCACGAACCATGTCCACCCTGTCATGTGACAGGGTGGACATTTTTTGGCTAAAGTTAGTATTTAATGAGCACATGGTGTGCAGCAGTAAGCAAAGTGATTCACTGTTGAAGCTGACTGTGCACTGTTTAAAATGTATATTTAGAATTTCTGAAAAGTTTTTATATTAATTAATATTTCACAATGACAGGGTGGACATGTTAAGCTTGACAACACGCAACTACAAACACAATATGATGAAAATTAGGAAATATAAGTGTAGATACTTACTGTGTGTGTTGCAGATGTTTTAACCTCCACTGAAGAAAGACCAAATGGGGGAGGGGATGTCACTGAGTACATCAGTTGGTTTCTTAAAGGGGAGTTTACCCCATAATGACAGGGTGGACAGCAATTTCAAGGACACATGCAAACTGCTTAATATTATTATGAAAATAAAATATAAATAATCAAAATGACTTGTTTTATTAAATAACTTGCTGAGGACAATAAGTACATTAAAAAAGTATTATAATTTTATGTAATTTAACTACTTTTTACACTCACTGAAGTTAGCTGAGCAGCGTGTGGGACATGCCAAAATCACATACATCCAATCAAAGAAAATGGTATAAAATCAGAAAAACACATTTCAAGAGACGTATCATTGTTCTTGTATGTGTGTAAGTGTTTGGCCATTTATAATAAAACCTCAGAATTTCATTATTTTGCATTATGTTCATGATGACTGAGCGATTCTGATGAGGACACCAAAGGCACTTTATAGTGATATTGACCCAGCTAGGCTATGTTTACTGCACCAGCCGATGTTCACCCGGCATGGAGAGGTGGGGTAAAGTAATAAGAGCTTCTCGGTTATTTTAGTCCCGTCCTAATGTGCCATCTCAGTAATCATTATGGACAATGTCAGTAAAGATTACGGCGACTTTTACCTTCTGTAAAAAGGTCCGGGAAAATAACCTCAGGTAACGTTTTAATAGACGTGCGAATAGTCGAATAGACCCTCTTTAAATCAAGTAATTTCGAGTTTAAAAGTAGTTTCCTGTGGTTATTTGTATTAAGTATTGAGACGCTTGAAAAGGCATTCAGTAGCTTTCTAGACACTGAGAGAAGTCTCCCCCAAGTGTTTTCCACATAGGCTACCAATCAGATGAGAAAGAAGTTCGAAAGCACTTGTTAGAGGCACGAAACTTACTTTTAGCGTTAGGTAAGTGCCTATTACCAACATAATCCAAACTGAAGTTAATTCATACATTGTTCGACCGGACATAACTGTTTTATATATATATATAAATATAGGTTATTTGTGTTTGCGCACGTGATATCAGGAAGCAATGTAATACACACGTTTCTTCAACTTATTAAAATATTTTACTTTACTGCAACTATCTGTTTCTGCTTCTTTATCATATTTATAGTGTGTGATTTATAAAATATCTTATATCCTACATCACATATTTTGATTTTGGACGTCTGGTCACCTTATATCTTATTTCAGAATATTATATTACTGTTAAGCCTACTATGAATATTAAAATACGCCGAACCATGTGTCCTGTATCATAGCAACATGAATGACATTTGCAGAAAAAAACCCCGCGTGAAAATCAGTTCGGTATTCAGTGAGATATGATTAATTAAATAGGCTGACAGCTCATTGCACCTGCCATACAGATTACACTGAGTGGAGCAGCTAACCGGTCTAAGATGGCGGCCCCTCGGCTCGACCGCGCCAGTAGGCTATATGGGGAGGCTGCAGACCTGGAGCCGGTAGATCTACGCCCCGGGCAGTTTTACACCCCAGCAGTTTTACGCCCCTGCTGTTCCAGATGCGTCCAGTAGGGGGATATACTGCGAAATAACACCATTAAATCGATGCTCAAATCTTACACATTAATAACCTTCCCGTTCATAGACTTTGCCCAATTGTGTGTTTTTTTTGTTAATTTAAATATAAACTTTACAGTGTAGATCTGCACTATGGATTAAAATATCTGTAGATATTCAGTTGGGCTTCACTCTCTTCACTCAGCCTACAGAAGACTATTTGTTTTTGTGAATTAAAAAAATAATAATACACATAGTTGAATCAGATGACAAGTAATGATATATGACCTACTGTAGAATAGTTCATTGAATATTGAATATAGAATATATTTTTAAAATATAGAATATTTTTATATACAGCTGGAGACAGAGTTAAATATGTTGTTGTGAATTTATATAAAGTTACATTAAGATATTGACCATATTTAGCCTATTAGACATACAGCACCGTGTAATCATATGGATCCTCGATGAAATATCTACTGTACTATTCACTATTGGTCATCATACAGCTACAAAACAGTGTCCTACATAGCATTTTATGAAGACAAACACAATGTATCCCTTTTCTAAAATTCCAAGGGCCATTTAGAAGAAATAGACAATATTGTTGTTCACAAAAACATTATTTATCAACACCATTTATGAATTATGATGATGACTCCTGTAGATGACTCCCCTATGGCTTGCCACTCTTCTTTAACTGTTTTTCTATCCTCCTGTCAAAGTGTTTCTGCTCATTGATAAAAAAATAAAATAAAAACATAAAAAAAGGACATCCATGGTGAATTTGATCTTGTCAAATTCACAAGCAGCAGGACTCACTGTTAAATTTTGTGTAAAATTCCTGAATACTTAATTTTTTATCACAGCTTTGGTACATTTCTCAGATCACTACTGAAATTCTCATAACTACTTTTGAACAAATTGCCAATGCTTTGGTAAATTCATGCAACTGATTATGAATTGCCTTGCTGCTTCCTAATTTATCAATTCATTATTTCCATTAGTGAAATTCTAAATACACCTCTGCAATTCATCAATTCAGGACACATTTACAAAATAAAGTCTAATAGAAATGTATTGAAAACATGCTTGACAGTTTATAGTCAACCATTTTGCATTTAATGACTTATGCAAGGAACTAATCCCTAATTTTTTTCAGAAGTATGACAATTCAACAGAGAAATAGTATAATAGGCCTATATTTTGATCAACATGACATAAAGAGTTGATAATGTAGGAAACAGCAGACAGTTGTACATTATCAATTGCATGAATGTACTGAAGCATTTGCAATTTGTATAAAATAATGAGAAATTGCTTTTATGATGTGCACAAGTGACAAGATGATGTGATTTCAGGTGTGATCTGAGAAATGCACCAAAGCAACTGAGATAAACTATAAGACTTGTTATTGGAGACCCTGCAGAATCACTGCAGACCCCCTAAGAGTCACAGACCACATAAAAGAAAGTTATGAGAACACAAACTGCCTTTTTAATTTGAGTTTCATATCTGTGGGTATTTCATTTAAAAAAAAAATAAATAAAAAAAATGTAAAAAGGACATCCATGGTGAATTTGATCTTGTCACAGTGTGTGTGTGTGTGTGCTGTCCAGAATTTATGTCAGGTGAGTGTGGATTGCATCAATTTGCTCCTGATCTTCAAAGTACAACGGCACAGGCACTTGTTGGTGGAACACTTTTGGAAAAAGTGTCAAGACACTTTGATTTATTTTGGCCACTGATGATGAACTGTGCAGAGAAAATTGAAAATGACATTAAAAACATGTCCATGTATGTCTCTGTAAGTCATTTATTTACTAGAGAAGCTATTGGTTTGGAATGCAGTTAAAAAAAGAGATGGGTGTTTATTATAGTTTATACAAGTTAGAGAGAGAGAGAGAGAGAGAGAGAGAGAGAGAGAGAGAGAGAGAGAGAGAGAGAGAGAGAGAGAGAGAGAGAGATCAGTAGTCCAGATCAGTAAGCTATTTTAAGAAAAAATTATATTTATATATAAATTAGATAGTTAGATCATCTCATTTATAAGAAACAACTCAAACCAGAAAGGAGTAAAGTAAACATAGAGGAAGAAGAGGCCATCTCACGCAAGATAAAGACAAGCAACAAAAGAAAATGCAAAAGAAAATTAATTTTGAAAGTGACTAGGGCAGCTAAACTTACACGTGGTTAGCTAAGTTTAAGCAAGAGAGAACATCAACCTGACCGTCCAGAACTTTTTGCTCTATCAAGCTAATCGTTTATAAATAATAAATGTTGCTTCATGGCCAAACAACAATAACTTTAGCAGATTATCAATTCGTGTCGCTGTACAGCCTCCCTCTACTGGACGCATCAGGAACAGAAGGGGCGTAAAACTGCTGGGGCGTAAAACTGCCTGCCTGGGGCGTAGATCTACCGGGCTCCAGGTCTGCAGCGGTCGATAGGGCGTCTATCTATATATGTCTATGGACAAAACACTACCAATCTAGCCTTAGCATTGACAGTAAAAGAACAACGAAATACCGATTCTTACTTGTAAAGACGCACACTAAAATAGGACAGTTGTATCAAGGCAGGTTGTAAGTCTGTGCGGTTAGCGGACACTACTGGTAAAAGTCTCGGACAGAATGCCACCAGCGTGCAGCGAGCCTGAGTCAACTTGTGATTGGCTAAGAGTCCAGGTGAAGCGAGGCGTCTTCCAGTAGGAGAGAGAGAGTCACAGTAAAGTGTCTGATGCTTAGCGGCCACAAGGGGGCCTTTTTTACAAGTGACGTGATTCACAGCAAAATCCTCAGTGTTGAATGAACTCGATGTCTAAATGGGTCCAAGAGTGTTAAAGATGAAGAAACTACAGTTTTTGTGCTAATTTTGAGAACGTTATTACAGACCAGATAACATTGAACACACATTTTATTAATGTTACGGGAATAATTTTTGTTCATAACTTTGAAAAATCCTTAACGTTAACCAAAGTTATGATAACATTCCCTGTTAGCTGGTTATGGTTGTGGTTAAAGTATCTTAAGATAGACATCTGAGGCACTCAGGAGGATGAAGATTAAAAAGCCTTTATTAATCCATGGCTAGTCTCATAAAAACATGCCTACGCGTTTCAGCCAACAAGGCTTTCGTCAGGGCTTGCCTTGAAATGTTTGACAAACAGCTCACTTCCTTATTAAGAGGAATAAAACCTTATATATTCAAGTTTTTTTTTTTTCTAGTTTAATTTTTGTAGAAATATATGCTTTTTCTCTGTAGTTAAATTTACCAGGATTAATGATTGTAAGCAATTTTTTGTGACACTGGTCATTTAATCATGTGACTTCCTACCTGTTCAACTATAGCAGCTGTTATTGATTACTGGTCTTAATAAGGAAGTGAGCTGTTTGTCAAACATTTCAAGCCCTGACGAAAGCCTTGTTGGCTGAAACGCGTAGGCATGTTTTTATGAGACTAGCCATGGATTAATAAAGGCTTTTTAATCTTCATCCTCCTGAGTGCCTCAGATCTCTATCTTAAGATATATCTGGATCCCTTTACTGAAGAGCACCGGAGGTATTTACATATTTTTACACCCAAGAAGCACTCCCAGCATTTTCCTGCTGTTTGTGGTTAAAGTATATTTATCACCATATGACCAAGACCAGTGTTGTGTATTTCTGTCACAGAATGGCACCATGAACTAAATCCCTCTGGAAACCGCTGGTCAAATGCTTTGCTCTAAGACACAATAGTGATGTTTAACAGTTCATTCACTGCAGGGTTTATACCAGCAACATTCCCATTTACAACCAGCGTTTACAACCGAAGGTCCTTCTGGACAATTAGTTTTATTCCCTGAAAGAGCAGTTTGAGTCTTTATGTTTCTGTTTCTTCTCAGGTTTACCCACATCTACAGTGACTGTGACACCAGCCAGACCTGTATTCACTGGAGAAACAGTCAATCTGAAGTGTGTGATAAACTCTGATCACAGTAACTGGAGATATGAGTGGGATAAAGACTACAGTGTAATATTACAGACGTCTGATTATCGTTACACTGTAAACAGAGACACTCTCACTATCTCTCTGTCCTATTTATGATCACAAATACAATCGAGAGTCTTTTGACTGGGATGTTACATTCACACTAATAATGCGGTTCTCACTCCTCTTTTGAAGGGTTAATTCTGTTTAATTCTCTCACAGACGACGTGTTCTTGTGTTTAAAACAGATTAAGAAAGACAGAACTGAACGCAGAGCTCTTAAAACCTTTTGTAATAGTTAAAGTATTTAAACGCCATCATAAAAACACTGCGCTCATTACACATGATATGAACCAGCAGCTAAAATTATTTATTATATTATTATATTTAATTATTGTATTGCTGACTGCACTTACTGGAAATCTGTGAATCTTTGCACAAATGCTGTGCTTTAGACTGACTTAATTTTTTGTGTTCAAACTTGAAGGAGCAAAACTGAATGAAACTGAATGCAGAGATCTGAAATACATTGTAAAGCTGAAGTATTTTACTTGAAGTGTGATCTTATAACAGATAAAGACGTCTGTCTGACGCATGTGAACACAGACCTGAGAAACAGCTAAAAGAAGTGCAGTGTTATTGGCCGTTATATACTTTAATTAAAAAAAATATTTGTACATATTTCCATAAATATCGTTTTGTGCACTTACTGAAGTTTTTATACAAATGCAGCTTTGCTTTGATTTTCAGATGATCCTGTCGTCGTTCTGTCTCTGATTATGAATGTTGAAACTTTGAGTGTTGGATGAAATTAATCTTAATTCTAATGTTTGATAGACATTTGATGAACTTTCATTATCTCACCTGAAAATAATAATACTGTCATAATTTAATCTTCCTCATGTCGTTCCGAATCTGTATATTTTTCTTCTTTAGATTTTTAAATATATTTATAATGTGCTGATCGCTATAATAATGAGATGGTGAACTTTTAGAGTTTAAAAAGGACACAAAAGCACCATAAATGTGTCATAAAATAAGTCCAATTACTCTATATGACAGAAATCATGACTAAGAAGAGTATTTTAGTCTCCATCATCCTGTCCAGAGACACAGTTTAGAAATAAAACACACAGCCTCTGTTTACTGTCAGTTTACAGTCATCTCTGATCACTGATGTTCTGCAGAAGAAAAAGAAAGACTGTCACTGTCAAAACTCTGAACACTGTGACCAGAAACAGAGACAGAAAGTTCAGACTGTCCAGTTATTTCACAGCAGAAATACAGGATCATTTTACTGAGTTTTACAGAGATATAAAAATAAACTACAGATGTTCGACAGAAATCACTCAAAACACAAAGGAACAGGTTTAATAATCACTGCATTTACTAGTGGAAATAAAGTGAGTTTATAGAGAATCTTTAAGCTCTAAAAGTTCTCAGCGGAATTTAATTTAGTGACATAAAATATTGACATATTTGTCTTTCTTCTCAGGTTTCCCCACATCTACACTGACTGTGACACCAGACAGTCGTGTATTCACTGGAGAAACAGTCAATCTGAAGTGTGTGATAGAGACTCACCGTGACTGGTACTGGAGAATTTACCAGACACATAGTCCATATTCCTGGTCAGATCCCTGGAGATATGAGTGGTATAAAGACAGTGTAATATTACAGACGTCTGATCATTACACTGTAAACAGAGACACTCTCACTATCAGAGGAGCTACTGAGTCTGATCAGGGTCAGTACAGGTGTAAAGGACAGAGAGATGGAAGACCAAACTCATCAACATTCAGCTCTGCTGTTTCTCTCTCTGTGAAGGGTGAGTTCAACATCATTGTCCTCTTAAACTCTCTCTACATGATCATGATCACACAACCATTCGAGAGTCTTTTACTGCCAGATGTTTAATTTACACTGAAAATAAATACAGTTTGTCTTTTGAGGGTTTAATTTTATTCAATTCTCTCTGCTGTTGTGTTCAAAACCATTTCAAGGAGCAAAACAATGAAACTGAATGCAGAGGTCTGAAAATACATTTTAAAGATGCAGTATTTTTAACTTTAATATGGCAAGAGTCCAGATAAAACAAAGAAACACAACAGATAAAGACACATCTGAACACAGACATGATAATTATGCACAAACAACCTGTCGAACAACCAACCTCTTCAATATTAAATGCTCTGATTCGTGTTCCATGTGCATCAAAATTAAGTCATTTTTTTCTGGGCGAAGACTCAGAATCATGCCAGAATTATTTTTTCTGATGAAGACAAATGCTCATTTATTTGACTCTTGAGGATCTGAATCTGTTGTTGTTCTCCTGCAGATCTAAAGCCGAAGCCTGAACTCACATCAGATCCTGCAGGAGCTGCACTGACTGGAAACACAGTGACTTTGACCTGTCGCATGGATCCGTCCACTGGAAACTGGGACTCTTACTGGTACAAACACACACTGAACCCTGAGACAGAGAAGACAGAAACAAACTCCTACAGCCTGAAAATTGATTCAGTGTCTGATGGAGGCCAGTACTGGTGTAGAGCTGGAAGAGGGAAACCAGTCTATTACACACAATACAGTGATGCACTGTGGGTAAATGTTACAGGTGAGAGAGACTGTAGTGTGTGATGCAACAAATACAGATCAGAGACAATATCTACACAACTTCTGAAACTATAAATGCAATAATCTGTGTTTGTACAGAGAGTCCTAAAGCTGTGGTGACGGTACGACCTGATGAACGAGTGTTTAGAGGAGAAACAGTCACTCTCAGATGTGATATAAAGTGGGGAGGAGACACTGAGTGGACATACAGATGGGAAATAGAGGGAACCAACATCTGGGATAGAAACTCTGCCAATCGATGTACAGAACAAGACTGCTGCACCAGTGGAACTAATAAACAGACACACAGAAAGGCTGTCAGTCTGTGCTCAACACAAGAGTTAAACATCAGCAAAGTTGAATATTTTCACAGCGGTAAATACAGCTGTAGAGGAGAGAGATCAGACTCACAGAAATCAAACATCAGTGATGCTGTTACACTGACTGTCTCAGGTGAGTGTGTGTTTGTTGTGATCAGCTTCTCCATCAGTTTCTCTACGGCTCTGTAACTCGTGATGTTTTGTTCAGCTGAAGCTCAGGCATCAGTGCGAGTGTCTCCACAGCCGTGGCTGACTGAAGGAGAATCAGTGACTCTGACCTGTGAGGTTTCAGGCTCCTCTAAAGGCTGGACGTTCAGCTGGTTCAGAGATCATGATCATCTGTCAGACAGCAGCAGAGGAGCTGGAGGATCTTACACTCTCAGTCCTGCTGCTCTACAGCACACAGGAGTTTATACGTGCAGAGCAGAGAGAGGACGACCAGCCTATTACACACACAACAGCAGCTCACACACACTGTGGATCACTGGTGAGGGTTTATGCTTGTGCTCATCCGGATCTGTGTTTCACTGCAGTCTCTGTGCTGTCAGTTTTGATTGAGATTTTCCTCTTTTCAGGAGTTTCTGCTTCAGTGTCTCTGGTCATCAATCCCAGCAGAAGTCAACACTTCTCATCTGACTCTCTCTCTCTGAGCTGTGAGGATCAGAGTAACTCTGCTGGATGGACAGTGAGAAGATACACAGACAAAGACACACAAACTTGTGCAAAACAAACAGGATCTGGATGTGTAATGGACTCTCTCAGCACATCTGACACTGGAGTGTACTGGTGTGAGTCTGAATCTGGAGAGAAACAGCGTCCTCGAAACATCACTGTACATGGTGAGTCCGGTTTATAATCATGACATCTACTAGTCTAATGTTATAACCTAAATTATAATTACAGTCTAAAGACATTTTCCACTAATTGTTTTCTGTACAGCTGATGACAGACTGACTTCTGTTCAGTTATTTGAATGAGTTTCTCCATACGTATCTATTTGTGAGTTTGCATGGCCATTCAATCTTAAAATAGTTAATAGAAAATGAACTTGGCTTGCTGTCCTCAAAGGAGGCTCGATCTAAACCCTCTATGACAGGACAGCGCAGAGGAAGAATAAGAGAAATAGTGGAGGAGATGGGGAGGAGGAGGGATGCTGGAAGAATTGTCGCTGCTTATACAGTACAGGTCAAAAGTTTGGAAACATTACTATTTTTAATGGTTTTGAAAGAAGTTTCTTCTGCTCATCAAGCCTGCATTTATTTGATCAAAAATACAGTTTTTTTTTATTTATTTTTTTTATATTGTGATATATTATAACAATTAAAATATTAAAATATTATACTTTAAATTATCATTTATTTCTGTGATGCAAAGCTGAATTTTCAGGATCATTACTTCACATGATCCTTTAGAAATCATTCTAATATGATGATTCATTATCAAATATATTATAACAATTAAAATATTAAAATATTATACTTTAAATTATCATTTATTTCTGTGATGCAAAGCTGAATTTTCAGGATCATTACTTCACATGATCCTTTAGAAATCATTCTAATATGATGATTCATTATCAAAGTTGGAAACAGTTATGCTGCTTAATATTTTTTTTCATAACCTGTGATACTTTTTTAGGATACTTTGATGAATAAAAAGTAAAAAAAAAAAAAAAAAAAAAAAAAAAATCTTCTGTAACAACAATATACTCTACTGGTAAGTAATTTGGGGTCAGTCTTTTTTTTTTTTTTTTTTTTTTTTGGGAATAAATCAATACTTTTATTCAGCAAGGTTGAATTGATAAAATTGATTAAATCTGAAGAAGATTTATATTATTAGAATTTTTTTTTTTTTTTTTTTTATAAATGCAGTTATTTTTAACCTTTTATTCATCAAATAAATTAGGCAGCAGAACTGTTTCCAACACTCATAATAAATCAGAATATTAGAATGATTTCTAAAGGATCATGTGATAGACTGGATGTCACATGTGACACTGAAGACTGGAGTAATGATGCTGAAAATTCAGCTTTGCATCACAGGAATAAATTATTTTTTAAAGTATATTCAAATAGAAAACTATTATTTTAAGTTGTAATAATATTTCACAATATTACTGGGTTTTTTTTTTCTTCTTTTTTTTCTTCTTTTTTGATCAAATAAACACAGCCTTGATGAGCATTAGAGACTTCTTTCAAAAATATAAAAATTCCAAACTTTTGACCTGTACTGTATACGCTCATAATGATGATTGACAGGACTGAATGTTTAGGGCTCCTCCGTTTTGGAACTTCATTTATTGCACTGATTCTTGAGAGTCGGGACAAAACATGTCCCACATAGAAAAGTCTAATTTATAGCAAAAATTAAGAAATTCATCATGATTGACATACTTACAAAGTTAAATCTAAAGGAATTCTATATACCTGTCTGATTTTTAGAATAACCCTTTTTATCTTTTTGGGGAAAATTTGTTTAAATGTATGGTCTGTTGTTAGAAGGTCCATGTTATTGCACTTGTCCTCAGCAAGAGGTCACAATATTAACCATCCCAAAAAACTTTTAAAAAGCTCTACAATTATGAAAACATATATATCAAATAAAAAATAAGGGGTATAAATATAAAAAACAATGCATGGAGTGAACATCAAACAATATTTTCTAAAAAATCTGCCTATTAAAGTTGTGTCCTCAGTTTCTGTCAACTCCGTCAGATTTTTTCATAAAGCTCTTTAAATCAGGAAATAGCATGGTCAGCTATATCCCTGAGGACCCCTTTTCATCTCCCTGCCTGTGGTGAATGCAGCACTACCACACATTCTCTGGTACATTTTTTTTAAAAATATATTTTAGACAAACAATGTCAATATTCCTATGGTCACAGCTGCACCATGTCAATACCATCTTTCTGTTAAGATACTTTTTTTTAAACCATAGTGGATTGAATTTAAGCATTTTAGTGAGGTTATTGGGACATCTAGCAACTGAGGATAAACTACCTAGCTGCAGTGTACAATACATGTTTTGGCAGGAAAATACATGCCCTTACGTCAACTCCGTCAGACGTCAACTCCGTCAGGTTCTATGTCTGACGGAGTTGACCTGTAAGCTGACGGAGTTGACAAATCCACCAATAACCTCTTAATGTGCGAATATAATATTATTTGTGAATATAGTAAAGGGTTAAACTGTTATTTCAGGGTTTTATTTACACATAAATGCACATACATAGCATGCATTACATTATTTAACCGTACGCATCTGACTTGTAGAGAACGGGCAGGCAGTGGTCTGCTTATTATTGTGTAACGTGTAACTTTGCCAGCACTTTAATATATTTATATATGTAGAGACAGAGATAGAGAAATGAGAAGCCAGTGTAGGGCTGGGCGATATGGCCCAAAAAAAATATCCCGATAATTTTTTTTAATATCAGTCGATATCGATAATTATCACGATAAATGTCAAATCTTTATTTCTTTAAAGTTTAAAGGCAGATTTTTGCTCCTAAGTGAAAGATGTAGAAAACAGAGTGTTAATTGTGGTTTTAAACTACTCTTTATATCATGAAAAACAGGTGAACATTTCACAAATCTGAGGTAAAACATTCAAACATTTTTTGTCAACACCGTCAGTTTTTCCGTCAACACCGTCAGTTTTTCATCAACACCATCAGATCTTCGTATGTTTTTGTAAATTTTTTTGGGGAAAAAAATATTCTTCCTTCAGTTTATGTTGTTTTTGTAATAAAGGACCATCTGATCTACATCCTCTTATGTTTTATTTATTTAAGGAATTTGTTTTTACAATATTGAAATTAAAATCAAAGTTTGAAAATGCAAATATTTAGAAATCTGAGTTTTCAGAAGAGTGTGAAATCACAACTTAAGTTTATATATTGTATTTTTTTTACATATCAGAGTAACTAAACACTATTACAATATACTTCAGAACTTTAGATTCTTGTTTGATTTGAAGAATTAAAATTGTATACTTTTTAGTGTGTCTGACGGAGTTGACACAAATCCAGTTCTGAAGGGAAACATGTTTATTTGTTAAAAATGTGTTTTTATTTAGAACCTGTTCCTTTACATGGTTTAATAGCTAAGACCTTTCTCTGCAGAAACATATAACTCTAATTGATATAGTGTGTATTTTTTTAAAAAGTTTTTTAAAACGTGTTTTGTCCCGACTCTCAAGAATCAGTGATTGTGATGTTACATGAACCTGCTCTTAAATACCACATATAAACAAAGCAAAATATGACTGGTCACTTTTCACATTCATCAGACAGTTTCTTACCATATAAATTGGCAGATTAAACTGCAAAATGGACGTGTTTATATGCCAGTGGTTAAAAATCTGATACACAACCAACAAACTCTCATGACAATTTGTAACTATTTTAAATTTTGTCAAATCGTTGACTAATGTGTATGAATTTGTACAATCTCATTAGTATAATGTTTTTGTGCCCCACTGATGGTTGGGTTTAAAGGTGGACCTTGATGCTTATTAACGGCATCCAAAAGCCACATAGAGGCTATAGAGGAATAATCCTTTGCGACTCGTTTACAGTCGGTCGTCATTTCCATCAAAAAGACTGATGAACTTTGCTTGCTTTTGATTTTATTTTGATAAGCTATATAAAGCTTGATACAGCATTCAAACCGATGCAATACGGTCAACAGAAAGTTTGCTCCCGCTACTCGCCTCTTCCAACCCTCTCAAACAATCCACCATAAAGACAGCAGAAGTGATCCGCTGTGCCCATGTGACACTGAATAACCAATAAGAAATAACAAAGAATGAATGCTCCTAATGCTTACTTTTTTCAACAACAACGGTTTAAACAAAACAATCGGTTACTCATAAAATAGTTGCGTTTTCTCATGAGATTTGGTAAAACTACACGACACTAGTAGGCCTATAAGAAAGCTTGAGACTCGAGGTATAAAGTACAATTCATAATATCAGTATTTTTCTTATGATTTGGTTTGCTATATTCTTATTATTTACAGCATTAAACACACATTTCTTGTGTTTGTAGACGGTGAGGTGATTCTGGAGAGTTCTGTTGATCCTGTGATTGAGGGAGAGACTCTGACTCTACACTGTTTACATCGATCTACAAACTCCCCGATCCTCAGCGCTGATTTCTATAAAGACGGATCACTGATCCAGAATCAGACGACAGGAGAGATGAGCATCACTACTGTCTCAAAGTCACATGAGGGTTTCTACTACTGTAAAACAGAGAGAGGACAGTCACTCCACAGCTGGATCTCAGTCACTGGAGTCTTGAACGGTGAGATGATTTAATGAGAAACGCCACACCATTATTATATACTATTATATATTATAGTCTCTGGCTCATATTTCTGCTGGATCAAAATCAGTTATTGACATCTGTGTTTATTGTTTCACATAAATGAAAGCATAACCATCAAATCACATGCAAAATATACTTGTCATGTACTGGTCGGAGACACGAAGGTTGAGGATCCAAACACAGTATTTATTAGTGATGTTACGTTCTGTGCCGAGGCTTCGGAGTGTGTGTCGAGAAATCCCGGAAGCTTTCAGTGAAGCTCGTATCGAGGCTTGTATCGCAATATTTTGACAGATATATAAACCCATGGTTTAAACCAGCCACTTTCATAATAGTAATATTGCCCCTTCTGCGCATTATGGCCAAATAATTGATTCACACACATTCGGAAGCCCCTTTTTTATTCAAGCCAATACATTTATAGAAACAAGGATCAAAGCCACCTTTTTATTTCTTCTATTAGGAGTTGAAATGTCTTTTGCATTAAAAATTGCGTCCGTTAAAGTGTTGCACATTTATTTTCACAAACACAAAAAGGCAAAAACATGAAACATCTTTGAAATTCTTTCGGCCAATTCTTCCAAACAGCGCTCAAGTATGTAATGTCTCCAATTCCTGTGGAATCTTACATGTTTTAAATCCGTATAATATCTTCCTTAGATTACGATTTAGACAATTTCCTCATATTTGACAGCCAGACGGTGAGATAACTGCTTCTCCTCTCTTCAATCCCTTTAGCTAAAACAACATATACTTGTATGAACATATGAGGAGGAGTGGCTTTAAAGCTAACTTCAAGTAAATTATACAAGGACAACTTTGAGTAAATGCAGTAGGCCTACAGGATAACTGCAAGTAAATTCTTGAATAATACAGCACTACACATAAAACAGAAATAAGATGAGAATAATAATACAAATTGAAAGCATATTAAATTGGCTCTTACAACATGTATTACACAGTTATGTAATACATTCATTAGGCTATATACCATCATAAAATACACATTGCATTCATATAAATAGATTAGTCTGTGTGGGATTTATTTATTTTTTCTCCACTGTTATTTCTAAGCCTTAACTGGCACAAAATACAGTGTATCACAGACAGGGCAGGACTCTGAGGCTGACAAACTCACATACAAATGACCTCAGAACATCATTATGGAGTAGCACAAAATACACACTTTTAAAGGTGCATTGCGCAAGTCTCTGAGTTTTTGCAGAACTATGCCCCCTTCTGGCGACACGCGAAACTGCAACCAGAGTTGTGCACGCGGTTATGTGGAGTTTGCGTTGGGGTTTGGGATGAACTAGAAGCCGGTCTCTTTGAATCCATCTTCTACTTTTGCAAAAGTCGCTTGAGTTGTCTTCGCTGATGCGGATAATGGCGGCGAATACACAAACCTGCCAGACATAGCCAGGTGAGCGTGAACGCGCATGACGTCACGCCCAGTCGATTCCGTCCCGAATCCCTCTTATTTATTTTACTGTACAGGATTATAGAGGCAATCGCAGTGATCATAGAAGGGCTCATTCAGCCCATCAGGCAATTGTTTAAGCATGTATGGGTTAGAAAAACGGGTATTTTTAACATGAAAAGTTGCTTAATGCACCTTTAAATATGCTTGAATTTTAATAGATTTCTGAAGTGGCTGGGCCGGATCAGCACCGAATGTGAAAAGTGGCTTTAGATGGAGCAAAAACAGCAATGAGACGGGAGGGAGCGCTCAAAACTCTTCAGATCGCATTATTTAGTGGAACATTAATAGAAACTGTCATCCTCTGAAAAGAAAATGAGGCGTGAACATGAGAATGTATCAATATCTTTCTAAATGTGCGCTCTTTTGGGCTGGAGCTGTTTAAAGTAGCCACAAGATCACAAATTAATCAGAGCAGACGTGATTCAATAAGTGTATCCTCCTTATATGTAAAATTATTAAAAATACCAGTTTATGCAGTTTGATTATGGCCTCTTAGATCACAGTCGGAAACTATTAGCCCCGGCTGGCCCGTTTATATTAAAGTCCATAAACAGGCAAAGGTCATACACAAGCAAACAATAACCGAGTTAAGGGCTGAGGCGAACAGAGAAATCCAACTGAACGAGCAGAGAATCAGGACATCCAGGAAACAAACTTTTAGAAATGCAGTTAAGACACATGCAACACTTAGCGATGAATGACTGAATTGACCAGGCTTATAAAGGGTGACCTAACAAGGTTAATGAGACACAGCTGAAAACAATGAGTGCTGATGAGTTCGGGCAAAGGATTATGGGTAATGAAGTCCATGACAGAGTGGCACTGGTCTGGGATTGAGTGCCCTCTGGTGGCTATCAAGGGCACTCCAGCTGGTGATCGTGACAATACTGAGATTTAGTGAAATCAACACCTTATAAACAACATCCCACAACTTTTCATAAATTATTAATTAATTTTGTTTTTTCATTTATTTACTCACCCTCATGTACGACTTTCTTCTTCTGTGGATCATAAAACAAGTTACTTGGAAAGATGTATCTGTGTTTTTGTCCACACAATGTAACTGAAAAAAAAAATCCTTCAAAATATATTTTTTGTTCCACACAAGAAAGAAATTTAAACAGGTTTGAACAAACTGAAGGTCAGTAAATTTCAGCAGAATATGAATTTTTAAACGAACTATTCCTTTAATACAGAGCTCTGAAAGGGAAATGGTGGAGGAATAATATGAGACAGGAGGAAAAAATATTGCAAAGCTTTTAAATTCACTTACAAAACTTTGTTGCTCAATAATGTTCTTGTGTTTCTGTTTTTTAGCGTCACGTTCAGGTCAGATTTCTGTCCTCAAAATCCTCAGTTTTCTTGTGGCCGCTTCTCCGTATCTGCTAGCGACAGTCGTGCTGCTTTATAAATGTTACAGAGCGAGAGGTAAAACTTCTGTCTGACACACACACACACACACACACACACACACACACACACACACACACACACACACACACACACACACACACACTCACTCACTCACTCACTCACTCTCTATATATATATATATTTTTATTTTTTTTAAACAGATAATGGTCATTCATGAAAGAGTGAAAAAAACAAAAACCATAAGACATGTCCGTGTAAATGTTGAAACTGTTTTTTGTGTGTATTTCACAGTTTCAACTGCTGAAGATCAGAGTCAGTTCACCGTAAGAGAGGAAGAAACTTCAACCTGATATTAATGAGCTGCAATAAACGAGCCTGACGAAATACTTTTTTTTTTGAAAACACAAACTTTTAAAAACGGGTTTCAAAGTGCAAGTTTTTGAAAACGCAACCCTTATCAGGTCCGTGTAAATACAAAAATGCCAATTTGTGAAAACAGTGACATCATGCACATGCATAGGCTATTACGTGTTTAGTTTATAGGCTTTTTTAAATGAAAGGTTCCTTACAACAGACTCAAGGATGATATATGTTTTCGAAGCCTTTGTGTTCAAAGGTTTTGACATTTTCTTAAAGGATGTAAAAGTGACTTTATATCAGAGGAGAACATTCTAAGATTGGGATTACAGTGAATCTTTCTGGCTTTGTGAAGATTAAATTTATCCAGAGGACAAAGTAATGATACAGTATTATCAAGATTAACATCCTTAGAATAAAAAAAAAAAAAAAAACATGATAGATTCTGTAATTTGTGTCCATAGGCCTGTGCGCTCAGCTCGAGTGAACTATAGTAAAATAATGTGTTTACAAAGTCACATCACCAACTACTTTTTCTGTTTATTTATTTATTTGATTGGGACAGTGCATGTTAATGAACAAACATGTAATACATGCATGTAAACAAGCCGGATTGTAGCCAAAGGCTAATTTCCATCCGTAGTCCCACGGGCTCCTTGTCTGCCATGCGTAATACAGCGTTATTAGTCGTTTTTTACGGATCCGTGTGAATAGGGATCATTTTGATAACGTTGTCATCTGTACAAAGAAAAACGTTTCTGTTTTTAGCACATCTGTTTTTAGTACCCTTGTTCTCCAGAGTGCAGTGGAAATCCTCCAGTAGGTGGCGGAAAATCACTGTCAATGAGTGAGTCATTGAACCTCATTCAAATTAGGGCTGCACGATTAATCGCGATTATGAAATCGCAAAAGCTGCGATTATTTTTTTTTTATGCGCAGCTTGTCATTGATGTACGGCTCTGCAAACACTGTGAGTTTGAGTCACTTATAACGTGCATTTGAAAAAGCAACACGCGTCAAACATCTTTCCAAACACGAGAAGCATTTATGAACCTCTTGTCCAACAAAAGACAACATTTAATAACATGCTTTTACTCCAAACTCACTTCATAACGACAGTTGAGCTCATCCTTCTCATCCGATCAGCCGTTCTGCACTGACAATCTGCACATAAAATAATCGCAGCCTTTGCCAAATCAGGTGCGGTTTCATTGTGATTAATTGTGCAGCCCTAATTAAAATCATTCTTTCAGAAATTATTTCATTACGTGTTGCTCAGACGAGCAACTGTTCTCATGTAGCTTTGTTTAAAACTATTTTCATTTAGCAAAAAAAAAAAAAAAAAGTGTCTATAATGTAAGTAACATAATATTTACTTGTTTATTTAACCGTTCTATAACAATATCACACTTGAAATATGCTTTTCCAGGAAAAACAGCACTTTTGCTCTTTACTCTTATTGCTTGCCTATATCACAAATACAAATCAGGAACTCAAATAAAGTAATATAAAACTCATAAAAATCAGGAACTCATCATTGGACATTCCCAATTTTTTTGTGATTTTTGTGTTTATAAACTCGTGAAAACTATTTTGTCATAAACTGTAAAAAAATAAAAAAAAGTTGTGTATGTTCTTCCAATAGCTTGACAATGATCTCATGTTGCTTGTTCTAGATCACTCGTCTCAGTAATTAGTAAACATGCCAGTTTTATTCTGTATCAAATGTTCTGTATAAACAAATTACTAAATAAATAAGTGTGGATTTTTACTCATTTGGATTTGCTCTTTTGAACAATTGTTAGAAACCTGATCAAACTCAAATTCCTGTATATTTCTAGTAATCCTGAAGATCTTGAGTTTGTTCAGGTGTTTTTCATTATAGGGTTTGGGCTAAACTCTAGTGGATCTCGAGGGCCAGAATTTCCCACTGGTTTATTTAATGTAACATCAATGCTCTTTAAATGGTTGGTTCACCCAAAAATTAAAAAAATTAAATCACCTTCATGTCGTTCCAGAACCCGTCGATCATTGAACCTGGAAGCGCTGCACTGTGTTTAGAGACGCTATTCTCGTCGCTTCACAACATTAAGGTTGAACCACTGGAGTCACATGGACTATTTTAACGATGTCTTTACTACCTTTCTGGGCCTTGAAAGTGGTCGTTGTATTGCTGTCTATGTGGGGTCAGAAAGCTCTCAGATTTGAGATTTGAGGCCAGCAGCCGTATCACCCTGTAGCCCAAGACTGGTTTCCCACTGAAGCTCAGCAGGGTTGAGTCTGGTCAGTTCCTGGAAGGGAGACTCCTGGGTAAACCAGGCCTCTGTTGGAGAAGTGTTAGTGAGACCAGTAGGGGGCGCTGCTCATCCTGGGGTCTATATGGGTCTCTGATGCCCCAGTGTAGTGTTGGGGACACTATACTGTCAAAGAGCAATGAGACGTTAAACCGATGTCCTGACTCTCTGTGGTCAATTAAAATCCCATAGCACTTCTCGTAAAGAGTAAGGGTTTAACCCCGGTGTCCTGGAGCCACAGTCCTTCCATTGGCCCTTATCAATCATGGCCTCCTAATAACCCCCATCCACTGAATCAACTTTATCACTCTCTCTCCTCTCCAGCTGTAGCTGGTGTGTGTGTGTGTGTGTGTGTGTGTGGTGAGCGCACTGGTGCCGTTGTGCTGTGGCTGTATCATCACTGGTGGTGGTTGAGGAGATTCCCCTGACTGGAATGTAAAGCGCTTTGGGTGTACAGTAGTATAAAAAGCGTTATATAAATGCCTCATTCATTTCATCAGAAAGATCTTCATTTGTATTCTGTAGATGAACGAAGGTCTTACAGGTTTGTAACGACATGAAGGTGATTAATGACAGAAACTTCATTTGTGGCTGAACTAACCCTTTAAGGGAGAATATAGTGGCTCTTAAAAGAGTCTTTGGGTTCCCTGATCAGACAGCCGAGCTGCTAAACACATTTATGCTTGTGTGAGGGATGATATTTTACGTGGATACTGGAACAGGCCTTAAAGGTTGTATCAGCGATATCAGGCCCAAAAAAGGCCCAAACATAAATGATCACATTCATCTAATCTTTCCTAACGCGTCTCTGTAGGCAGCCTAGGCTCTGAGATCTGCACACAAAAACAATTGGTTTCACCAACACTCAAAACCAAAATAAATAGTGTTCCAACCAATCACCGACAGGGGGCGGGTGTTGTGAGGTTTTGCGCTCGTGTTCTCCGACTTAGTGTGCAGCCGTGCACGAGTGCAAAACCTCACAACACCCGCCCCCTGTCGGTGATTGGTTGGAACACTATTTATTTTGGTTTTGAGTGTTGGTGAAACCAATTGTTTTTGTGTGCAGATCTCAGAGCCTAGGCCTATATATATATCTGTTACTTTGAGCTATTCTGAATAGCCTAATGGTAAAATGTAAATATACTTGACTGTATTGATACGGTTTTGACTGACATTTTTTGTAATAATACAGAAAACATTTTTAAAAAATAGTATTTAGTCTTTAATGCCATTATGTTTGACATTTAAGAGAGTTTGTGAAATTCTGATAATTAATAATCAAAATATTCTCATTTCTCGTATGGAACATCACAGTCGAGACACAATGATTGCTTTGATTTTAGTTGTTCTCTTCCACAAACTGGAAGAAAAGTTGGAAGTAGACATTAAAAGAGCAGCATAATAAAAATGATTATAAAATGAAATAGTTAAATGTTGTAATGGAAAATTTAGATTTTCATTGATTTACAGTATTGATTTTCATTTATTTTCAGTAAGACATTGAAATGACCCTTGCTGGACTGTACGTGGTCTGCCAACATATGACTAATGTGTGTGTGTTTTTAAACACTGGGAAACACGTGAGACGTCAGGAGGAGGCAGATTGAAAAGGTCCAATTTAGAACTTGTGAGTTTGTAAAAATGAACTCAGCAGGATTAGATCACTAGCAGAGAAAACCTTCCCTTGTTTAGATAAGAGCCTGTGAGCAGGAAACCTTGAGACAAAGGTATAAAAGCTGCTCTGCCCTCCCTCCCGTGGTCGCACTTGTTTCACAGACTGTACTGGTGACTTCTGTGTGGCAGCTGGGCCTTCTTGCAAGAATAAATACTTTTCGAAAAGACGATTTGACTCAGAAATGTCTCTTACGGATGGTTGTTTAATGAATATTTTTTTGCCACAACAATGTTTACCTGTGTTACTCAATATGATGTCCTCTTCATGACGTACACACTATACGTGAAATGGATTTGACATTAAAGATTTATAAATAGGCTTCTGGTGACGTCATGGTTGGAACAACAGATGCTTATGAGAGGTTTGCGCTGTGTTACATGAATCAGTATAAATACAAAGATGGCATTGCTTCATTTAATTACCTACAACATAAAAGGAATAAACAACCCAATTAAAAGAAAAAAGATACTGGGACAGTTGAAGAAAATGCAGTGCTCTATAGCCTTACTTCAAGAAACTCACCTCACAGAAACAGAACACCAAAAATTAAAAAGAGATTGGGTGGATCAGGTTTACAGTAGCTCTTATGGGAAACGTAAAAAGAGAGGTGTAGCTATACTATTTAGTAGGTCTGTGTACTTTCATTGTGAAAAGGTTTTCAAGTATACAGAGGGTCGTTATGTTATGGTCATAGGAAGGATTGCTGGTTTTAAATTAACTCTTTTGAATGCCGATGCACCAAATGAAGATTGTCCAAAAAATTTCAAAAAGCTTGCACATTTGGTAGCAGATCATGGGGAAGGCTTTTTTTTTAATGGCTGGGGACTTGAATTGCGTACTGAATAATAGAATAGATAAATTACCATCATCCTCAAAACCTCAAAGCAGAATGTCGAAAAGTCTAATGAATATGATGAAGGAATTAGGGTTGATAGATGCTTGCCGCCACCTTCATCCAAAAGAGAGAGACTTCACCTTTATGTCACAAGTGCATGGAAGCTACTCACGGTTGGATCATTTGTTGGTGTCCAAAAAGGACACATACCGAGTTAAAAACTGTGTTATTGAGCCAATAACCACTTCAGATCATAGCCCAGTACAAATGACACTTGATTTGGGATTGGAGCCGTGTATGAAGTATTGGAGAATTAATGTTTCATTATTGACAGATGTTAATATAAGAGAAGAAATAAGGTCAGCAATAATGGAATATTTTGGCAATGGAATGGTCTCTCCTACTGTTCTATGGGACGCAGGAAAAGCCACAGTAAGGGGGGAAATAATATCTATAGGATCAAAGTTAAAGAAAGACAGACTTAAAAAACAAGTAGAATTAGAAACTGAAATCAAGAGATTAGAAAATGAACATAAACGAAGTGGAAAACAAGAAGTATTTAATAAACTTAAAGAGAATAGAGCCAAGTTAGATGAGATTCTGACCTATAAGGCAGAGGGTGCCCTTAGGTTTATTGATAGAAAATACTATGAATTGGGAAACAAGGCTAGCAGGTTATTATCATTTCAACTACAGAAAGCACAAGCTAGTCGAACAATTCCTAAAATTAAACAACCTCATTCCAACGATGTTGAAACTAGCCCAAAAGCAGTAGCAAATACCTTTGCCAAATATTATGAACAATTGTATAAGGGTCAACATCAGGAATTGAAAGAAGAAAAAATACATGATTTCTTTAAAAATCTTAAATTAGACAAGCTGACGGCGGATGAAGCCTCTGCGTTAGTAGAGCCAATTAGAGAAAAGGAGGTGAAAGAAACAATTATAAAAAAAAAAAAAAAAAAAAAAAAAAACACCAGGAATAGATGGGTTTGCAGGAGAATATTATAAAGTGTTTGTTGATGATCTCACTCCGGTATTATGTAAGTTATATAATTATGTGTTAAATTCAGGGAACCCTCCAGAGTCATGGTCTGAGGCGATCATCACAGTCCTGCATAAGGAAGGAAAAGATCCATTGCAGTGTTCTAGCTATCGTCCTATTAGCCTCCTGTGTGTGGATTATAAAATATTAACATCTATTTTAGCAACTAGAGTACAAAAATACATTAGGAAATGAGTAAAACCAGATCAGGCGGGGTTCATTTCAGGTCGCCATGGGACAAATAATATAAGGAGAGCATTAAACCTGCAGCCACTCATGGCAAAGGGTACTCAAACGTCAATGCTTCTCAGCTTAGATGCTGAGAAAGCATTTGATCGGGTAGATTGGCCATTTTTAGAACAAACATTAACTGAGATGGGCTTCAGTGAAACATTTACCTTTTGGTTTCGGCTGTTGTACAAGAACCCCAAATCAAAAATTAGAGTTAACGGACATTGCTCTGACTTTTTTGATATAGAGAGAGGCGTAAGACAGGGTGATTCTCTCTCACCCATTCTCTTTGCTCTCAGTATCGAGCCTCTAGCGGAGGCAATAAGACAGGATGTCCAGATTGAGGGGGTTGAGGATGGTGGGGGGAGGGTTCATAAAATTTCCCTTTTCGCTGACGATATCCTGCTCTTTATAAAACATCCCCTTACTTCAATACCTCGACTAATGCAATGCCTAAAAGATTATGGAGATACAAAATTAATCAAAATAAATCAGAGGCAATGATGATATCAGGAATATGGCCTAAACAACTAAACGAGATGGTGTCATTTCACTGGTCTAAACAAGGATTTAGGTACTTGGGGATTATTATCACACCTGAAACTACAAGACTTTTTGAGGCAAACTATAATAAGCTAATTAATCAAATAAGGAGTGATCTAGTTCGTTGGGAAGTTATTCCTTTATCTCTGTTTGGCAGAGTTGAGACCGTAAGGATGAACCTGCTCCCACGTTTCCTATTTCTATTCCAGTCGTTGCCCATAAGAGTTCCAATTTCCACTTTTAATATGTTAAACAAATTCATTTCTCAATTTATATGGCAACACAAAAGACCCAGAATTAAACTTAAAACACTTCATCTGGCTAAAAATAAAGGAGATTTGGCTTTGCCAAATATAAAATTGTATTATTGGGCAGCTCAACTAGCAGCAACTTGTGACTTGGATCAGTGGAGATGAGGAAGCAAAGTGGACTCGAATAGAGCAAGGGGAAGTTAAGGGTGCACAACTGTCTGCCCTACCCTTTATGGATCTGAAACATGTCAATAAAATGAAGATTGAAAATGAATGGATAAATCATACAATAAAGGTATGGGCAGAAGTAAAGAAAATGCTTAAGGATGTTGGATCAATTTCTCGAGCTATGCCCAGTGGGTAATGTAGATTTTCCACCTTCACTGTGTGACCATGGTTTAGGAGATGGGCAGTTAAAGGCCTCTTTATTTTTAATCAGCTCTTTGAAGAAACACACTTAAAGTCTTTCACACAACTTCAGGAACAATTCGATCTTCCCTCAAGTGATTTTTATAGATATTTGCAAATAGGCATTACATTACAAACCATAAGGAAAAAGAAAGAATTGGCAAAATCCCAATTGGCATAGAATAATATTTGATCACAATTTCAGAAAAAACGCCTCCCTGTTGGTAAACATGTTTCTCATCTTTATAAAAGATTGTTAACAGACATGGTTGGAAACACTTACAATATTAAGGAAAAGTGCTATAAGCTAATACAGGAATAGAGGATGAGTTATGGGATAAACTCTGTTATAGGTGCCATAAGGGAATTAATAGTCAACAGTGGAAGGAATTTGACTGGAAAATTAAAATACGTTATTTTCATACTCCTCTGGTTATTTCAAATTTTGTAAAAGACCCCTCTGCAGCTTTATGCTGGAGACAATGTGGTAAAACAGGTGACCATACACATATATTTTGGGACTGTCCAGTAATCCTTGCGTATTGGAAAAATATTAAAGAAGAGGAGAAAATTGTAAAAAGAGAAGTTCCCTCAAATGTACAGTTTTTCTTACTGGGTGTTTTATCAGTTCATGTTTTCAATGCTGACCAAAGATATATTTTACGTGTATTACCACTAATTGCCAAAAAAACATTACTGCTAATGTTTAGTCTGTGAAATCACCAACTGTAACTGAATGGAAACAGAGGCTAAAACAGATTGATATGATGGAAAAAAATTACTGCATCATTACAATTGAAAACTGACCTTTTTAATCAGATATGGCACATGGTTAAAGAACATTTAAATCAATTAATTATTTTTTTTTTTATTTTTTTTTTATATATAGGCCTACATTATATATTTTATATCATTATATGGCTGTATATTATTGTATCATGTTTGTTGATATATGAACATTCATATTAGGTGCAGCAATATATATACATAATATTTATTATTATTATTATTATTATTATTATTCTCTGTATTATTCTTATTTTATCACTTGTCTCCGATAATGTTCCTTTTGTTTTGTGCTGTGAAAAAGATAAATAAAATAAATAAAAAAGATTTATAAATAAATAAAAACAGACAGAGAGCTTGAACATACTGTTTGACTCTCATATGAGTGTTAAAATTCACCCACTATTCTATTCATTTAAATTACATTAAGGTTGACAAATCAAAATGTGTGAACAACTAGTGAAAAATCAATAGTGCAACACAGACCTCTGATATACTATAGTAAAAACACCTGAAACTGATTCAATCTGCATTTTATGAGGGAAGAGGAAGATGAACTAACTCAGTTACTACTGTAAACATCAGAGACAAGAAGCCGGATTGTCAAAAAAAATAAAAAAAACACATTCAAAATATAAATGTTAATGATAATAATGTTTTTGCATTCACAACATTTGCTGAAGACAAAAGCCAATATGTTGTTAGAACATACGTTTTTCTGTCTATATAAAAAAAGCAACAAATAGATTTAAAAGATATCTAGATTTTTTTTTTTTTTTTAAGTACTTTATCTTACAGCAAAAATACAAAATGAAACCCTTGAAATAAGTCGATTTTATGTTATGACATGAATTTTAGTCTGGGAGCTTAAACCTTGTCTGAGAAACCAGCCATAAATGTCTTTTATCTTATGTTCTACAACATCGTCCTCTATACAAGTAATTAAATCTACAATTCAAATGCTCTTAAAAGGAGAACATGAGAGAACAAAAAATAAGAAAAAACAACACTCTTTTAAGGACAATATGTGTGGCTCTTAAAAGAGCCTTTGTGTTGTGTGTTGAGCCGACTCCTCTACTTTGAGCTGGTGTATTTGGTCACAGCCTTTGTGCCCTCAGACACGGCGTGTTTGGCCAGCTCTCCGGGCAGCAGCAGACGCACGGCGGTCTGGATCTCTCGAGATGTGATGGTGGAGCGCTTGTTGTAGTGAGCGAGACGAGACGCTTCACCGGCGATGCGCTCGAAGATGTCGTTGACGAAAGAGTTCATGATTCCCATCGCCTTGGAGGAGATCCCGGTGTCGGGATGAACCTGCTTCAGGACTTTGTACACGTAGATCGCATAAGGGCCCTTTCACACCTACCTTGTTTTTTTTCGGGTGCACAAAGACAACGCTAGAAAATACATTAAATCAGTCTTATATTTGTGTATCATAATAACCCATAATTGTTCGATTTATATTAACTAATATAAAAAATTGAGACGTGAAAACGAATAAATAATCACATACAGTACAAAAAATCTTTTCATAGCTCAAAGGGGGGAAATAACCGCGCAGCTCCATAATTATGTTCATAATGCAGCGTGTTATTTGCTTTAAAAATTCTTAGATTTCATATACGTTTATTTTTAAAACAATATTAGCAACGTACGGTACAAAACTGATTTAATTCTATGCCGGGCTGATACCAACTTATATAGTGATACAATTTATGAAATAACACTCTCGGGGAGAAATTGTGTGGCTCTTAAAAGAGCCTTTGGTTTGAAGAGAAGCTTCCGTCAGTCTACTTGGCCTTTGCGGGCTTCTCGGTCTTCTTGGGCAGCAGCACGGCCTGAATGTTGGGCAACACACCACCCTGAGCGATGGTCACGCCACCCAGAAGCTTGTTCAGCTCCTCGTCATTGCGCACCGCCAGCTGCAGGTGTCGAGGGATGATGCGGGTCTTCTTGTTGTCCCGAGCGGCGTTTCCAGCCAACTCCAGGATCTCAGCGGCCAAATACACCGGAGCTCCGGCACCGACGCGCTGGGCATAGTTGCCTTTGCGGAGAAGCCTGTGAACACGGCCGACGGGGAACTGCAGTCCCGCCCTGGAAGAGCGACTCTTGGCCTTAGCGCGAGCCTTTCCCCCGGTTTTACCTCTTCCACTCATTGCGGTTAGTTTGTTCACTATTAGCGAGAGGAACAAATACAATGCAGTTGCAAGTTGTGAGATGACTTATAAAAGAAAGCGTGACAGTCTCCTATTGGCTGAAATGTGAAAACATTCCCAGCCAATCAGTGATCTTCTCTCTGAACACCAAACCCCCCTTTCTGCTACTGACACTCAAACACGTCACGCTGTAGTTTCATTTAATGCCGCTTGTCTTCCTTTTAATGGGTGACTTTATTTTGATAATGATGATGATAAAAAATGTGTGATTACAAGTTAAACACTTCGGTCATTAAGCATAATAGCTTTAGTTTAATTGTATAAATATGTAAACATGTATAATATTTATGTATAATATACATTTATGCATTTATGCATTAATACTTGAGACTTGATCAAAAACATAACATTCCCAAATGGGCCTGTTCATTTGCTTTCACTTGTAACATAAAGGAAAGGCAATGTCACTTTTGGCCAATGAAATAACACTCTTTACTATTAACTAGTGGGTGGCTTTTAAAATAGTTTATTTTTTATAAAACAAGTAAAAAGACTAAGTTTATTTATTTTTGGCTGCTGCCTTTTTAGGCTTGCCTGCTTTAGGTTTGGCCATTTTGGGTTTGGTTAAGGCTTTGCTGGTTTCTTTGTCTTCTTAAGGCTCTTCGTTGCCTTTTTAGCAGCGGTTTTCTTCACCTTCTTCAGAGATTTCTGAGCGGCGGGTTTCTTTGCGGCTGCAGTTTTGGTCTTCTTAGCGGCAGCGGGTTTCTTGGCTTTAGGAGACGCTTTCTTGGCGGGTTTTGTCTTGGTCTCGCTCTGTTTCTTGTTGAGTTTGAAGGAGCCGGAGGCGCCGGTCCCTTTAGTCTGGACTAGGATGCCTTTATCTGTCTGTGTAACTTTAAGAGAAAGATAGATGCAAAAGGTTTATAACTCAGTTCAGAATGACACCTTTTTTTTTTCTTCACTGTTTCCGCCAAGGCAGTACGGTTTTAACTCTTGTAGCTGTTGTGTATTAGTTGTCTATACTGATTACACTGAATTCGGGTAGGATTGGATTTTGTACCTAATCTTACATATTTATCTCAATATATAGGCTAATCATAATCTGTTGAACACTTATTATAGTTTTTTCTATATATGCATTTATTGAGGTTTAATATCCATAAAAGTGCTATCAACCAACGTTGGCAGCCCTTTAAATAAATGTCATTGTTCTCAGTCTAAATGAGTTCAGTTTCTCTCAGGTGGTTTCGCAGTAACTTTATAGCGGAAGTCACAGTACGTTGTGGGTTCTAACTTTTCAGAGGCCATGGGTGGGAGAAAACTGAATTTAGATTTACAGCAAAACACATCACTTATTGTTGCAGAGGCTTCTTTCAGCTCACTGAAGATGTAGTCACTTTAGCAGCTGCTTGTAGAGCGAATATGACTGTTAGTCTTGAGTTTAAGAGGCTTTGTTAAAAAGGTCATTAGTTATAAACCTTCTGATTAAATCTTTTTCTTTTCTTTTTTTTTTTTTTTTTTTTTTACCTACCTACCTGCCTACCTACATTTTCTTTCTTTTGTTCTTCTTCTTTTATTATTATTATTATTATTATTATTATTATTTATGGGAACAACCACATATATAGGCTATACCCCCATAAGGGAAACTGCTAATATCTGAGATATGTGGTGACAAATAAACAGGTTATTCCCAAATATCTTCTGACCAAGTCTCTTTCCGGACACCCTGTGGAGGGTTTCAAACTTAACCGGCAATTTACCTTTAAGACGATTGTGCTTTCAACAGCCAACCTATTTCTTCAGGCCTAATAAAAGAGTTAAGCTCATAGTCGTGGTTTGACTTCTGCTCTGTTTCTGCCCTGTGGTTTTAACCAGAGTAGAGGAAACATTTATGCATGATCTGCATCTTTAGTTTCATAAACCTCAAAATATCATCACAACATCAAAGATTCAAAGAATGTCTGTGTCGTTTTCATTGACTTCGTTTTTTTTTTTTTTTTCTAAAAGGAGGGCAGTGAGAAAGGGTTGTCTGACCCCTAACTGACCCCTGACCCCCTAACTGACCCCTGACCTCCCAACTGTCTCTCAAGCCTGATTCAGGGATCCTCTCTTCCTGACTCTCCTCAAGCTCACTGTCAGAGGGATTGACCCGGTCATGTTCCTTCCATCCATAAAATATTCTTGTGTCCAATTCCTGTAAGTATCAGTAAAAACATTTCAAGTCATGTCAGAAAGATGGTAATTACGAGTTGAACGCACATGAACTGCACCACAAAGTCATAATTACAAGTGGGAAGCAATGGCGGAAACAAATAGTTTTCAATCATAAATGTATTTCTGAATACTGACAGTATACAATGTAGTTTTTACGCATTATGTGTATTGTCAATGAAGACGAGAGATAAAGTTTACCAGAGCACACTCATTCAGACATGAGCTGAAGGGCTTGAGTGACCAAACTACATTACCCAGCATTCTCTGCAGCATACTACTACTACTACTACTACTACTACTACTACTACTACTACTACTACTACTACTACTGCTGCTGCTGCTGCTGCTCCTACTACTACTACTACTACTACTACTACTACTACTACTGCTGCTGCTGCTGCTCCTACTACTACTACTACTACTACTACTACTACTACTACTACTATTACTACTACTACTACTACTACTACTACTACTACTACTACTACTACTGCTACTACTACTACTACTACTATTACTACTACTACTACTACTACTACTACTACTACTATTACTACTACTACTACTGCTACTACTGCTGCTGCTGCTGCTGCTGCTCCTACTACTACTACTACTACTACTAATAATAATAATAACTAGATTAAAAAGTTCGTTGAGACAAACTTTAAGTTGGCTTGAGAAAGTTTGGACCAGAAAGTTTGGAAAGAAAGAAAGTAGTTTTAAGTTTAAATTAGTTTTAAGTTTAAATTAGGTGGTTGCTAGGATGTTCTGGGTGGTTGCTATGGTGTTGCTAGGCAGTTGCTAGGGTATTCTGGGTGGTTGCTAGGGCATTGCTAGGTGGTTGCTAGGGTGTTCTGGGTGTTTTTTAGGCAGTTGTTTCTGGGTGGTTGCTGTGCTGTTAGGTGGTTGCTAGGGTGTTCTGGGTGGTTGCTATAGTGTTGGTAGGTGGTTGTTAAGGAATTTTGGGTGGTTGCTAGGGTGTTCCTGGCGATTGCTATGGTGTTGCTAGGCGGTTATACACACATACATACACTAAGGCCCAATCCCAATTCTATTTTATACCCCTTCGCCTACCCCTAACCCTTCGCCTACACCTTACCCTTGCCCTTTGAAACAGAGTGGCAAGGCGTAGGGGTGAAAATATTCCCCTAAGAAATGGGACACCACTACTACACCGTTACACGTCATTATACGTCGTTGCTAGCGCCTACGTCACAGGAGATGCGCCAATGTTTATCACAAACTTCCAAGATGCCGTCGTCAGCTGTAGTCTTGCGTGAGTTACAGCCATTTTTTTGCATTTTTGTTCTGAAGTTCGCAGAAAACAACGGAGATGACGATATCTTCGATGCCTAATGCTGCGTTCACACCAAACGCGAATAGAGCATCTGGCGCGAGTGATTTCAATGTTAAGACGCGTTTACGCACGTCTGGAGGTCTTGCGGCGCGAATGAGGCGTTTAGCGCGGCGTGGTGGACGCGAATTCGCCTCATTCGCACGCTTCGCTTCAAACTTTTGCTTTTTACACGCGTCATATTGTTAACGAACTTTAGCGATTTTTTTGCAACTGTTTATTTGAATAACATGACTGAATGTGAATACAAGATTGAATGTGACAAAGAAAATGATTATTGGCAGTCATGTTGCCTCTGTAGCCGGTGTATGCAGGTACATTTCTCATACCCCTTCGTTTGAAGTGTGGTCCCGAAAAATCTTCGTTTCAAGGGCTATCTGGCCCTTCCCCTTACCCCTACCCCTCCAACCAAAAGAGAATCGAGACAACCCTACCCCTTCACGGGAACGCGCAAAACGGAGGGGTAGGGCCAAGGGCTAGGGGCAAGGGGTGAATTGGGATTGAGCTTAACTCACTCACTCACTCACACACACACATGCACACTCTCACACACTTACTTGCTCACAAACACTCATTTCACCGAACAGACAAGTCAGCTGATATTATATATCTTATTATTATTATTATAAAAAAAAAATAAAGGAGCAGTGTGAGGTCATGCCATCTTGTTGTGGACAATTATCTGTTCATTTGTACATATGAGTTCATATTGAGTCTCTAATAATTTGAAATGAATAGTTAAAAGATAAGTGAAATATTTTATAATGAATATCTTTATTTACTTTCTTAGAAACAATCACACTGGGCTTTAAATGTTGACAAATTGCTGCAAATTATGTGAAATAGGATGAAAACACTTTCATGATGAAGATTTTTATCTCATATTACAGAAAGAATGTTTTTAATGTAACCCTTTTCGTCTGTGTGCTCCCCCAAATGTCTCTGCGTTGTGTTTGAATGATGGTTGAATGAGGAGGACACCAAGTTCGTGGTCGTCACAGCAGTGAAGCTTTATTAGGCTGTATTTATTTGCATCAGCCTCTCTGCAGCACACGGCCACATCTTTACACAAGGAAAATAGAACTATTAGTTACATACAAAATTATAAAAAACGGAATAACACAGTCTTAGCTGCAGCCACATCAACCCTTATCACGGGGGATAACTGTCAGCATATGACAACCAATGTCAAATGTCAGATGCATCCAAAACACAAAGAATCAAACCCAAAAATACTCAGACAAGTGTCAAACACAATACAATACACAAACAAATATACCCCACCACATGGAACCAAAACACATTCAATAATTTCAGTAATACAAAACCATCCATTGAAAATAACTGCACATATTTGTTATAGCAAACATCTTCAACAGCACCATATCTCCTCAAACAACATGGATGGCCAATATAATTAAAGAAATTAAATATCAGTGAACAGTGAAAACCCTCCAACCTTTTCACTAGGAACATAGAACTAATTAAACTAAACAACTTAAACAGCTCCACCCATGCCAGGAAGGGCCCACTGACACAGTGAAACACTCATAGACACAGCGCCCCCCCAAGGCCGGGAGAAACATCTTACATCTTCCACACATTAATAAAATAAAAAAAGGATGGAAAATATGCAGATTCTGCCAGAATTGAATGACATTAGATTACTTGTTTATTCAATCCTCATGTAAAACAAGCTTTATTAAACAAACAAGCTATTTCAAATGCATCCACTTTATCAGCGACAGGGATTGTGATGTTGACTGCAGATCGCTGGTCGACAGCTTGTGTGTTTCAGGGTCCTAATGTTCTCCAGATTCAGGGTCTGTTAACACACATTAAAGGGTAACTAAACCCCTGGTCAGAGCCTGACTCCACCCACTGGCAATATTTGAAAAATGCTGGAAAAGTGGGCAGACCCCACTTATACGGGGACGAAACGAGGGCGGGGCACCTGAGACCCGCAGTGACGGATTAATTGACAGCTGCTGTCAGACTCTAAAATGGTGACTCACAGGGTCGCAAGACGACGTAAAGTACATGCATCTGATGAGTTTTATCGAGTTGATGTCAATAGCTCGCGCTCTCTTTAGGCATATTCATATTTTGCCGCTATGTGAAAAAATCCAGCAAAATGCGCCGACGCGTTTGTCGACCCCAGAGGATTAACTTTAGCCTAACCATAAATTGTGATTATATAAATGATCACTCACATCAAGACACCACTGCGGTGGTGGAGTCCATGCAGGAGGAGCAGCGTTTGGCACTGCGTCGCTTTTCAGCGCGAGCTGTGTGGAGAAGCCCATTTCCACCTCTATTGCGTTCATAGATATATGCGTTGCAGAAGCAATCCCACGTAAAATTCAAGTTGCACACTTGAGCACCACTGGTGCCTAATTCCCAAGTCTGCTGGAAAGCTATGCAGTACACTGACCACTGTACTAAATACAGATAAATCTCTACACTAACTTGAAGCTATCCTAACTGATGCAATACTATTCGTAGTAGCTTGTACCAAGAAGGGCGTGGTGAGCTGGAACCTGCTTACGTCACGCAGTACCGCTTACGTCACACAGTACCGCAACATCCAATAGGAAAATTCAACTGCAGTAGCCACCGTTCAACCTGAAGAGGGCAGCACTCAGACGTTTTTATACCATATATTGTAGAATTAAAACACTTTATACGCAAATGTAAAAAAAGTTACTCGAATCAATGAACAGCACTAATAAAGCCCCATTCTTACAGATCATTAACTAAAAAAAGTTGGTTTAGGGTTTAGTTACCCTTTAAGGAAACTTTTTTAAAGGTCAGGACTCATTTTCCAAAAGGGCCTATTAACTTTATTAACTTACTACTACTAACCCTAACCCTAACTTAAAGAAGCTCTGGCCTTTTGTGATTCTGTTTCTCCAACCATTTCTCCAGTCCCATCGAGTCGAGGCCTGTTATACTGAGAGCCGAAGCGCTGAGGAACAGAACACACCTTTGACCAGCAGCATTTTAGTTTTTATGGAACGACACTTTATGATATAAAAGGCTGTATATTTCATTCTGATATGTTGTAGAGTTACATTAGACACACATTAGATGTCACGTGGTGATTTCTCTTTAATCACTGTCTGTCTTCTATGTGTGACTGTGTGAACGAACACAATAACAGTGAGAACAATCTCCATCAGAACTGATCTGGAAAATATGATTTTCAAGTAGATGAACAGAGCTGTGACAACTTGAATACATTAGTAGCTAAATATCTTAGACTGGATCTCTCTTTTCTTTATCTGTGTATTTCTGTGTAGAGTTTATCTCCTCCTCCCTCATCTCTTCTTTCTAACACAGGAAGTGTGTGTTTAACACTCAGCGCTGTTAAAACAGTCTATTAATGTGACAGTATGGGCTCCAGTGCACTGCCTCTCATCTGTGAGTATTTGATTATATTCTTTACTATCTTCTGTTTTCTGTTTCTAATGCAATGTATTCAGCTGAAGATGGGATATAATAATGAGTGTTGTGTAGGAGAGTCTATGAATCCACAGTCTCACTGCTTATTGTATTATTTATTGATCAGATCTTATGTGATGATGTTACGTGTTGATCAGATAAAGAGGTTTATGATGCATTTATCTGTGTGATAATGCGTGTGAAAGATGGAGGCAATGTGTGCATGTATTTTTGCTTAGTTTTGTTGTAACATCTTTCCTCCTATTTCAAGTAGTTGAGATAAATCAGATGTATTTGTGTTGATGTGAGTTATTGTTTAATGATGCTGTATCTTTAAATAATCTCTCCATCAGAGACTCAGAGAGTTTGAGAACAGAGGCCGAACACACACTCATCTTCTCTATCACTTCTCTTTCTCTCTGACTCTCTTATTGAGAAATAACTGCAAAATGAATTTGGCCAATTAAATTTCATTTTTCAAACAAACAGTTTATCAAACAAAGTAGAGCTTTTCTCAGAACTAACTTCTCTTTTCTGAGACACGTTTCAGTTATTTTTAACCAGTTCGGCTGAACTTCACACAGGGCCGGCGCTAGCTATAGGCAGAGCAGGCGATCGCCTCGGGCCTCGGGCTTTGAGGAGGGGCCTCCATAACCGTAACATCCCCTATATATATAGTCCACCAGTCAAGACGGGCAGAAATACTAGCCTCATTGTTCATTGGATATTGTTGAATTGTCACTCATCTGCAGATAAACCAATTAATGTTTCCGTTTCAAAGCGGGTGCCGGCTTCTTAAAGTTTGTGTAACGAACGCATCCATCAGGTGCTGAGAAGCAAAAGCCTAAATAGGCACGCAAATAAAGGATCTCATATCTATGGGTCTATCTTCTCAATTCTGCTGATGATTAGATTATACCCTGACATCATAGCCTACTTACGCCAATAATATCAGTTTAGAATTATTATTATTATTATTATTATTATTATTATTATTATTATTTTCTGCTCAGTAGCGATCGTATCTTTCTCTTCCACTTGATTTGTGTATAGCATATTTAAGGTAACAATGCAATGCATAATATCATATTACTGATATTAATAATTTGACAATATCTGCAGTCAATACTGATTAAATGGGAGGGAAAAATCCTGCCCAAACCGCAGCTATGAAAAATAAATGATAAAAGCACTTATGTTCATCTACTGAAGTGGTATTCTGGAACTGTGAATAAATTGAATAAAACAGAAAAATAACAACAATAACAATAACATCTTCATTAAACAAAAAAGAGATTACCTTAGATAAAGTTTGATTAATATGTACATACAGTACCGGTAAAAAGTCTGGACCCATTAATATTTTTAATGTTTTTGAAAGAAGTTTCTTATTATGCTCTGCATTTATTTGATCAAAAATACAGAAGAAAACAGGAATATTCAGCAAGGATGTGTTAAATATATAAAAAGTGATAGTGAAGACTTTTTTAAAACAACTTTTTAATAATAAAAAAAAAAAAAGTATCACAGGTTATAAAATAAATATTAAGCACCATTTCTGATAATAAATCAGAATATTATAAAGTTTTCTGAAGGATCACGTGACACTAAATTCAGCTTTGCATCACAGAAATATATTTTAAAGTATAGTAAAATAGAAAACCATTATTTTAAAATTTTAATAATATTTCACTATATTATTCTTATGTATGTTTGATCAAATAAATCCAGGCTTGATGAGCATAAGAGACTTCTTTCAAAAACATTCAAAATAGTAATGTGTCCAAACTTATGTACTGTGTAAGTAAAAATATACTAAATGTAAAATTAAATGTTGTATAACTAAAAAGGTTAGGAATCATATTTGTTTCAAGTGTTTGTTATTGGGGGTGGGGGGCCTCCAACATGAACTCTGCCTAGAGCCTCCTAATGTCTAGAACCGGCCCTGACTTCATATTTAGCTGTTGTATGATGTCAGTTCACACGTGTGTCAGAATAACCTCAGGTTTCCAGAACAAGTTCATGACGTCGACATATGAACATGTTCACCAATGCTGGACAATCAGGAAGTGTCTCAGACTTTTGTTGTCCTTTAAACATATTTATTTATTCATATTTTGCAAAGCTAATACATTTTATTTTGACAAATGTCTTGATTGAAACTGTACTTGAGCTTTATTTATTTAAATAGCAAATATTTATATATTTTTAATGTGGTTTAAGGGCTTTTTCACACTAGTTTGTTTGAGAGACTGCGAGCGGTCGACACATTAACATACTGAGGTCTGAATATGGTTTGTTTTTGGGTCCTTTAGGAGGAACTGAGATCATTTAGTGTTGACCTATGAATTATTTCTGCCGAGGCGAGAGCTCTTGAAGTGCTGAAACACACGAGGTGTGAAAATACTCTTAGACCAGAAGCACGAGGTCACTTGCAGCAGGTTTTCTCTCTGGTTGTGGTTAATTTCAGCTGTAGGCTAACACTATATCCACATTATTTTACTATAAAGTCACAATTAGGGGTGTGCAGGAATATTATAAACTGTTATTTCTTTTCAAAAAAGAAAATACAAAAAAGTAAAATTCAAAGTGAATCCATGAGAAATCCCAAGCACCAAATTATGTTTTTATTAAAAATTAAAATTAATTAAATTAAAGTGTACTATATATGAAACACTAAGTGTCCAAATTATTTTTGCAGCCACTATAAAGTCACAATGAAGTTGATGGTGCCGACAGCAAAAAGGAAGTGATGTCGTGTGTCTCAAACACTTTGACCTGATTTGGTTCTGAAGCTTGTTCTGTTCCAGTGAAGAATCAGTGATGTGAAACGTTAATCACATTCATGTTAATATTTAAAAGTGTCTTTATTCATAAAGTGTATCTTTATGTACTGTGATATAATGCATTATAGTTGTGTGAAAGGTGCATGATTCTATATTATTTATACATTTTTAATAGTGTCCTTCATGTTAGGGTCAGAAACATGTTATACAGGCAACATTCAATAGGGAGCAAATATTTAAAAAAAATACAAAACTTAAACAAACAAACACAAAACAAGAGAACAAGAAGAACTAAGAGAGTTACAGAAATACACTGACATCACATTTATTTGAGTATAATGTCATATAATGTTGTATGTTGTGAAGCTCAGTGGTTGTGTGAATCAAACAGTGAATGAGTGAATCAAACAGTGAATCAAACAGTGAATCAGTCAATCAAACAGTGAATCAGTCAATCAAACAGTGAATCAAACAGTGAATCAGTGAATCAAACAGTGAATCAGTCAATCAAACAGTGAATCAAACAGTGAATCAAACAGTGAATCAGTGAATCAAACAGTGAATCACTGAATCGACTCTCGTATCAGTTCACGAGTCCTGTGACGTCATCGTGTGTGACGATGTTGAATGCTGGACAATAATCCATCAGTTCTCCTGAATGAGCATCACAACAGAAAAACACTTTCAGTTCATGTAGAATAAACTCTAGACATGTTTCAGTGTGTGATTTACATTGTGTTGAATGAATGGAAAAGCTTCATATCTGTTTCTTCTGCTTTTAGTGCTGATGTCCCTCGTTCACTCTGGACTCAGTCAAGGTACTGTCCGTTACTGCAGTACATTTTAGATTTTAACTAATGTGAATTGTGTTGTAGTAGTTTATTTGTCTTCATCAGGATCCCACATTTGTCTGTTTGCTGATGTTTTATGTTCATGTTTTGCATATTTCACAGAATCATCTGACTGTAGTTCCTTATGCTGCAAAACATCACAGAAATCTGCTATTTATTCAATCAATCAAACAGTCTTGCAGCTGTAAAGTAGTTCAGTCAGACATTGATTTCAAAAGATCATAATCCACTGTATAAAACAGAAATGAGTTTTATTTGCATGTTTCTGAGTTCTTGCTGCAATATTAATTATTGACTGTGTGTCATTAAGATCTTGAGCACCAATGCTGAGCTTTATTCACTCAGTGTGGTTTAGCTGAAGGGCTGGAAGAGAAAAGGGCTTGAGAACAGACAGACTGAAGTTAGTAAGTTCAGTTCAGATCTTTAAACACTCAGACTGTAAACAGCATCATCTACTGGTCAGAACTGGGAGAGCAATAATAAAAAGACATTCAGACTGGATAAATATATCAGTTTCAGTTAGTTTTTACCAACACATACATTTTTGATGTAATCATTACAATTTATAAGCAAACTAGGTTTTTAATTTAAGTGTTTTTCTCCTGATGAAGTTTTGAGTTCATGATAGAGATCTTGATACTGCGATGCTTTTCAATATTTACTTCTGTTTCTCAGTGAAACCTGTAGCGACGGTGAAGCCAGATCAGCCTGTGTTCATAGGAGAGACAGTCACTCTCACATGTGACATACAGGGAGGAGGAGACATTCAGACATACAGATGGATTAAAGATGGAAACACTGACTATACATATACAACAACAACAGAGTTCAGTTTCACAGCTGATGTGTATCGCAGTGGTGAATACAGTTGTGGAGGAGAGAGATCAGGCTCATGGACAGACCTCAGTGATGCTGTTACACTGACTGTATCAGGTGAGTCTTCATATTCACATCTGTTTATTGATCATCACTTATAATTTTCAACCACATCTGCTGTTATAAGAGGACTGACAGTTCACTTTTTAGTAATTATTCAATAACTGCACGTCTTGTGTGTGTGTGTGTGTGTGTGTGTGTGTGTGTGTGTTTTGTGGAGGTTTTAGTTCATTATAAATTCATGTAAATTGTGACTTTCCAGTGTTATAAGCGTCTCCATCTTTGATATTTAGTCACTGTCACTATGGTTACAGGAGATATTCATGAGTATCATGAGAATAGAAAAGGACTTGAGCAGTTCTGATGAGTTTTGTACTGAAGTCAGAGAGAATGACGTGATTTACAGATTATTAGTGTTGAAGTCAAAACCACAAACCCAGACCAGAGTGTTTTCACAGATTACACATTTTTGTTCTAAGAACTTTTTTAAAACATTTAGTTTTGGTGATGGAAACTTTAAAGTGTCCATTTTTCTTAGTGCTAGTGGAGCTGCTTTTTTTTTTTTTTTTTTTTTTTTGTGTAAGGTTAGTTTGATGTTCCTGAAATATTCTTTTACCCAAATTTGTATTAACAACTCAAAAGTCCTCCTCAAAAATACTTTAATTAATCCAACAGGGAAAGTTATAATGATGTGCAGAAGAAGACTGGCTTCTTTGATTTAGTTTGTGGATCGTTAGGTAGAGCTCACAGCGGGTGATCGGTCAGAATCACACAAGATTTTTTCATCGGAAGTATTTACTGAATTTACAACTGCATGATTGAATATGTACATTGATGTGTGGTTCTGAAACAGATGAAAGAAATAATAATAATAAAAAAAATTGTTGAATGCAAATGAATGATCATGCAACAAACCTCTATTTGTATTAACTGTATCCTATTCTAATAATATTGCAGGAATAAAATTCAATAATATTTTAACATGGCTGAAACTGGCTTTAAAAGAATGAAAAAGGCTGTTCTGTGGGTCTAAACAGCTCCAACCATAACAATGAGAAAGGATAAACCATTCGCAATACAATGGCTCCCTCTGCTGGTCGCATAAATAACTACACCAGGCCGCGCCGAGAGGTGTCACGTGATGACCAGTGTACATGCGGGAGGCAATTAACTGGATTGAAGGCGAATAGCTTACAAACTATGCGCAGAGGGTGCTTAACTGGTATTCTACAATGTATAACCAAAGATAATGCCCAAGTGACAACCTATAATACATCGATAGAAAGAAGCATCACGACACGAGGCCTAGCCGAGCAGGAAAAGCCTGAGCTTACATTTAGCAACACTGAACAGACAAAACACTACCAATCTAGCCTTAGCAATGACAGTAAAATAACAACGAAATGCCGATTCTTACTTGTAAAGACGCACACTAAAATAGGACAGTTGTATCAAGGCAGGTTGTAAGTCTGTGCGATTAGCGGACACTACTGGTAAAAGTCTCGGACAGAATGCCACCAGCGTGCAGCGAGCCTGTGAAGCGAGTCCAGGTGAAGCGAGGCGTCTTCCAGTAGGAGAGAGAGTCACAGTAAAGTGTCTGATGCTTAGCGGCCACAAGGGGGCCTTATTTACAAGTTTTTTTGTATTTTTTTTATTTTTTTTTTATTAACATTTTGCCAGTAACATTTGACATTTGAAAACATAGTATTAAATTCAAACGAAAGATATCAATGAATAGGAACAAACAATCTGTTACGAGGGATTTATAATAACAGAATAAAAAAACAATAAAAAAAACCAGATAAAACAACAACAACAAAAAATAATAATAAAATACAATAACACTTATATCAAAGATTAAATAATAATAATACATAGACAAATAAATAATAAATAAATAAATACCTTTTTACTCAAGTAAGGGGTAGGAAAGCTCATCAAAAGATTATATCTCAATTTGGTGATTCAAAACCTTATTTAAAATCTGGTATGTTTTAACTGTTTTTTTGTTTTGATTTAATTTACAGAGGGATTCAGCAAAACTTTTTAATTCAGAGCAAAATGCAATAAAATTTGGGTTTGAAGCTGTAAATTTACACTTATGAATATGACCTTTTCCAAGCAAGCACAGGATTTTAATAGCATTATTTAAAGGAACAGAACCAGTGTTACATGACAAAAACAGGACCATTTCTTCAGTGATGTCAATAAGGTTATTAAAGGATGTAAAGATCAACCTTGAAATCTCATTCCAAAATGTAAAGGGACATTTAAAAAACAAATGAATCACTGATTCATTTTCAGATCCACAAAAAGAGCATTCTGGGTGAATATCCATAAATTTAGATAAAAATACCTTGCATGGGGTAAAAATTATGAAGGATTTTAAGGTGAACTTCTTTTATTTTGTTTGGTATCACAAACTTATTGTGAATAGACCATATGTTAGATAAAGATAAAGATAAAGAAGGATATATCCGTTTCCATGAAGACACTGCTTTAGGAGAAATACTACTTATAGAGAGTAATGTTCTTCTGATATAAATATTATTGCATTTTTTATCTAACAATTCAATACCATCTATCATTAATCGAGGACTGTCTTCCTTTAAAGGAGAGTATTGTAAGGATGATTTGATAAGCTGTAGAAGTTTAGGTGAAATACCATTGATTATTCTCAAAAATTCTCTTTGAGTAATATTAATACTGTTTTCCTTACTACATTTTTCATAACTAATTAGAGTCCAATCCGTGTTTATAAATTTTTAAATACATATTATATTCTTTTCTACACATTCTTTATTAAATACCGTCCTGTTTTTATATAGTATATATTGATTATTCCATACAATGCATTTGTGAGGTGAAAAATTGTGTTTAAAAGCCAATTTGCAAGAATCCAGTGCTTGCTTGTGAAAATCTGATAAATGGATAGGTAACTTATTACATTTAAAATTACAACTTAGCAAAAACTTTAAACCACCACAGCGGTTAAATAATAAACTTGGAATGAAAAACCAGGGAGCATTTCCACCAAGCATACATTGTTTGACCCAGTTGATTTTAAACACCTGATTGAGAGTTGTGAAATCAATAGCATTAAAGCCTCCCTCAGCATGGTCCCTAATCATGGTTTTCCTTTTGATGTATTCAGTCTTGTTTTTCCAAATAAATTTAAATAAGAGAGAGTCAATTGACATTGCTGTTCTTTTGTCCACATATAACGATAAAGCCGAGTACACCAATCTTGAGATTCCTTCTGCTTTTGAAAGCAAAGTTCTTCCTTTTATAGTTAAGTCCCTTTGAAGCCATCTGTTAAAAATGTTTTTTTGTTTTCTGTAGCTTAGGGGTAAAGTTGATGTCCAGTCTTTCCTTCACTGATTTTTTAATTGTTATGCCGAGATATTTCACTGACTGCTTGACCTTAATACCATTGATAACAGTTTTGTTAGAGTCATGAACAGCAAGTATTTCACTCTTGTCTGTGTTGATTAGGAGGCCTGATGCTTTTGAGAAAAGATCCAGTCCTTTCAAAACACTCAAAACCTGGTTTTCATCTATAAGAAAAATGCAAGTGTCATCTGCTAACTGAGATGTTAAAATAACATCATCACCTATTCTTATACCCTCAACATTGATACAATTTACAGTATAAAGATTCAATAATTCTGCTGCAATTAAAAACAAAAAGGGGGAAATCGGGCAACCTTGTCGAATACCTCTACTAAGTACGAAACGCTTAGATGTACCTTCTGCTAGGGAAACACTACTGTTTATACCTCTATATATAGTTCTGACCAAATTCTTAAATTTAAATCCAAATCCAAATTTATCTAAGGCTGTATATATAAATTCATGTTCAATAGAGTCAAATGCCTTATAGAAGTCTAGGAACAGAATAATGGCTCCGGCTTCAATAAGATCAGAGTAGTCCATCATATCCAATACAAGACGTATATTATTAGAAATATGTCTACCCTTAATAAAACCTGATTGAGTTATTGAAATAATATCTTCTAAACAAGGTTTTAATCTTTTTGCAAATAACGAGGTTAACAATTTATAATCAGAATTTAGGAGAGTGATAGGCCGCCAATTTTCAATGTAACGATTATCTTTATTTGGTTTTGGTAGAAGTGTAATAAGACCTTGTTTCATAGTTTCTATTAATTCACCAGAACCTAAACAATCTTTAAATACAGTGAAAATCAATTCTCTTAATTCTTTCCAAAAAGTTCTATAAAATTCAAATGGCAAGCCATCGGGACCAGGACTTTTATTTAAAGGAGATTTGGATAAAATACAATCTAACTCTTCTAAAGTTATAGGATTTTCACAGCTATTAAAACTATGGGAAGATATTTTAGGTGTAAACTGATCAACTCTATCAAAAAATGATTTACATTCACTACCATTGAATGATGAGGAGTAAAGGTTTTTATAAAAATCATATATATATGAATGTATAATTTGGCTGTCAGAAGTAAGATAGTTGTTTACAAAAAGATTTATAATTTTTTTTGAATGACCACGATTTTTCTCTAAATTAAAAAAAAAAAATGATTTTTTTCACCATATTCAAGCCATTTGGCTCTTGATCTTATAAAGGCTCCTCCTGCTCTTTCTATATAAAGTTTATCAAGATTCTCTTGTAAATCATGAAGATTTATTAATTCCTCCTCATTAACCTGTTAAGCTGCAACCCCACTTTTGAAAAATCCCCAGAAATGACATACCCAAACTGAAACAGATACAGTTCATGAACCCTTTGCATTAAAAGCACAAGTATGATCTCATTTGAAAGCTGACACCTGGCAGTTTATTGTAAATGTAGAATTAATTATTGTCATAATGACAAAAATTGTTATAAATAGCTTCAAAGTTTTGTAAAATTATTAGAAATTATTTTTTATGAAATATCCTCATGAAAATAAAATTGAAGTTGGCACTGGAGCAATCTAGAAATGCACTACAGCTAAAGCCATATGTCTAAACATTCTATGTTTAAAATCTGAAGATAATAAGTCCAAAACTCTGTATTTAGTTAAATGTTTTTCAAGACCATGTCAAATGACTTTATTTTGATTTGACGCTAAAATGCTACTGATGTTTATTGTCATCTTCTAACCATCTATCCAGTATATTGTCTCTATTGTTTTGTGGTGCAGACGATCCCCATTCAGTCTCAGTCTCCCCCTGCACACATTCACACCTCTCCAGCCTGGTTATGGCTCGAAATATGCATTTCTTTTGTCTGCATTATAGCTACTAACGACTGGCTATTCACAGGCTATTCATAGGGTTTCAGTCCCTAATTTCTTTTCTCAAAGTTTACCCCACATTTTAAACTGTATCAAATGCATTTCTTGAATAAAGACACATTTCAGGTAGCATTCAAAAAATAATAAAAGTATAACTTCTAGGTAGCAGGTGCACCTAGGGCTAGCTAGCATGTTAGCTTAGCACACCATCAATACACGACAATTTATGAGATTAAAACCATGTTTGTGCTCTAAACTTACTTTTTAACGCACGTTGAGTATTTTAAATAATCTTCTGTGATCTAATTTGGCTTCAGATCAAAAAAAATCAGACAGAAAATATACTATTGGATAGTGTTCTGCACAATGATAGTCTATATAGATTAGCATTACATTATAAATATAATCTATTATTATGAAAATACCTGGCATGGCTTGAAAAACACAGGTAACTCAAATATCAGTGCAATCATGTTTATTGTCTTCAAACATCTGTATCTGCATGTTACAGCGATCTCTTGTTAGCTTTGTGTGTATCAGCGACGTCCTGGAATGTCACATGGTCATGGCTCTTCTTCATGTTCCATATATGGACTATTATTGTGCATATAGCGCCCTCAGGCTATTGGTATGAATTAAAAAACACAGTATCGGAATACCAAATGCTCATAAAGATTACATCGACGCATTTGGGTATAAATTCAATAAATATTATTCCTGTCTATAGAAATATGATGTAAATCTATGAGAATCTATCAATATTTCTCCAAATCTGCACATTTTTGAGCTAAAGCCCTGAAGGACGTTGTTTTGTGTATCGCTGTCATGACGACAGCACGGAGTTTTTTATGAATGAAAGCGGCTGACGCGCATAATTCATATTAAAGGTATCGACTCATTTTTTCATTTCATAACTCCTGACACAAATTAAGACATAACTGTCACTATGAGTTTCTCAGAATACAATAGTGGTCAAATACTGAAACTTGAGTATTATATCTTTTTAATTATGTATAGTTTGTCAAGGTATAACATTAAATCTGATAGTAATTTTGAATTAAATAAATAAATAACGCTTCAGTGCGCGGGCGCACTGGCAACGGTTAACAGCAGTGGTTTTTTGAGAAGGTCATTAATTTTGCTTAATATGTTATTATGAATTTGTACTCTCTTTTTAGCCTGTTCTTTTCCATATTTAATTGAATAACTTCTGCACTCGTTTTTTAATAGTTCCCATGCCTTTTTTACAAGTGACGTGATTCACAGCAAAATCCTCAGTGTTGAATGAACTCGATGTCTAAATGGGTCCAAGAGTGTTAAAGATGAAGAAACTACAGTTTTTGTGCTAATTTTGAGAACGTTATTACAGACCAGATAACATTGAACACACATTTTATTAATGTTACTGGAATAATTTTTGTTCATAACTTTGAGAAATCCTTAACGTTAGCCAAAGTTATGATAACATTCCCTGTTAGCTGGTTATGGTTGTGGTTAAAGTATATTTATCACCATATGACCAAGACCAGTGTCGTGTATTTCTGTCAGAGAATGGTACCATGAACTAAACCCCTCTGGAAACCGCTGGTCAAATGCTTTGCTCAAAGACACAATAGTGATGTTTAACAGTTCATTCACTGCAGGGTTTATACCAGCAACATTCCCATTACAACCAGCGTCTACAACCGAAGGTCCTTCTGGACAATCAGTTTTATTCCCTGAAAGAGCAGTTTGAGTCTTTATGTTTGTTTCTTCTCAGGTTTACCCACATCTACAGTGACTGTGACACCAGCAGTCAGTACTGTATTCACTGGAGAAACAGTCAATCTGAAGTGTGTGATAAACTCTGATCACAGTAACTGGAGATATGAGTGGTATAAAGACAGTGTAATATTACAGACGTCTGATCGTTACACTGTAAACAGAGACACTCTCACTATCAGAGGAGCTACTGAGTCTGATCAGGGTCAGTACAGGTGTAAAGGACAGATAGATGGAAGACCAAACTCATCAACATCAAGCTATGCTGTTTCTCTCTCTGTGAAGGGTGAGTTCAACATCACTGTCCTCCTAAACTCTCTGTCCTATTTATGATCACAAATACAATCGAGAGCCTTTGACTGGGATGTTACGTTCACACTAATAATGCGGTTCTCACTCCTCTTTTGAGGGTTAATTCTGTTTAATTCTCTCACAGACGACGTGTTCTTGTGTTTAAACCAGATTGAGAAAGACAGAACTGAACGCAGAGCTCTTAAAACCTATTGTAATAGTTAAAGTATTTAAACACCATCATAAAAACACTGCGCTCATTACACATGATATGAACCAGCAGCTAAAATTATTTATTATATTATTATATTTAATTATTGTATTGCTGACTGCACTTACTGGAAATCTGTGAATCTTTGCACAAATGCTGTGCTTTAGACTGACTTAATTTTTTGTGTTCAAACTTGAAGGAGCAAAACTGAATGAAACTGAATGCAGAGATCTGAAATACATTGTAAAGCTGAAGTATTTTACTTGAAGTGTGATCTTATAACAGATAAAGACGTCTGTCTGACGCATGTGAACACAGACCTGAGAAACAGCTAAAATAAGTGCTGTGTTATTGGCCGTTATACACTTTAATTAAAAAAAATATTTGTACATATTTCCATAAATATCGTTTTGTGCACTTACTGAAGTTTTTATACAAATGCAGCTTTGCTTTGATTTTCAGATGATCCTGTCGTCGTTCTGTCTCTGATTATGAATGTTGAAACTTTGAGTGTTGGATGAAATTAATCTTAATTCTAATGTTTGATAGACAGTTGATCAACTTTCATTATCTCACCTGAAAATTATAATACTGTCATAATTTAATCTTCCTCATGTCGTTCCGAATCTGTAAATTTTTCTTCTTTAGATTTTTTAAAATATATTTATAATGTGCTGATCGCTATAATAATGAGATGGTGAACTTTTAGAGTTTAAAAAGGACACAAAAGCACCATAAATGTGTCATAAAATAAGTCCAATTACTCTATATGACAGAAATCATGACTAAGAAGAGTATTTTAGTCTCCATCATCCTGTCCAGAGACACAGTTTAGAAATAAAACACACAGCCTCTGTTTACTGTCAGTTTACAGTCATCTCTGATCACTGATGTTCTGCAGAAGAAAAAGAAAGACTGTCACTGTCAAAACTCTGAACACTGTGACCAGAAACAGAGACAGAAAGTTCAGACTGTCCAGTTATTTCACAGCAGAAATACAGGATCATTTTACTGAGTTTTACAGAGGAAAATAAACTACAGATGTTTGACAGAAATCACTCAAAACACAAAGGAACAGGTTTAATAATCACTGCATTTACTAGTGGAAATAAAGTGAGTTTATAGAGAATCTTTAAGCTCTAAAAGTTCTCAGCGGAATTTGAATGAAACCATTTAGTGACATAAAATATTGACATATTTGTCTTTCTTCTCAGATTCACCCACATCTACAGTGACTGTGACACCAGACAGATCTGTATTCACTGGAGAAACAGTCAATCTGAAGTGTGTGATAGAGACTTACAGTAACTGGTTCTGGAGAATTTACCAGACACATAGTGCAAATTACTGGTCACAACCCTGGAGATATGAGTGGTATAAAGGCAGTGTAATATTACAGACGTCTGATTATCGTTACACTGTAAACGGAGACACTCTCACTATCAGAGGAGCTACTGAGTCTGATCAGGGTCAGTACAGGTGTAAAGGACAGAGAGATGGAAGACCAAACTCATCAACATCAAGATCTCTTTATCTCTCTGTGAAGGGTGAGTTGAACATCATTGTCCTCATAAAAACTTTCACTACAAACTTTCCACTGATGTCTGTGAGAAAGGGATGCGCTCGACAAGCTTGTGCGTCTCATAACAGCAATATAGGCGTTACTGTTTAGTTTAATATTCCACTAATTAGATACATTTACTTCAGATGACTTTCTATTGTATCTTTTTTCTTTTTTAACCAGCTTTTGTATCCCCATTATACTCTCTGTTGTCAGTTTCTTTGTCTGGACACACACACTGTACACACACTGCATTAGTATCGGTTGTTGGCATCGGAGCATTTTTATGAGTATGAATATGAGAGCGCAGTATCGGGCCGACACCAATACTGGTGTTAATATAGACCTTTCTCACTCGTGGTTATGGGCTCCAGAAAGGCCGCTGTGAGTAAGTTCAGTCACTCAGAGCTCATGGTGAACAACACACACACATTCTCAATCTCAACAGATCATCAAATCCTGGAGTCACCGGCTGTGTCTCATCTCGAAGGCTGAATCCTCCGGAGGTCACATTTATCTGCCGCAAACGTCATGAGGCTCTTCATCTCAGTAAACTGACCATTACATTCCCATGAGGAAACTACAACAGTTTACACTTCACTAGCAATAACGCTCAGTTTTATAATGGTGACTGTCCTGAAATAAGACGTTCTTTATGACGTATGCGGCCGATAAATGTGACGTCAAGAGGACGCAGCTTCGACATGAGACACAGATCCATGAAAACAGACGCTAAGAAGCAGCGAGTCGTTCTTCTCCTTTCAATTCACAATTTACATTCTAGTGCAGATTGTGCAATCATTATTATTTTAAACTTTTAATCTTTATACAGTTTTTATTACTGATTAAACTATTGAGAAGTATATTACTGTGAACAAGAATTATATTGTTTTTGATGGTTTCAATAAATTAAAAAAGAAAGATTGTCTGAACTAAAACAGTCTGTGCTTGCAAAGATTATAAGGCTGAATAAGTTTATTTTTTATGTATGGCCTTTTTTTAACATTTGTTATATGATGATAACTTTGTAGATTTTTTCCAGTGAAATTTAATTTTGAGTTTTAAAAGCTTCAAACATTTCACAGTGAGACCCAAACCTGTAGTGAAGGTGAAGCCTGATGTTCATGTGTTCAGAGGAGAGAGAGTCACTCTCACATGTGACATACAGGAGACAGGAGTCTGGAGGTACAGCTGGTATAAAGATCAAGATCACAGCAGAAGAACAGACCAGATCTATATAATCACATCTGTGGATCCGTCTCATGCTGGTCTGTACAGATGTAGAGGAACTCAGACTGAAACCCAACAGAACTCAGAGATCAGTGATGGAGTTACACTGACAGTATCAGGTGAGTGTGTTCATCATTTCATCACATCACTTTAACCTGAAGACATTGAGTAGATAAACAGGTAATTTGCGCTTATGTTGTCTCACACTCAGTCAGATTATGTTAGTTAAGAGTTTGTAATCATCTCTATATACAGTGACAGGCTGATTATGATCTCAGATCTTTCAGAGTTCATTATCGGTGCTGCGTTCCAGTCCACTTTTAGACACACACTTGTGAACTTCCCTAAGCACTTCTCCTCTGGGGAATCCCTGCCGCCATTTTGAAGTGTGTTCCACTTCGTGAAGTGGACGAGGGAAGTTTATATGGACAGACCCTCGTTCCCTTGATTTGGACCGTGGGAGCGAGTCTACTTCATATGTACACTTTAGGCACCTATATGTCCCACAATGCAGTACGATTGTGACGTCACCACATATCTCGTCTAATCACCACCACAACAGACAACTCTATGATATATTAATTCTAATTTTTTTAATTGAAAACAACCCAAACACAATATAAACATTTGGATGCTGCATTAAACAAAATCTTAAAGGGAAAACAAATGTAAATAATAAATAAACTCCACAGCTGATTCCCAGTGGTCAAGGGTTTAAGACGTTCCAGTTCAGCCCATTGCAGTTTCCGCCAGTAGTGGGCAAAGCAATGACGTACATCCGAGTGAACGAGACGGAGGGAAGTTAGCGAGTGAAGGGCATGACAATTTTGGACTGGAACGCAGCCCTAGAGAGCGGGGAACAGCCTAATACTTTTGACTTTCTCAGTTTGTGTAAATTCACTCGGGGTTCAGAGTATTTATTTTTTCCCACATTAATTTCACACGTCTAGTACAATTATGTGGTTTTGTTTGATTAATACAGTGTATACTTCTTTTTTTTTTTTTTTATTGATTGATTTACCCCATACATTGTAACATGACCACATGACACCTTAAAATGTGATCAGATCTAATTAAAAAATATACAAGACAAACTAAAATATTTTGTCAAAATTTTTTTTTAAAAATACAATTATTAACTTTTTCATATAAAATAATGGCATTTTTAATAATTAAAAATAAATATATATTTTTTTTTATTTACAACAAACACCACACAGCAACTATCAAGCATAGTTCAAAACATAATAATGAATAATTTCTCAGTCTTTATTCACCTTTTTCTCATGATTTCTCAATAGAATTGATAAAAGTGTATTATACCATGGGCTGTTTAAATACTCGATTCTGATTGGCTGGAAGGTGTGCAGTAAAACCGTTTAATGCACAGGTAGTTCCAGTCAGTTTGATTACAGTTCGAAATTAATCCGCTACATTGGTAACCATAGTAACACAGATACACTTGCAAACAGAGTGAGAGACGCATATGAAAACGTTTAGGTAGGCTAAATGGATGATTTTTGAATATCGTTTAATTTGTATCAGTGTTGCCTGTCATTCATAAATAATTGTAATAAATCCATTAAAGAATCATTAAGTTAGCTATATGCTTAAGCAACGAGGGGACTGTAGCTGCTAGACTTTAAAGAAGAGATCGACGCACACAGGTAACTCGCGCGCGCATCTCTCTCTCTCTCTCTCTGTTCCTTCTCCTTCAGTTCTCTGTCTCTCTCTTTTAATAATGAATTTAAATAAATGTGAATTCATTCAAATAAAAGCAATCCGATGGCTCTACTTTATTTAAAGCGGACGGAGTGCAAGAACTGACGAGCCTTAACTTAAGAAATAACCGTCATTTTTACACGTATGTTAAAAAATTACACTGTAAACATCAGTTACAGCTTTAACATATTTTTAACTTGGCAAATAACCAAGGTATAAGCGGGATAATCCACGGCTAGCCATGCATTAAAGAATTTTAATGCACTTCGTAGAGGCAACCACCCTCCGCTTCGCGTCGGGTGGTTCTTCGCCTCTACGTCGTGCATTAAAATCCTTTAATGCATGGCTAGCCGTGGATTATCCCTTACGAATAGAATATCATAGTTCTAATAGAGGCTCATTGTAATGCAGTGTGACAACATGCCCCGTCTGTACAACTGGGATTCAAACCCTGCTAGTGTCTTCTGCTAGTTAGATCAGCATTAAATAACTATCTCAACGGTTAAATGATAGATTGGAGATTAAAATAATATATCATTTTAAATAAACACACAAAAAAAAAAAAACATGAAAAATTACCTTAAGAAATGCACTTTAGCTATGTGTTAGTGAGGTATTCTAGTAGGGCTAGTTCATCAAGGTTTTCAGCCAGTAAACAGGACGGTGTATCGGTCAGGACACAGGAATAAAGACGAGGAGATGTCATTTCTTCTTTTAACTGTATTGAGCTCCAGCAATACTCATCAGAACATTACAATATCCAGTATTGTCATTATAGTCTGATAAAAAACAAATAAATCACCATTAGGTACTGTCATTTAAACAGTTACAGTACTTAAATTACTATGCAACGTAAATAATAAATCAATAAACATTGCTATGCCCCTTTAAACATAATCTGCAATTACATAAACGAGGATATTACTCTTTGGAGAAATATAAGGAGCTTCTCCTATCTCACTGACCAGTTCACATGAAACTGTATTAAAGGGGTTTACAGAAGGAGCAATGGCGACATCCTCTGGCCAGACAAGGCTACTACACAACAGCGTCCGCACATGGTCTCCTGAGCACGAGATTAACTCTTCTTAACTCAATGTTATAAACGTTACTACGTAACATAGACATCAGATGGCTCACACTAGTTAACTTATTATTTCCTACAGTGTTTTACAGCATAAACATTGTTCTATCACTATAAATCTCTCACTCATCACGCTGGGCACATGTTAATGCACGGTAATTCTACAATATAGAAACACAAACACAACAAAGTGACCACAGAAGAAGAGTCTTAAAGCGGCAGGCACCCAGAAATGTCAGAGCCTTTTATACACTATGGTTAAATAATGTTCAGTAATATCATCCACAGATTTATCACTATATCGTTGATATGACAACTAGTAAATACACTAATAGTCCAGGCAAAGTAACTCATTTTGGAGCCAAAAATAGAACTAATTGTAAAATATTTTTTTCCAGCATAGATCATTTCTATGAGGTTTCCAGAACAACATACTAAAAGTCCTAAGAAATCCTAGTTGAGGAAATATGTTTAATTCTTTAAATCAATCCGAGATGTGTGCCAATAAAACAAACACTTGTTTCCAAAGACAGATATTGCCCTCTTGGCTTTCCATAGTCCGGTATGCAATTCCCTTAAGCTGAAGGCGCAGTGTGTTGAATGTGGAGAAATGTTGTCAAATGAGGCGCTAAAACCATCAAAGCTGCAGAGACATGAACTCAAAACACCCGGTGTTGGGAAGCCAAAAGAATATTGTTTTAAACATGTTAATATCGCTAATTGTATTTGATAAATTATACTTACAGTATGTAAATTGGGGTGAATGAACTTTGTTGAACATTTCTGCTAATGAATAGAGAGAATGTTCCCCTCTTGTGTGTCTGACCTGTTGTTACAGGTGTGTTAGCCTGTTATTGTTACTGAGTAAACCTGACAAGTCTTTTTATATAAGGACAGTTTTCATCTATAGCTGACTTGAGTCTGTTTCAGTGGCATAACAGATTAACAGCAGAGAATATCATTGCTCTTTCTGAATTCTCTGTTATTCTGTGTTCATACTATCATATTTGGAAAGGTGATCCTCAGAATGTTTTTAATCAGTCATTAATGGGCCATGAGTTGCAGAAGGTTGAGAACCGCTGTATTAGATTACATTTAGCACTAGTGCTTATTCTTGAGCTACTAGTGTGAGCAAGTGCTCATTTTCCTCTTTTTTTAGGAGTTTCTGCTTCAGTGTCTCTGGTCATCAATCCCAGCAGAAGTCAACACTTCTCATCTGACTCTCTCTCTCTGAGCTGTGAGGATCAGAGTAACTCTACTGGATGGACAGTGAGAAGATACACAGACAAAGACACACAAACTTGTGCAAAACAAACAGGATCTGGATGTGTAATGGACTCTCTCAGCACATCTGACACTGGAGTGTACTGGTGTGAGTCTGAATCTGGAGAGAAACGGCGTCCTCGAAACATCACTGTACATGGTGAGTCCGGTTTATAATCATGACATCTACTAGTCTAATGTTATAACCTAAATTATAATTACAGTCTAAAGACATTTTCCACTAATTGTTTTCTGTACAGCTGATGACAGACTGACTTATATATATATATATATATATATATATATATATATATATATATATATATATATATATTTAAAAAAAAATAGAAATCTTCTTTAACAACAATATACACTACTGGTCAGTAATTTGGGGTCAGTGTTTTTTTTTTGTTTTTTTGTTTTTATAAATCAATACTTTTATTCAGCAAGGATGTGTTAAATTGATAAAAAGTGATAGTAAAGAAGATTTATATTATTAGAAAATATTTTTTTTATTTTGAATAAATGCAGTTCTTTTTAACCTTTTATTCATCAAATATATTAGGCAGCAGAACTGTTTCCAACACTCATAATAAATCAGAATATTAGAATGATTTCTAAAGGATCATGTGATAGACTGGATGTCACATGTGACACTGAAGACTGGAGTAATGATGCTGAAAATTCAGCTTTGCATCACAGGAATAAATTATTTTTTAAAGTATATTCAAATAGAAAACTATTATTTTAAGTTGTAATAATATTTCACAATATTACTGTTTTTTTTTTTTTTTTTTCTGTATTTTTGATCAAATAAACACAGCCTTGATGAGCATTAGAGACTTCTTTCAAAAATATAAAAATTCCAAACTTTTGACCTGTACTGTATACGCTCATAATGATGATTGACAGGACTGAATGTTTAGGCTCCTCCGTTTTGGAACTTCATTTATTGTGATGTTACATGAACCTGCTCTTAAATACCACATATAAACAAAGCAAAATGTGACTGGTCACTTTTCACATTCATCAGACAGTTTCTTACCATATAAATTGGCAGATTAAACTGCAAAATGGACGTGTTTTTATGCCAGTGGTTAAAAATCTGATACACAACCAACAAACTCTCATGACAATTTGTAACTATTTTAAATTTTGTCAAATTGGTGACTAATGTGTATGAATTTGTACAATCTCATTAGTATAATGTTTTTGTGCCCCACTGATGGTTGGGTTTAAAGGTGGACCTTGATGCTTATTAACGGCATCCAAAAGCCACATAGAGGCTATAGAGGAATAATCCTTTGCGACTCGTTTGCAGTCGGTCGTCATTTCCATCAAAAAGACTGATGAACTTTGCTTGCTTTTGATTTTATTTTGATAAGCTATATAAAGCTTGATATGGCATTCAAACCGATGCAATACGGTCAACAGAAAGTTTGCTCCCGCTACTCGCCTCTTCCAACACTCTCAAACAATCCACAATAAAGACAGCAGAAGTGATCCGCTGTGCCCATGTGACACTGAATAACCAATAAGAAATAACAAAGAATGAATGCTCCTAATGCTTACTTTTTTCAACAACAACGGTTTAAACAAAACAATAGGTTACTCATAAAATAGTTGCGTTTTCTCATGAGATTTGGTAAAACTACACGACACTAGTATAAGAAAGCTTTAGAGGTAAAAAGTACAATTCATAATATCAGTATATTTCTAATGATTTGTTTTGCTGTATTCTTATTATTTACAGTATTAAACACACATCTCTTGTGTTTGTAGACGGTGAGGTGATTCTGGAGAGTTCTGTTGATCCTGTGATTGAGGGAGAGACTCTGACTCTACACTGTTTACATCGATCTACAAACTCCTCGATCCTCAGCGCTGATTTCTATAAAGACGGATCACTGATCCAGAATCAGACGACAGGAGAGATGAGCATCACTACTGTCTCAAAGTCACATGAGGGTTTCTACTACTGTAAAACAGAGAGAGGACAGTCACTCCACAGCTGGATCTCAGTCACTGGAGTCTTGAACGGTGAGATGATTTAATGAGAAACGCCACACCATTATTATATACTATCATATATTATAGTCTCTGGCTCATATTTCTGCTGGATCAAAATCAGTTATTGACATTTGTGTTTATTGTTTCACATAAATGAAAGCTTAACCATCAAATCACATGCAAAATATACTTGTCATGTACTGGTCGGATTATACATTACATTCAGTATTTATTAGTGATGTTACGTTATGTGCCGAGGCTTCGGAGTGTGTGTCGAGAAATCCCGGAAGCTTTCAGTGAAGCTCGTATCGAGGCTTGTATCGCAATATTTTGACAGATATATAAACTCATGGTTTAGACCCAGCCACTTTCATAATAGTAATATTGCCCCTTCTGCGTATTATGGCCAAATAATTGATTCACACACATTCGGAAGCCCCTTTTTTATTCAAGCCAATACATTTATAGAAACAAGGATCAAAGCCACCTTTTTATTTCTTCTATTAGGAGTTGAAATGTCTTTTGCATCAAAAATTGCGTCCGTTAAAGTGTTGCACATTTATTTTCACAAACACAAAAAGGCAAAAACATGAAACATCTTTGAAATTCTTTCGGCCAATTCTTCCAAACAGCGCTCAAGTATGTAATGTCTCCAATTCCTGTGGAATCTTACATGTTTTAAATCCGTATAATATCTTCCTTAGATTCCGATTTAGACAATTTTCTCATATTTGACAGCCAGACGGTGAGATAACTGTTTCTCCTCTCATCAATCCCTTTAGCTAAAACAGCATATACTTGTATGAACATATGAGGAGGAGTGGCTTTAAAGCTAACTTCAAGTAAATTATACAAGGACAACTTTGAGTAAATGCAGTACAGGATAACTGCAAGTAAATTCTTGAATAATACAGCACTACACATAAAACAGAAATAAGATGAGAATAATAATACAAATTGAAAGCAGATTAAATTGGCTCTTACAACATTTATTACACAATTATGTAATACATTAATTATAGGCTATATACCATCATAAAATATACATTGCATTCATATAAATAGATTAGTCTGTGTGGGATTTATTATTATTATTATTTTTTTCTCCACTGTTATTTCTAAGCCTTAACTGGCACAAAATACAGTGTATCACAGACAGGGCAGGAGTTAAGCTGAGGCTGACAAACTCACATACAAATGACCTCAGAACATCATTATGGAATAGCACAAAATACACACTTTAAATATGCTTGAATTTTAATCGATTTCTGTAGTGGCTGGGCCGGATCAACACCGAATGTGAAAAGTGGCTTTAGATGGAGCAAAAACAGCAATGAGACGGGAGGGAGCGCTCAAAACTCTTCAGATCGCATTATTTAGTGGAACATTAATAGAAACTGTCATCCTCTGAAAAGAAAATGAGGCGTGAACATGAGGATGTATCAATATCTTTCTAAATGTGCGCTCTTTTGGGCTGGAGCTGTTTAAAGTAGCCACGAGATCACAAATTAATCAGAGCAGACGTGATTCAATAAGTGTATCCTCCTTATATGTAAAATTATTAAAAATACCAGTTTATGCAGTTTGATTATGGCCTCTTAGATCACAGTCGGAAACTATTAGCCCCGGCTGGCCCGTTTATATTAAAGTCCATAAACAGGCAAAGGTCATACACAAGCAGGGACGTGCGGTCAGGGTAGGCAGGGTAGGCAGTGCCTCACCAAAGGAAATGTTGACATTACATTTATTAATTCCAAGAACTTTATTAATTCACCACATTATTAATTGCATTTATTTTATTCAAAATATTAATTTTTGTAACAAAAATGTTCAGGAATACACATATAATATACTCATTTTGCCATTGTTTGCTCCTAAAACCATTGTTTCATGCAGGAAATTCAAGGCCATGCCCATTGAGGCAGAGGTTAGCAGTGCCTCTTTGGTCCATAGAACGTAGTTTACGTAGGTTTGCGCATGCGCAGTCAGTTCTCATGCTGTCTTGAATTATCAACATTGAGGCAGAGACCGAGCTTGCTTCATGTCACGTGATCCACTCGCTCTCACTCAATCCGCGCTTCCCGATCTAGCGGCGCAACAGGCCCGGGGTGGGTAATCGGGAGAATTCCCTTTTGGGCCGGTCGAGGATTTATTTATTTATTTTTTCACATTTGTCACGTTACATTAGGCTACACACGTTCGGACGTTCCGCATTCTGACACCGCAGCGCGCAGCCTCTGCATGGGTTGTACCATGTGAGGGAGTTCTCCCCTCTCCTCCTATAGAGTTGGTTGGGTCCATAGCCCGTCTTTTCCAAAACGTTTTCTCAGGTAGGCTACCGCGGCACCGCCGGCGCCTATACAGATAGCTGGGCCGGTCCTACCGTGACGGTACGCGTCAGGGATGGATGGGAGGAAGAGGCCAGGAGGTATGGAAGCTTTGTTTCCGCCACAGAATAAAACATAATTGCGACTTTTTATCTCACAATTGCGAGTTTACATCTCGCAATTCTGTCATTATTTCTCAGAATTGCGTGTTATAAAGTCAGAATTGCGAGATATAAAGTCAGAATTGTGTGAAATAAAGTCGCAATTGCATGTTATAAAGTCAGAATTGTGTGAAATAAAGTCGCAATTGCATGTTATAAAGTCAGAATTGCAAGATATAAAGTCAGAATTGTGTAAAATAAAGTCGCAATTGCTTCTAATAAAGTCTAAGTGAATTATTATTTAACCTTTACGTTATTTGTTGAACCATGGCATTAATACAAACTAGTGACTAGTCGGTTCGCTGACACCGCGCCGCCTCCCTCTCTTAACGTTACTGTGTCCCGCACAAAACATTTGTTTGTTGTATAAGTCATAAGATAGATGTGTCCATTAATTTGATTATTAGATTTGATTGTGCATTAGCCTCACATATGACTTTGCTGTATGCAGGCAGCGATGTGATGATGCCTGATATGAACTTGGGTTGCTACATTAACTGAATGAATATATGAACATATGCCACATTGATAGGTCACAGCCTACCCATGACAAGATTTCACCGCACGTTACTGCACACAAGCAAACAATAACCGAGAATAAGGGCTTTGGCGAACAGAGAAATCCAACTGAACGAGCAGAGAATCAGGACATCCAGGAAACAAACTTTTAGAAATGCAGTTAAGACACATGCAACACTTAGCAATGAATGACTGAATTGACCAGGCTTATAAAGGGTGACCTAACAAGGTTAATGAGACACAGCTGAAAACAATGAGTGCTGATGAGTTCGGGCAAAGGATTATGGGTAATGAAGTCCATGACAGAGTGGCATTGATCTGGGGTTGAGTGCCCTCTGGTGGCTATCAAGGGCTCTCCAGCTGGTGATCATGACAATACTGAGATTTAGTGAAATCGACACCTTATAAACAACATCCCACAACTTTTCATCAATTATTAATTCGTTTTTTTTATTATTATTATTTTATTTATTTACTCACCCTCATGTACGACTTTCTTCTTCTGTGGATCATAAAATAAGTTATTTGGAAAAATGTATCTGTGTTTTTGTCCACACAATGTAACTAAAAAAAAAAAAAAAAAAAATCCTTCAAAATATATATATTTGTTCCACACAAGAAAGAAATTCAAACAGGTTTGAACAAAATGAGGGTCAGTAAATTTCGGCAGAATATGAATTTTTAAATGAACTATTCCTTTAATACAGAGCTCTGAAAGGGAAATGGTGGAGGAATAATATGAGACAGGAGGAAAAAATATTGCAAAGCTTTTAAATTCACTTACAAAACTTTGTTGCTCAATAATGTTCTTGTGTTTCTGTTTTTCAGCGTCACATTCAGGTCAGATTTCTGTCCTCAAAATCCTCAGTTTTCTTCTGGCCGCTTCTCCGTATCTGCTAGCGACAGTCGTGCTGCTTTATAAATGTTACAGAGTGAGAGGTAAAACTTCTGTCTGACACACACACACACACACACACACACACACACACACACACTCACTCACTCACTCACTCACTCACTCACTCACTCACTCACTCACTCACTCACTCAATATATATATATATATATATATATATATATATATATATATATATATATATATATATATATATATATATATACACTGCTCAAAAAAATTAAAGGAACACTTTGAAAACACATCAGATCTCAATGGGGAAAAATATCATGCTGGATATGTATACTAATTTGGACTGGGTAATGTGTTATGAACGAAAGGATGCCACATCGTTTGATGGAAATGAAAATGATCAACTTACAGAGGATTAAATTCAAAGACACCCTGGAAATCTGAGTGAAAAAATGATGCAGCAGGCTTGTCAATTTTGCTGAAATTTCATTGCAGCAACTCAAAATGGTACTCAGTAGTTTGTATAGCCCCCACGTGCTTGTATGCATGCCTGACAACGTCGGGGCATGCTCCTAATGAGACGACGGATGGTGTCCTGGGGTATTTCCTCCCAGATCTGGACCAGCGCATCACTGAGCTCCTGGACAGTCTGAGGTGCAACCAGGTGATGTCAGATGGACCGAAACACAATGTCCCAGAGGTGTTCTATTGGATGTAGGTCAGGTGAGCGTGGTGGCCCTTCAATGGTATCATTCCTTCATCCTCCAGGAACTGCCTGCATGCTCTCGCCACATGAGGCCGGGCATTGTTGTGCACCAGGAGGAACCCAGGACCCACTGCACCAGCATAGGGTCTGACAATGGATCCAAGGATTTCATCCCGATACCTAATGGCAGTCAGGGTGCCATTGTCTAGCCTGCAGAGGTCTGTGCGTCCCTCCATGGATATGCCTCCCCAGACCATCACTGACCCACCACCAAACCGGTCATGCTGAACGATGTTACAGGCAGCATAACATTCTCCACGGCTTCTCCAGACCCTTTCCTGTCTGTCACGTGCTCAGGGTGAACCTGCTCTCATTTGTGAAAACCACAGGGCACCAGTGGCGGACCTGCCAATTCTGGTGTTCAATGGGAAATGCCAATCGAGCTCCCTGGTGCTGGGCAGTGAGCACAGGGCCCACTCGAGGACGTCGGGCCCTCAGGCCACCCTCATGAAGTCTGTTTCTGATTGTTTGGTCAGAGACATTCACACCAGTGGCCTGCTGGAGGTCATTTTGTAGGGCTCTGGTAGTGCTCATCATGTTCCTCCTCGCACAAAGGAGCAGATACCGGTCCTGCTGATGGGTTAAGGACCTTCTACGGCCCTGTCCAGCTCTCCTAGAGTAGCTGTCTGTCTTCCTGGAATCTCCTCCATGCTCTTGAGACTGTGCTGGGAGACACAGCAAACCTTCTGGCAATGGCACGGATTGATGAGCCATCCTGAAGGAGCTGGACTGCCTGCTCAACCTCTGTAGGGTCAAGGTATCGCCTCATGCTACCAGTAGTGACTCTGACCCTAGCCAAATGCAAAACTGGTGAAAAACAGTCCGAAAAGATGAGTAGGGAAAAAATGTCAGTGGCCTCCACCTGTAAAACCATTCCTGTTTTGGGGGTTGTCTCACTGTTGCCCATCTAGTGCACCTGCTTTTAATTTCATTAATACTAAAGCAGCTGAAACTGATTACCAACCCCCTCTGTTACTTAACTGACCAGATCAATATCCCAGGAGTTTAACTGACTTGATGCTATTCTCTGATTAAAAAGTGTTCCCTTTATTTTTTTGAGCAGTGTGTATATATATATATATTTTTTTTTAAACAGATAATGGTCATTCATGAAAGAGTGAAAAAAAAGAAACATAAGACATGTCCGTGTAAATGTTGAAAATGTTTTTTTGTGTGTATTTCACAGTTTCAACTGCTGAAGATCAGAGTCAGTTCACCGTAACAGAGGAAGAAACTCCAACCTGATATTAATGAGCTGCAATAAACGAGCCTGACGAAATTCTTTCTTTTTTTTATAATGCAAACTTTTAAAAACGGGTTTCAAAGTGCAAGTTTTTGAAAACGAGACCCTTATCATCTCCGTGTAAATACAAAAGTGCCAATTTGACATCATGCACATGCGTAGGCTATTGCGTATTTAGTCTATAGGCTTTTTAAAATGAAAGGTTCCTTACAACAGACTCAAGGATGATATATGTTTTCGAAGCCTTTGTGTTCAAAGGTTTTGACATTTTCTTAAAGGATGTAAAAGTGACTTTATATCAGAGGAGAACATTCTAAGATTGGGATTAATGAATCTTTCTGGCTTTGCGAAGATTAAATTTATCCAGAGGATAAAGTAATGATACAGTATTATCAAGATTAACATCCTTAGAATAAAAAAAAAACAAAAAAAACATTATAGATTATGTAATTTGTGTCCATAGGCCTGTGCGCTCAGTTCGAGTGAACTATAGTAAAATAATGTGTTTACAAAGTCACATCGCCAACTACTTTTTCTGTTTATTTATTTATTTGATTGGGACAGTGCATGTTAATGAACAAACATGTAATACATGCATGTAAACAAGCCGGATTGTAGCCAAAGGCTAATTTCCATCCGTAGTCCCACGGGCTCCTTGTCTGGCATGCGTAATCCAGCGTTATTAGTCGTTTTTTACGGATCCGTGTGAATAGGGATCATTTTGATAACGTTGTCATCTGTACAAAGAAAAATGTTTCCGTTTTTAGCACATCTGTTTTTAGTTCCCTTGTTCTCCAGAGTGCAGTGGAAATCCTCCAGTAGGTGGCGGAAAATCACTGTCAATGAGTGAGTCATTGAACCTCATTCAAATTAGGGCTGCACGATTAATCGCGATTATGAAATCACTGATGTACGGCTCTGTAAACACTGTGAGTTTGAGTCACTTACAACGTGCATTTGAAAAAGCAACACGTGTCAAACATCTTTTCAAACACGAGAAGCATTTATGAACCTCTTGTCCAACAAAAGACAACATTTAATAACATGCTTTTACTCCAAACTCACTTCATAACGACAGTTGAGCTCATCCTTCTCATCCGATCAGCCGTTCTGCACTGACAATCTGCACATAAAATAATCGCAGCCTTTGCCAAATCAGGTGCGGTTTCAAGCGATTAATCGTGCAGCCCTAATTAAAATCATTCTTTCAGAAATTATTTCATTACGTGTTGCTCAGACGAGCAACTGTTCTCATGTGGCTTTGTTTAAAACTATTTTCATTTAGCAAAAAAAAAAAAAGACAATGTGTCTATAATGTAAGTAACATAAAATTAACTTGTTTATTAAACCGTTCTATAACAATATCATACTTGAAATATGCTTTTCCAAGAAAAACAGCACTCTTGCTCTTTACTCTTATTGCTTGCCTATATCACAAATTAAAATCAGGAACTCAAATAAAGTAATATAAAACTCATATAAAAATCAGGAACTCATCATTGGACATTCCCAATTTTTTGTGATTTTTGTGTTTATAAACCCTTGAAAACTATTTTGTCATAAACTGTAAAAAAAAAAAAAAAAAAAAGGTTGTGTATGTTCTTCCAATAGCTTGACAATGATCTCATGTTGCTTGTTCTAGATCACTCGTCTCAGTAATTAGTAAACATGCCAGTTTTATTCTGTATCAAATGTTCTGTATAAACAAATTACTAAATAAATAAGTGTGGAATTTTACTTATTTGGATTTGCTCTTTTGAACAATTGTTAGAACCCTGATCGAACTCAAATTCCTGTATATTTCTAGTAATCCTGAAGATCTTGAGTTTGTTCTGGTGTTTTTCATTATAGGGTTCGAGCTAAACTCTAGTGGATCTCAAGGGCCAGAATTTCCCACTGGTTTATTTAATGTAACATCAATGCTCTTTAAATGGTTGGTTCACCCAAAAATTAAAAAAATTAAATCACCTTCATGTCGTTCCAGAACCCGTCAAACACTGAACCCGGAAGCGCTGCACTGTGTTTAGAGACGCTATTCTCATCGCTTCATAACATTAAGGTTGAACCACTGGAGTCACATGGACTATTTTAACGATGTCTTTACTACCTTTCTGGGCCTTGAAAGTGGTCGCTGTATTGCTGTCTATGTGGGGTCAGAAAGCTCTCAGATTTGAGATTTGAGGCCAGCAGCCGTATCACCCTGTAGCCCAAGTTGGAGTTCACCTCTGTTGGAGAAGTGTTAGTGAGGCTAGTAGGGGGCGCTGCTCATCCTGGGGTCTTATGGGTCTCTGATGCCCCAGTGTAGTGTTGGGGACACTATACTGTCAAAGAGCAATGAGACGTTAAACCGATGTCCTGACTCTCTGTGGTCAATTAAAATCCCATAGCACTTCTCGTAAAGAGTAAGGGTTTAACCCCGGTGTCCTGGAGCCACAGTCCTTCCATTGGCCCTTATCAATCATGGCCTCCTAATAATCCTCATCCACTGAATCGGCTTTATCACTCTCTCTCCTCTCCAGCTGTAGCTGGTGTGTGTGTGTGTGTGTGTGTGTGTGTGTGTGTGTGTGTGTGTGTGTGTGTGTGTGTGTGTGTGTGTGTGTGTGTGGTGAGCGCACTGGTGCCGTTGTGCTGTGGCTGTATCATCACTGGTGGTGGTTGAGGAGATTCCCCTGACTGGAATGTAAAGCGCTTTGGGTGTACAGTAGTATAAAAAGCGTTATATAAATGCCTCATTCATTTCATCAGAAAGATCTTCATTTGTATTCTGTAGATGAACGAAGGTCTTACAGGTTTGTAACGACATGAAAGTGATTAATGACAGAAACTTTATTTGTGGCTGAACTAACCCTTTAAGGGAGAATATAGTGGCTCTTAAAAGAGTCTTTGGGTTCCCTGATCAGACAGACGAGCTGCTAAACACATTTATGCTCGTGTGAGGGATGATATTTTACGTGGATACTGGAACAGGCCTTAAAGGTTGTATCAGCGATTTCAGGCCCAAAAAAGGCCCAAACATAAATGATCACATTCATCTAATCTTTCCTAACGATCTTCCGCCCATAAGCAGGCCGTCAAAAAAACGCGTCTCTGTAGGCAGCCTAGGCTCTGAGATCTGCACACAAAAACAATTGGTTTCACCAACACTCAAAACCAAAATAAATAGTGTTCCAACCAATCACCGACAGGGGGCGGGTGTTGTGAGGTTTTTCGCTCATGTTCTCCGACTTATCGTGCAGCTGTGCACGAGCACAAAAGGGTCCCTTGTGAGGTTTGGTTGGAACACTAGTTATTTTGGTTTTGAGTGTTGGTGAAACCAATTGTTTTTGTGTGCAGATCTCAGAGCCTAGGCCTATATATATATATATATCTGTTACTTTGAGCTATTCTGAATAGCCTAATGGTAAAATGTAAATATACTTGACTGTATTGATGTGTTTTTTTACTGACATTTTTTGTAATAATACAGAAAACATTTAAATAATAGTCTTTAGTCTTTAATGCCATTATGTTTGACATTTAAGAGAGTTTGTGAAATTCTGATAATTAATAATCAAAATATTCTCATTTCTCGTATGGAACATCACAGTCGAGACACATTGATTGCTTTGATTTTAGTTGTTCTCTTCCACAAACTGGAAGAAAAGTTGGAAGTAGACATTAAAAGAGCAGCATAATAAAAATGATTATAAAATGAAATAGTTAAATGTTGTAATGGAAAATTTTGATTTTCATTGATTTACAGTATTGATTTTCATTTTTTTTTCAGTAAGACATTGAAATGACCCTTGCTGGACTGTAAGTGGTCTGCCAACATATGACTAATGTGTGTGTGTTTTTAAACACTGGGAAACAGGTGAGACGTCAGGAGGAGGCAGATTGAAAAGGTCCAATTTAGAACTGGTGAGTTTGTAAGAATGAACTCAGCAGGATTAGATCACTAGCAGAGAAAACCTTCCCTTGTTTAGATAAGAGCCTGTGAGCAGGAAACCTTGAGACAAAGGTATAAAAGCTGCTCTGCCCTCCCTCCTGTGGTCGCACTTGTTTCACAGACTGTACTGGTGACTTCTGTGTGGCAGCTGGGCCTTCTTGCAAGAATAAATACTTTTCGAAAAGACGATTTGACTCAGAAATGTCTCTTACGGATGGTTGTTTAATGAATATTTTTTTGCCACAACGTTTACCTGTGTCAATATGATGTCCTCTTCATGACATACACACTATACGTGAAATGGATTTGACATTAAAGATTTATTAATAGGCTTCCGGTGACGTCATGGTTGGAACAACAGATGCTTATGAGAGGTTCGGGCTGTATTACATGAATCAGTATAAATACAAAGATGGCATTGCTTCATTTAATTACCTACAACATAAAAGGAATAAACAACCCAATTAAAAGAAAAAAGATACTGGGACAGTTGAAGAAAATGCAGTGCTCTATAGCCTTACTTCAAGAAACTCACCTCACAGAAACAGAACACCAAATATTAAAAAGAGAATGGGTGGATCAGGTTTACAGTAGCTCTTACGGGAAACGTAAAAAGAGAGGTGTAGCTATACTATTTAGTAGGTCTGTGTACTTTCATTGTGAAAAGGTTTTCAAGGATACAGAGGGTCGTTATGTTATGGTCATAGGAAGGATTGCTGGTTTTAAATTAACTCTTTTGAATGCCTATGCACCAAATGAAGATTGTCCAAAAATTTTCAAAAAGCTTGCACATTTGGTAGCAGATCATGGGGAAGGCTTTTTTTAATGGGTGGGGACTTGAATTGCGTACTGAATAATAGAATATATAAATTAGCATCATCCTCAAAACCTCAAAGCAGAATGTCGAAAAGTCTAATGAATATGATGAAGGAATTAGGGTTGATAGATGCTTGCCGCCACCTTCATCCAAAAGAGAGAGACTTCACCTTTATGTCACAAGTGCATGGAAGCTACTCACGGTTGGATCATTTTTTGGTGTCCAAAAAGGACACATACCGAGTTAAAAACTGTGTTATTGAGCCAATAACCACTTCAGATCATAGCCCAGTACAAATGACACTTGATTTGGGATTGGAGCCGTGTATGAAGTATTGGAGAATTAATGTTTCATTATTGACAGACGTTAATATAAGAGAAGAAATAAGGTCAGCAATAATGGAATATTTTGGCAATGGAATGGTCTCACCTACTGTTCTATGGGACGCAGGAAAAGCCACAGTAAGGCGGAAAATAATATCTATAGGATCAAAGTTAAAGAAAGACAGACTTAAAAAACAAGTAGAATTAGAAACTGAGAAATCAAGAGATTAGAAAAAGAACATAAACGAAGTGGAAAACAAGAAGTATTTAATTAACTTCAAGAGAATAGAGCCAAGTTAGATGAGATTCTGACCTATAAGGCAGAGGGTGCCCTTAGGTTTATTGATAGAAAATACTATGAATTGGGAAACAAGGCTAGCAGGTTATTACCATTTCAACTACAGAAAGCACAAGCTAGTCGAACAATTCCTAAAATTAAACAACCTCATTCCAACGATGTCGAAACTAGCCCAAAAGCAGTAGCAAATACCTTTGCCAAATATTATGAACAATTGTATAAGGGTCAACATCAGGAATTGAAAGAAGAAAAATTAGCAATCTTTAAAAATCTTAAATTAGACAAGCTGACGGCAGATGAAGCCTCTGCGTTAGTAGAGCCAATTAGAGAAAAGGAGGTGAAAGAAACAATTATTAAAAAAAAACAAAAAAAAAACGCCAGGAATAGACGGGTTTGCAGGAGAATATTATAAAGTGTTTGTTGATGATCTCACTCCGGTATTATGTAAGTTATATAATAATTATGTGTTAAATTCAGGGAACCCTCCAGAGTCATGGTCTGAGGCTATCATCACAGTCCTGCATAAGGAAGGAAAAGATCCATTGCAGTGTTCTAGCTATCGTCCTATTAGCCTCCTGTGTGTGGATTATATAATATTAACATCTATTTTAGCAACTAGAGTACAAAAATACGTTAGGAAATTAGTAAAACCAGATCAGACGGGGTTCATTTCAGGTCGCCAAGGGACAAATAATATAAGGAGAGCATTAAACCTGCAGCCACTCATGGCAAAGGGTACTCAAACGTCAATGCTTCTCAGCTTAGATGCTGAGAAAGCATTTGATCAGGTAGATTGGCCATTTTTAGAACAAACATTAACTGAGATGGGCTTCAGTGAAACATTTACCTTTTGGTTTCGGCTGTTGTACAAGAACCCCAAATCAAAAATTAGAGTTAACGGACATTGCTCTGACTTTTGTGATATAGAGAGAGGCGTAAGACAGGGTGATTCTCTCTCACCCATTCTCTTTGCTCTCAGTATCGAGCCTCTAGCGGAGGCAATAAGACAGGATGTCCAGATTGAGGGGGTTGAGGATGGTGGGGGGAGGGTTCATAAAATGTCCCTTTTCGCTGATGATATCCTGCTCTTTATAAAACATCCCCTTACTTCAATACCTCGACTAATGCAATGCCTAAAAGATTATGGAGACATTTCTGGATACAAAATTAATCAAAATAAATCAGAGGCAATGATGATATCAGGAATATGGCCTAAACAACTAAACGAGATGGTGTCACTGGTCTAAACAAGGATTTAGGTACTTGGGGATTATTATCTCACCTGAAACTACAAGACTTTTTGAGGCAAACTATAATAAGCTAATTAATCAAATAAGGAGTGATCTAGTTCGTTGGGAAGTTCTTCCTTTATCTCTGTTTGGCAGAGTTGAGACCGTAAGGATGAACCTGCTCCCACATTTCCTATTTCTATTCCAGTCGTTGCCCATAAGAGTTCCAATTTCCACTTTTAATATGTTAAACAAATTCATTTCTCAATTTATATGGCAACACAAAAGACTCAGAATTAAACTTAAAACACTTCATCTGGCTAAAAATAAAGGAGATTTGGCTTTGCCAAATATAAAATTGTATTATTGGGCAGCTCAACTAGCAGCAACTTGTGACTTGGATCAGTGGAGATGAGGAAGCAAAGTGGACTCGAATAGAGCAAGGGGAAGTTAAGGGTGCACAACTGTCTGCCCTACCCTTTATGGATCTGAAACATGTCAATAAAATGAAGATTGAAAATGAATGGATAAAACATACAATAAAGGTATGGGCAGAAGTAAAGAAAATGCTTAAGGATGTTGGATCAATTTCTCGAGCTATGCCCATAGTGGGTAATGTAGATTTTCCACCTTCACTGTGTGACCATGGTTTAGGAGATGGGCAGTTAAAGGCCTCTTTATTTTTAATCAGCTCTTTGAAGAAACACACTTAAAGTCTTTCACACAACTTTAGGAACAATTCGATCTTCCCTCAAGTGATTTTTATAGATATTTACAAATAAGCATTACATTACAAACCATAAGGAAAAAGAAAGAATTGGCAAAATCCCAATTGGCATATAATAATATTTTATCACAATTTCAGAAAAAACGCTTCCCTGTTGGTAAACATGTTTCTCATCTTTATAAAAGATTGTTAACAGACATGGTTGGAAACACTTACAATATTAAGGAAAAGTGCTATAAGCTAATACAGTAATAGAGGATGAGTTATGGGATAAACTCTGTTATAGGTGCCATAAGGGAATTAATAGGATTAATGGAAGGAATTTGACTGGAAAATTCAAATACGTTATTTTCATACTCCTCTGGTTATTTCAAATGTTGTAAAAGACCCCTCTGCAGCTTTATGCTGGAGACAATGTGGTAAAACAGGTGACCATATATTTTGGGACTGTCCAGTAATCCTTGCGTATTGGAAAAATGTTAAAGAAGAGGAGAAAATTGTAAAAAGAGAAGTTCCCTCAAATGTACAGTTTTTCTTACTGGGTGTTTTATCAGTTGATGTTTTCAATGCTGACCAAAGATATATTTTACGTGTATTACCACTAATTGCAAAAAAAAAAAAAAAAAAACATTACTGCTAATTGGAAGTCTGTGAAATCACCAACTGTAACTGAATGGAAACAGAGACTAAAACAGATGGATATGATGGAAAAAATTACTGCATCATTACAATTGAAAACTGACCTTTTTAATCAGAGATGGCACATGGTTAAAGAACATTTAAATCAATTAAAGGTGCTGTATGTAACTTTTTTTATAAAATGAATCCTTTTTTTATTGCCCGTCTGTGAAGGGGTTGTAATCACACATTACAATGATCCACTTTTCGCGTTTTGCTATTACCTCTGAAGGCCAGTATTCCTATTTTTATGTGAAGTCTCCGGGTCGGATTTTCTGCGAAATCCACCGGATGTGACGTGCATGCGCGCTCCCGAGCCTCTCCGTTTTATATATAGTCTATTGCGACGGCACTGCAGGCGCTGCAGTCTGCAGCTAACGACATGGAGTCTGATAACACCAAAAAACGACCTGCCTCCAGCACAACACAGACTCCAACACAAACTCCAAAAAAAAAAAAAAAATTTTATCTGCTGAAGCTCGTCAGGCCAAACGTCAATCGGATCGACTCAGGACGAAAACACGGATCAACATTGGCAGAGCGTTTGAATTATGGAGAGATCTCCGCTTTGTTTTAGGTATAAAAACAGACCCTGAGTTGGCTTTCATCCTTTTGGACAGGTAAGCTAACAATACTTAAAAGCATGTAAAATATATTGTGATTTTGTGCTTTAGTTGGCTCAAGTTAGACATCATTAGTTCGCCAGCTAACGCCGACCATTTGCTAACGTTATCTGATGTGAAAGACTACAGTTGTAACTTTATTGCTTTTCACGAGCACGAGCGCTGTTGTTGCTGTAGTATCAGGTTAACTAATGGGGTAGGAACCATGTGTAGGTTGTTGTTGGAGGGGGGAACGATAATAAAGCCGTGGGTTCAACGGATGTACAGCTGTGGTCCTGGTGTTAAGCCTCCTATAAAGGTTACAGTGTACCTACAAAACACGTAACATGGTGTCAGAAGCAAAAACGTCGAACAAATAAGAGATAACACAGGACGCAGGCGAGTTGTTTATTTGCTTTCTCTCTGCTGATTACCGAAAGTTTGGGGCTAACGCTAACGCTAGCGAGCTCACAGACGGCAAAATGAATCAGTTTCAAGTTTCCCCACCAGAAAAGTTCACATTTAAAGCCGAAGACTGGACTAAATGGATTAAACGCTTCGACAGATTCCGCATTGCATCTGGATTGGAGACACAAGCGGACGAAAATCAAGTGAATGCACTGATTTACACAATGGGGGAGGAGGCGGAGGATATACTGGTTTCCCTGCACCTCAGCCCAGAGGAAGCGAGTGAGTACGAAACAGTTAAGAGAAAGCTGGATGCTCACTTTGTAACACGCAGAAATGTGATCTTTGAGAGGGCAAAGTTTAACCAGAGGCAGCAAGAAATGGGCGAGTCGGCTGACAGCTTTCACACTGCGCTGCACTGTCTAGCGGAGCACTGCGGATACGGAGCTCTGCATGACGAAATGGTGAGAGATAGACTTGTTGTGGGTCTGAGAGATAAACGCTTGTCAGAACAGCTACAACTTGATCCCGAACTGACTCTAGAGAAAGCAATTAACAGAGCTAGACAAAGCGAGCAGGTGAAGAAGCAACAAGAAATGCTAAAAATGAACTTTAAAGCAGATATTTCCACCGCTCAGCTTGACAGCGTGCACGCGCGACAGCGCAACGGCGCACGCGCAAAACAACCCAAGCCACAATACAAGCAAACAGAGAAAAAACACAAGGAAAAACAGGTACAATGCAGCAGATGCGGTGATTCAAGATGGCATAGCCAACAACAATGTCCAGCTAAAGAGGTAATATGCAATAACTGCAGGAAAAAAGGACATTACGCCAGAGTGTGCAAAACCAAAAGAATGTGTGAAATGCATGTAGCTACAGTGGTTGAGGACACTGGTGAGGAAGTTGCATTTCTGGGTTCACTGTCAGCGGATGCAAATGACAGCCCATGGATGACAGACATACATGTGGAGAATCTCAATGCACGCTTTAAAATTGACACTGGCGCAGACGTCACCGCTATATCAGAAATGCTGTATAACCAGGGCCAGTTCAGCAGGCTGGAGAAGTCAACGAGGGTTCTGCTGGGGCCAGGAGGGACTCGTCTGAATGTGAAGGGCAAGTTCACAGCCACTCTCAGAAAAAACAGTAAAAGTACTAAAGAGGAAATTTACGTTGTGGAGGGGCTGTGCACACCACTGCTAGGCGGGCTTGCTGCAGTGGCACTGCAGTTGGTCGCCAGAATAAATAACATCAGCCTGGACTCCAAAGAGACAGTAAAAAGGGAGTTCCCTAAGCTCTTCTGTGGACTCGGTAAAATGGAGGGCGAGTACAACATAGTACTGAAACCAGGCGCTCAGCCTTTCTCCCTCTCAACTCCCAGGCGCATCTCCCTCCCACTCCTGCCAAAGGTCAGAGAGGAGCTGGACCGAATGGAGCAGCAGGGTGTTATCTCAAAGGTGGAGGGGCCCACTGAATGGTGTGCGCCTATGGTGGTGGTGCCGAAACGCACAGGGAAGGTGAGAATATGCACCGATCTTACAGAGCTGAACAAATCAGTTATGAGAGAGAAGCACCCCCTCCCCTCAGTTGAACACACTTTAGGACAGCTCGCTGGGGCCAAAGTGTTCTCAAAGCTAGATGCCAACGCAGGCTTTTGGCAGATTCCACTGTCCAAGGAGTCATCTCTGCTAACCACTTTCATAACTCCGTTCGGGCGGTATTGTTATAATCGCCTGTGTTTTGGGATCTCATCAGCACCAGAACATTTCCAAAAGCGCATGTCACGCATCTTGGAGGGCCTGGTGGGTGTTCTATGTCAGATGGATGACGTGCTCATCTGGGGAGCCACACAGACGGAGCATGATGAGAGACTGTGGAAAGTACTGTCAAGACTGCAGGAGGCGGGAGTGACGCTCAACGATAAGTGTGAGTTTTCTAAGAGCAGGATGAAGTTCCTGGGGCAGGTCATTGAGGCATCAGGCGTCAGTGCTGACCCTGATAAAGTGAGCGCTGTAAAAGCTATGTCAGCACCCAGTAACGTCAGCGAAGTGAGACGCTTCCTGGGGATGACAAACCACCTGGGGAAGTTCCTGCCTCACTTGGCTGAGAAAACACGACCACTCAGAGACCTGCTGAAAAAGTCCAGTATGTGGGCCTGGGGGCCGCAACAACAGCAGGCCTTCGATAACATAAGAGAAGATTTGACGACACCCCCAGGGCTTGCATTGTATGACCCGAACGCTGAAACGCTTGTCTCTGCTGACTCTTCCTCATATGGGATGGGCGCCGTTCTTCTCCAGCGGCAAACAGACACCGAGTGGAAACCTGTGGCGTATGCCTCCAGAGCCCTCAGCAGCACTGAGCAGCGATACGCCCAGATCGAGAAGGAGGCGCTAGCATCAACATGGGCCTGCGAGAGGTTCGCGGAGTTCCTCATTGGAAAGAGTTTTCACATTGAGACCGACCACAAGCCCCTGATTCCTCTACTAGGCTCAAAGAGCTTAGATGAACTTCCTCCACGCATACAGCGTCTACGCATGCGACTAATGCGGTTTGCCTACACCATATTACATGTGGCGGGCAAAGACATTGCTACTGCGGATGTGCTGTCCCGAGCTCCCGTCAGTCACACTGCAGAAGGATTGCAGGAGGAGGAAATCAACCTCTATGTTGACTCTGTTGTAGCGAATCTCCCAGCTACAGAAAAGAGGTTAAGAGAAATTCAGAGACACCAGGACGACGACCCCATACTCAAGCAATTGAAGAAATTCTGTGTCGAAGGATGGCCAGATAAATTCTCAATTAACAGAGCATTCCAGCCATATCTGCAATATTCAGGTGAGCTCACAATCCAAGAGGGTCTACTGTTGTATGGCAGCAGAATAGTTATCCCAGCGTCACTCAGGGCAGACATCTTGTCCAAGCTGCACGAGGGCCATCTAGGAATAACAAAATGCAGAGAGCGAGCGAAGCATTCAGTGTGGTGGCCAGGGCTCAGCAGAGAGCTGACAAACATGATAGAGAAATGTGATGTGTGCAGCCGTGAAAGAGTCAATTTCAAAGAAAAGATGATGTCTACTGAGTTTCCGCCAAGACCATGGTCCACTGTAGGAGCGGATTTATTCCAGATAGACAACAAACAATACCTGGTCATCGTGGACTATTTCTCCAGATATTTTGAAGTAGCCAAACTGACATCTACAACATCTGGAGCTGTGATTGATCACGTCAAGTCTATCTTTGCTCGTCATGGTATACCTGAAGTGGTCCGCTCAGACAACGGCCCACAATTTGCATCTGAGATCTTCAGACAGTTTGCACAGGATTGGGGGTTTAGTCATGTGACATCCAGTCCCCATTTCCCACAGAGCAACGGGGAGGCGGAGCGCGCTGTGAGGACGATCAAAAGTCTTCTCAAGAAATCCAGCGACCCTTACCTCGCCCTGATGGCCTATCGAGCTGCTCCCCTGGCGAATGGATACAGTCCCACTGAACTTCTGATGGGGAGGAAAATAAGAACGCCAGTTCCTGTCATTCCATCCAAGCTCAACCCAGGGTGCGCAGACATGGATAACCTGAAAAGGACAGAGCAAAGGTACAGACAAAAACTGCGACAGAATTATGACAAAAGACACAGTGCACGCGACATGCCGTTCCTTCAACCCGGTGATCATGTGTGGGTCAAAGATACAGTGGAAAGAGGCACGGTGGTGTCTACTGCCGGCACGCCGAGGTCATACATCATTGAGACGCCCGGGGGCACTCTGCGAAGGAACAGATACCATCTTTCACCAACCCCTGTGGCTCCTGGAGAACCTGCTAACTTAATTGAACCAGCATCCAAGAGCACAGTTCTTGATGACACACACACTCCTGTCACACCCGGAGCACAGTGTGTAGCCAGTCAGCAGTCTCCTGTGTGTGAAAGACGTTTCCCAGCCCGAATAAGGAATCCTCCATCTTACTTGAAAGACTTTGTTCGGTCTTAGGAATGGCACCTGAGTTATGCAGGAGGGCAGGGAGTAGTTGATTGTCGCCAGTTTATGTTATGGATAAAGGTTTACAGAAGCACATGTTCATAGTACTTCACAGCTGAACAGTTTGGAAAAAGTTGAGTACCATAAATGTGTGTTATTAATCTTACTGATCTTGATTATCATTTAATGATGGTATGGGTTATATTTTCAGTATAAGTAATCGGAAGAGCCTCTGTTATAGTTTAGAAATGCTCTTAATGTTATTTTTGCATCTGCACAACGATTATCCTTTGCTCAGAAAGGGGGATGTAGTATCAGGTTAACTAATGGGGTAGGAACCATGTGTAGGTTGTTGTTGGAGGGGGGAACGATAATAAAGCCGTGGGTTCAACGGATGTACAGCTGTGGTCCTGGGGCCCGTTCTTCGTACGTCGCTAACTCAGTTAGCTGGATTTGATTGTTGGGGATTTGGCATGATCTTGGATTGTTTGGTTCTTCGACGCTCATCCTGGACTTGCTGTCATAGCAACAGGTGCGCAATTTTAAACCTGCTCGGGAGCAGGCTTATTTCATGTTAACAGGATTAGACTGCGGATTTATAAGCGGAGCTGATACGGGAAGTCCAGCGCAGCGCGATAGTGCACTTTCTGAGATATATATTTTTTCTCGTGACTCGTGAGATTGTCGTTTACATTATTAATTTGTTGGAAACGCACATTTATTTTCGACTTGTCGGAGTCGGGCTTTAACTACAGCACAACCTGTTTGCATTGCCCTAAGATTATTTGCGAGTGGCTCTTTCCTTTACACTATTGGAGATGCGGAGAACTTGATGGAAAGTGCTGTCTGTCGTGTCATTCGGAGTTTACTTGGCGCTTTTAGGTTTAAAAAACAGTTTTAGGTTTTTTTTTTTGGCATTTCCAAGCCACTTAAGACCCAATGTTGTAAAGCATTTTCTTTTAAAGCATTTTTTTTTTTTTTTTTTTTGGCTATCATAATTTTTTATGAAGATCATGCAATCATGACCATGCCGATTACAGTAGCCCTGTATGTCACTCAGGCTTCACTAACGTGATTGGTAGACTATAGGCTATAGCCTGCCATCAAGGCCTCAATGAAGGGGACTATGTGAACAGAAAGGGTGTTCACAATGTAAATGTGCAGCCCAGTTACTATTGTGATTCTTAATATTCCAGATTAGTAATATTATATATAAAAGAAAAAAAAAGGCAGTTGACTAAAATCTTCCATATCACAAATGTGAAAGCAAAATGGCCAGGATCTGTGCATGACTTAAACATTTTCAGAGATTCACATTTATGCACATTATTTGAAAGTGGTAAGAAAAGTTCCACAATTAAATAGCAAGCTCACTGTACATACACTTATGCTGATCCTAACAGAACTGCATTTTTTCATAGGTGATTATGACATGTTTCTGCCTGCAGACAGGTGTTTTATGACCCCATTCCCTGACCCAAACCAGTTACAATGCAGCTCCACAAGGGCACACAATGAAATGAACTTTGGCTGACTAAAGGGAAGATTTCAGTGTCTGAAAAGTCTGAGGGTTGCACACCTGACAGGGCCTGTGACATTGTTGCATGTGCCATATTACACAACATTGCCAAAAAAACACACTTTTCATTAAATGTTTAATAAAAGACAAATATGCTTAGTTCCTTGAGTTTTATTTCAATTGTGCTTTGTAAAGAAAAGCCAGTGGTCAAGTGCCTGCAACAAGAGATATTAGACACATGCCTCATGCAACAAATAAAAAGGAAAAGTTGGCTATACACTGCCCACCTGTAGGCCTATGTCTCCTCTGTCTGTGCAGACTCTTCTGTAGGCCTTTCTGTAGATGTGGAATCATGCAACTTATATTGCAGCCATAAAGCATACAAGTATATATTAAGTAAAGTTATTTATGCACTTGCAGGTAGGCTAGTTCCTCCATATGACAGTTATCTGAGAGGGTTTATTCACTGTCCAGTGCAATGGAAACAAATGGACATTACAAAGTCTTATACTTTATTTATTTTGGAAAGTTAGAAAATGTCCACTTACTGCACATATTTCAGCCACCACTTTCTTGGGAACAGATACAAGTGTTAATATTTTTACATTAACATAAGTTTATCAGTTTTCACTTTCACAAGTCAAAGCAATTCATCACTCAAGATTTAACAGTTGAAATGACTATACGGCCTTAATTTAATGCAGCAAAAATTATTTTACAGTGTAGGCTACTAAGATCTTTTCTTTTCTCAGCCTTTTTCTTGGTTGCTTTTATAATCAGACAACCATTTATTTAACAGTGCCTTTTATAAAAGAGACTATATAACTAAAAATTAAGATTATGTAGAACATTTTTGTACTTCACTTTTATTTGTTCCCATGTTCTAGTGTGGTGACTCTGACATTACAATGAACAAAGCAATTATTAAAATACAAAAATTTAGGCTAATAAGTGATAAAAAACATCTAACATGGCCACTTCTAACGGATTTAAATATCCTGCTACTTTTTGCCAGCCCTCTCTCCTGGCTTTTGCAGACTTTGAGGTGTTCCCTGGCGTTTTAATTAAACATTAAAATTCCGAATAAACTTTGACTATTAGTTCTTGCTCTGCTGAGGAAAAAAACTATGCGCACTCTTTGGCCACGCCCACGCTGAGCAGCCAATAGCAGCGTTGCTGATCAATGTTTCTACTATCGATACATATCCCCTTTTAACCAGCGCATGAACGCGCAATTATCTCAGATGACTCAATCCAGCTATACTAATCATATCCGGCAAGTGTGTTCGAAGAACCGAGTTAGCCAGATCATGATTAGCACGATGATATCATCTTGGATGTCTCATTTGATCTTGGATGTTTTAAGCAACGTACGAAGAACGGGCCCCTGGTGTTAAGCCTCCTACTCTTTGATATCCGTCCTTCGGATGAGACGTAAAACCGAGGTCCTGACTCTCTGTGGTCATTAAAAATCCCATGGCATTTCTCGTAAAGAGTAGGGGTGTAACCCCGGTGTCCTGGCCACATTCCACACATTGGCCCTTACCAATCATGGCCTCCTAATAATCCTCTTACATTGAATTGGCTCTATCACTCTCTCTCCTCTCTCCACCTATAGCTGGTGTGTGGTGAGCGCACTGGCGCCGTTGTACTGTGGCTGCCGTCGCATCATCCAAGTGGATGCTACACACTGGTGGTGGTTGAGGAGAGACCCCTGATATGATTGTAAAGCGCTTTGGGTGTACACTAGTACATATGAAAGCGCTATATAAATGCCTCATTCTATTCTATAAAGGTTACAGTGTACCTACAAAACACGTAACAGTTGCAATCTGAAACATCACCGCTAGAGGCCGCTGGATCCTACATACAGCACCTTTAATTAAAAACAGTTTTTTTTTTTATATATATATACATATTTTATATCATTACATGGCTGTATATTATTGTATCATGTTTGTTGATATGTATATATATATATATATATATATATATATATATATATAATATTTATTATTATTATTATTATTTTTCTCTGTATTATTATTATTTTATCACTTGTCTCAGATAATGTTCCTTTTGTTTTGTGCTGTGAAAAAGATAAATAAATAAAAAATAAAAAAGATTTATAAATAAATAAAAACAGACAGAGAGCTTGAACATACTGTTTGACTCTCATATGGGTGTTAAAATTCACCCACTATTCTATTCATTTAAATTACATTAAGGTTGACAAATCAAAATGTGTGAACAACTAGTGAAAAATCAATAGTGCAACACACAGACCTCTGATATACTATAGTAAAAAACACCTGAAGCTGATTCAATCTGCATTTTATGAGGGAAGAGGAAGATGAACTATCTCAGTTACTACTGTAAACATCAGAGACAAGAAGCCGGATTGTCAAAAAAGAAAAAACACATTCAAATATAAATGTTAATGATAATAATGTTTTTGCATTCACATTTGCTGAAGACAAAAGCCAATATGTTGTTAGAACATTCGTTTTTCTGTCTATATAAAAAAGCAACAAATAGATTTTAAAGATACCTAGATTTTTTTTTTTTTTTTTTTTAAGTACTTTATCTTACAGCAAAAATACAAAATGAAACCCTTGAAATAAGTTGATTTTATGTTATGACATGAATTTTAGTCCGGGAGCTTAAACCTTGTCTACGAAATCAGCCATAAATGTCTTACATCTTATGTTCTACAACATCTTCCTCTATATAGGTAATTAAATCTACAATTCAAATGCTCTTAAAAGGAGAACATGAGAAAAAAAAAGAAGAAAAAAACACTCTTTTAAAGACAGTATGTGTGGCTCTTAAAAGAGCCTTTGTGTTGTGTGTTGAGCTGACTCCTCTACTTTGAGCTGGTGTATTTGGTCACAGCCTTTGTGCCCTCAGACACGGCGTGTTTGGCCAGCTCTCCGGGCAGCAGCAGACGCACGGCGGTCTGGATCTCTCGAGATGTGATGGTGGAGCGCTTGTTGTAGTGAGCGAGACGAGACGCTTCACCGGCGATGCGCTCGAAGATGTCGTTGACGAAAGAGTTCATGATTCCCATCGCCTTGGAGGAGATCCCGGTGTCGGGATGAACCTGCTTCAGGACTTTGTACACGTAGATCGCATAGCTCTCCTTCCTGGACTTTCTGCGCTTCTTTCCACCCTTGCCGGCGGTTTTAGTGACGGCCTTCTTCGAGCCCTTCTTGGGTGCGGACTTCGCTGGTTCAGGCATGATGATTCAGTCAGAGAAACTCAAAGACCAATAAAGCTGTGATACTACAGGCGGGCTTTTATGCACTGCTCTATGCTAATTTCCAAAGGGAAGTACGACCTTCTCTGATTGCTAGTTTTCCTGGACCAACCCATAGAATGATTTCATTGGTTATATTAAAACGTTCCTTGACTTGTGGGACACCCAATCACAGGCTTTAAATGTTAATCCCGCCCATCGCCTCATGTCCTACTACCATCCCCCATTACATCATGTTTCTTTATTTCATTTTCCCGCATTTTTCGTAATGCACTGCAGTAATACATATCGAAGGTACAATATTGATCATTTCAGTTTAATCAACTTGAAAACAATAAAATACAAATCTTATTGCAAAATTTACGAATATTATTACCACATTTAATTGGCACATAAAGACCAGTGAGAAATGTTATAGTAACGATTCTATCACTCAATGTTAACAATAACTAACTCATTATCTCGTTGAGCTCCACTTAATCTAGTTTTTAACCACTTGGAAACTTGTTCTTTGTGTGTAAATGTGGGTGGCTCTTAAAAGAGCCGTTGGGTTTTTCTTCTTCGTGGATCTCTTAACCCCCGAACCCGTACAGAGTGCGTCCCTGTCGCTTCAGCGCGTACACAACATCCATGGCGGTGACGGTCTTTCTCTTGGCGTGTTCAGTGTAAGTCACAGCATCACGAATGACGTTCTCCAGAAACACCTTCAACACACCGCGAGTCTCTTCATAGATCAGGCCAGAAATACGCTTGACGCCGCCACGTCGAGCAAGACGACGAATAGCGGGTTTAGTGATTCCCTGGATATTATCGCGAAGAACCTTTCGGTGACGCTTAGCGCCTCCTTTCCCGAGTCCTTTACCACCTTTTCCTCTTCCAGACATGACTGTAGATAATCTTCAAATCACAACTAATATATGAAGGAGAGAGAAACCACTGGGGAAGAGGAGTTTATAGTCAGCTAGCGGACCTAGTTGAAACCACATTCATGGGCGGTTCTAGTACGTCACCAGTTACGCATTACCAAGTCGATGTCAGTCTTTTGATGCCTTATACTAGTGGAAATAAGTGGAATTTAAGTAATATTAATAATTCTGTATAACTATATAGAATTCAGTCATTTTGACCCGCGAGGGAAGGATTTGTTACAGGTCGGAGAGGATGAGAGTTAATAACTATACATACAAACATACAAATAATATAATTAAATATAATATTATATTCATTTCCTTACATTTGCTTTTGGATTTAAATATATAAAAATAGCATTTTTACAAGACCACCATGGCATATAGAAGTTCCTATTTAAAAACACCGTAATATGGAAATCATATTTCATTGAGTCTTAAAAGAGCCTTTGGGGTTTGTGTGACTGCTGTGGATTTAAGCGCGCTCTCCGCGGACGCGACGGGCCAGCTGGATGTCTTTGACTCTCTTGGCGTGGATGGCGCACAAGTTGGTGTCCTGGACCTGGCCAAAGACAAAGCTAGAAAATAGATTAAATCAGTCTTATATTTGTGTATCATAACCCATAATTGTTCGATTTATATTAACTAATATAAAAAAATTGAGACGTGAAAACGAATAAATAATAACATACAGTGCAAAAAAATCTTTTCATCGCACAAAGGGGGAAAATAACCGCGCAGCGCCATATGTTCATAATGCAGCGTGTTATTTGCTTTATAAATTCTTAGATTTCATATACGTTTATTTTTAAAACAGTATTAGCAACGTACGGCACAAAACTGATTTAATTATATGCCGGGCTGATACCTACTTATAGTGATACAATTTATGAAATAACTCTCTCGGGGAGAAATTGTGTGGCTCTTAAAAGAGCCTTTGGTTTGAAGAGAATCTTCCGTCAGTCTACTTGGCCTTCGCGGGCTTCTCGGTCTTCTTGGGCAGCAGCACGGCCTGAATGTTGGGCAACACACCACCCTGAGCGATGGTCACGCCACCCAGAAGCTTGTTCAGCTCCTCGTCATTGCGCACCGCCAGCTGCAGGTGTCGAGGGATGATGCGGGTCTTCTTGTTGTCCCGAGCGGCGTTTCCAGCCAACTCCAGGATCTCAGCGGTCAGATACTCGAGCACAGCGGCCAAATACACCGGAGCTCCGGCACCGACGCGCTGGGCATAGTTGCCTTTGCGGAGAAGTCTGTGAACACGGCCGACGGGGAACTGCAGTCCCGCCCTGGAAGAGCGACTCTTGGCCTTAGCGCGAGCCTTTCCCCCGGTTTTACCTCTTCCACTCATTACGGTTAGTTTGTTTATGATTAGCGAGAGGAACAAATACAATGCGGTTGCCAGTTGTGAGGTGACATATAAAAGAAAGCGTGACAGTCTCCTATTGGCTGAAATCTGAAAACATTCCCAGCCAATCAGTGATCTTCCCTCTGAACACCAACCCCCCCCCCTTCTGCTGCTGACACTCAAACACGTCACCAGAGAATGTCTAATATGGCGAGAAGTTTCACTCTCACTACACTTCCGGCTTCTGAACTGGTTGCAGTTCCACTCTGATTCCATATGAGGGCGCTCACAGGACGAGTGCAGAATGAATGGAGGTCAATGGCGGTATACCCCTCAAAATCCACTTTTCTCAGGATATAATTTTTTGTCTAGTAATTTGAATGTTGTATTCGAAAGGAGATGCAAAGAAATTACACATTGCTGGGTGTTAGATTTTTTAGAGTCACTTATTTGCTTTAAAAAAGTCTTTCAAAATGTCAATGACGTCAGAATGCTGACGTCATTAGCAGAATGCTAGCGTGTTATGGGCAACAACAACTCAACCTGTAAGAAATCAAAACGACAAAAGTACTCGTTCATTCAACTTTCGACCTAAAACCCATGTTGAACTTGCAAAATCTACAATCACATCTGAGATTTCTCAACGGCAATCGGGTGAAAGAGACAAATTTAGCCATCTAGCCCCATTGACTCCCATTCATTTTGCACTCATGGCGAGCGCCCCCAGTGGAACTCTGGTGGTACTACAACCAAAATTCGGTACAATAGGGCTTAATAGGGAGTGGACAGGCTCTCCGTAGACGGGCTCTGACGTCACGCTGTAGTTTCATTTAATGCCGCTAGTCTTCCTTTTAATGGGTGACTTTATTTTGATAATGATGATGATGATGATGATGATGATAAAAATGTGTGATTACAAGTTAAACACTTCGGTCATTAAGCATAATAGCTTTAGTTTAATTGTATAAATATGTAAACATGTATAATATTTATGTATAATATACATTTATGCATTAATACTTGAGACTTGATCAAAAACATAACATTCCCAAATGTTCATTTGCTTTCACTTGTAACATAAAGGAAAGCCAATGTCACTTTTGACCAATGAAATAACACTCTTTACTATTAAAGGGATACTCCACTTTTTTCGGAAATATGCTCATTTTACATCTCCCCCAGAGTTAAACAGTTGAGTTTTACCGTTTTAGAATCCATTCAGCCGAACTCCGGGTCTGACGGTACCACTTTTAGCATAGCTTAGCACAGATCATTGATTCTGATGAGTCCAGTAGCATTTCTTTCAAAATGACCAAAGAGTTTCAATATTTTTCCTATTTAAAACTTGACTCTTCTGTAGTTAAACCGTGTACTAAGATCGACGGAAAATGAAAAGTTGCGATTTTCTAAGCCTATATGGCTAGGAACTACTCTCATTCCAGCGTAATAATCAAGGAACTGTGCGGCTGTACCATGGGTGCAGCAGGCGTAATGATATGACGCAGCGCCTGAAAATAGGTCTAATAGGTTAGACAAACTTAGTCCCGGTCACGTTGGAAGAAGTTACTGAGCTGGGGACTATTTTCAGGCGCTGCGTCATATCATTACGCCTGCTGCACCCATGGTACAGCCGCACAGTTCCTTGATTATTACGCTGGAATGAGAGTAGTTCCTAGCCATATAGGCTTAGAAAATCGCAACTTTTCATTTTCCGTCGATCTTAGTACACGGTTTAACTACAGAAGAGTCAAGTTTTAAATAGGAAAAATATTGAAACTCTTTGGTCATTTTGAAAGAAATGCTACTGGACTCATCAGAATCAATGATCTGTGCTAAGCTATGCTAAAAGTGGTACCGTCAGACCCGGAGTTCGGCTGAATGGATTCTAAAACGGTAAAACTCAACTGTTTAACTCTGGGGGAGATGTAAAATGAGCTTATTTCCGAAAAAAGTGGAGTATCCCTTTAACTAGTGGGTGGCTTTTAAAATAGTTTATTTTTTATTTTTTATAAAACAAGTAAAAAGACTGAGTTTATTTCTTTTTGGCTGCTGTCTTTTTAGGTTTGGCCATTTTGGGTTTGGTTAAGGCTTTGCTGGTTTCTTTGTCTTCTTAAAGCTCTTCGTTGCCTTTTTAGCAGCGGTTTTCTTCACCTTCTTCAGAGATTTCTGAGCGGCGGGTTTCTTTGCTGCTGCAGTTTTGGTCTTCTTAGCGGCAGCGGGTTTCTTGGCTTTAGGAGCCGCTTTCTTGGCGGGTTTTGTCTTGGTCTCGCTCTGTTTCTTGTTGAGTTTGAAGGAGCCGGAGGCGCCGGTCCCTTTAGTCTGGACTAGGATGCCTTTATCTGTCTGTGTAACTTTAAGAGAAAGATAGATGCAAAAGGTTTATAACTCAGTTCAGAATGACACCTTTTTTTTTCACTGTTTCCACCAAGGCCGTACGGTTTTAACTCTTGTAGCTGTTGAGTATTAGTTGTCTATACTGATTACACTGAATTCGGGTAGGATTGGATTTTGTACCTAATCTTACATATTTATCTCAATATATAGGCTAATCATAATCTGTTGAACACTTATTATAGTTTTTTCTATATATGCATTTACTGAGGTTTAATAACCATAAAAGTGATATCAACCAACGTTGGCAGCCCTTTAAATAAATGTCATTGTTCTCAGTCTAAATGAGTTCAGTTTCTCTCAGGTGGTTTCGCAGTAACTTTATAGCGGAAGTCACGGTACGTTGTGGGTTCTAACTTTTCAGAGGCCATGGGTGGGAGAAAACTGAAATTAGATTTACAGCAAAACACTTACATTTTCACATGTTGCAGAGGCTTCTTTCAGCTCACTGAAGATGTAGTCACTTTAGCAGCTGCTTGTAGAGCGAATATGACTGTTAAAGTCTTGAGTTTAAGAGGCTTTGTTAAAAAGGTCTGTGTCATTTTCATTGACTTCCCTTTTTTTTCTTCTCTAAAAGGAGGGCAGTGAGAAAGGTTTGTCTAAGTGATGAGAGATGTCACTTCTTAACTACCCTTTCCCACTACTATCCTTTTAGAGAATACATAAACATGGCTTTAACCCTCTAATGGCATGACTTTTTATTTTGTGAGGGAAAAAAAGTTCACACCATTTTTTGGGAGCTTGGGGGTCCCTGATAATATATTCATCATAAAATGTGTCCAACCAATCACAAACATCCAAGAAATCAAATAAACAAACTACTACTAATTATATCTAATACCTCATGTATAAATGTTTCTCACATTTCATATACATATATAAACCAAATACACATGCACATGCATACACACATTACTTTACTGACTGACCCCTAACTGACCCCTAACTGACCCCTGACCTCCCAACTGTCTCTCAAGCCTGATTCAGGGATCCTCTCTTCCTGACTCTCCTCAAGCTCACTGTCAGAGGGATTGACCCGATCATGTTCCTTCCGCCCATAAAATATTAGTGTGTCCAATTCCTGTAAGTATCAGTAAAAACATTTCAAGTCATGTCAGAAAGATGGTAATTACGAGTTGAACGCACATGAACTGCACCACAAAGTCATAATTACAAGTGGGAAGCAATGGCGGAAACAAATAGTTTTCAATCATAAATGTATTTCTGAATACTGACAGTATACAGTGTAGTTTTTACGCATTATGTGTATTGTTAATGAAGACGAGAGATAAAGTTTATCAGAAAACACTCATTCAGACATGAGCTGAAGGGCTTGAGTGACCAAACTACATTACCCAGCATTCTCTGCAGCATACTACTACCACTACTACTACTACTATTACTACTACTACTACTACTACTACTACTACTACTACTGCTGCTACTACTGCTGCTGCTGCTGCTGCTGCTGCTCCTACTACTACTACTGCTGCTGCTGCTGCTGCTCCTACTACTACTACTACTACTACTGCTGCTACTACTGCTGCTGCTGCTGCTGCTCCTACTACTACTACTACTACTACTACTACTGCTGCTGCTACTACTGCTGCTGCTGCTGCTGCTCCTACTACTACTACTGCTGCTGCTGCTGCTGCTCCTACTACTACTGCTGCTGCTGCTGCTCCTACTACTACTGCTGCTGCTGCTGCTCCTACTACTACTACTACTACTACTACTGCTGCTGCTGCTGCTCCTACTACTACTGCTGCTGCTGCTACTACTGCTGCTGCTGCTGCTGCTGCTGCTCCTACTACTACTGCTGCTGCTGCTGCTGCTCCTACTACTGCTGCTGCTGCTCCTACTACTACTACTGCTGCTGCTGCTGCTGCTGCTCCTACTACTACTACTACTACTACTACTACTACTACTACTGCTGCTACTACTACTGCTGCTGCTGCTGCTGCTCCTACTACTACTACTACTACTACTACTGCTGCTGCTACTACTACTGCTGCTGCTGCTGCTGCTGCTCCTACTACTACTACTACTACTACTACTACTACTACTACTACTACTACTACTACTACTGCTGCTGCTGCTGCTGCTCCTACTACTACTACTACTACTACTACTACTGCTGCTGCTACTACTGCTGCTGCTGCTCCTACTACTACTACCACTACTACTACTACTACTACTAATAATAATAATAATAACTAGATTAAAAAGTTTGTTGAGACAAACTTTAAGTTGGCTTGAGAAAGTTTGGACCTGCTAGGGTGTTCTGGGTGTTTTTTAGGCAGTTGTTTCTGGGTGGTTGCTGTGCTGTTAGGTGGTTGCTAAGGAATTGTGGGTGGTTGCTAGGGTGTTCCTGGCGGTTGCTATGGTGTTGCTAGGCGGTTATACACTCATACATACACTAACTCACTCACTCACTCACACACACACACACACACACACACACACACACACACACACACACACACACACACATGCACACTCTCACACACTTACTTGCTCACAAACTCTCATTTCACCGAACAGACAGGTCAGCTGATATTATATATCTTATTATTATTATTATTATTAAAAATATATATATATATATAATAAAGGAGCAGTGTGAGGTCATGCCATCTTGTTGTGGACAATTATCAGTTCATTTCTACATATGAGTTCATATTGAGTCTCTAATAATTTGAAATGAATATAGTTAAAAGATAAGTGAAATATTTTAGAATGAATATCTTTGTTTTACTTTCTTAGAAACAATCACACTGGGCTTTAAATGTTGACAAATTGCTGCAAATAGGAAATAGGTGTGAAAACATTTCCTATGTGAAATAGGATGAAAACACTTTCATGATGAAGATTTTTATCTCATATTACAGAAATAATGTTTTTAATGTAACCCTTTTCGTCTGTGTGCTCCCCCAAATGTCTCTGCGTTGTGTTTGAATGATGGTTGAATGAGGAGGACACCAAGTTCATGGTCGTCACAGCAGTGAAGCTTTATTAGGCTGTATTTATTTGCATCAGCCTCTCTGCAGCACACGGCCACATCTTTTCACAAGGAAAATAGAACTATTAGTTACATACAAAATTATAAAACGAAATGACACAGTCTTAGCTGCAGCCACATCAACCCTTATCACTGGGGATAACTGTCAGCATATGACAACCAATGTCAAATGTCAGATGCATCCAAAACACAAAGAATCAAACCCAAAAATACTCAGACAAGTGTCAAACACAATACAATACACAAACAAATATACCCCACCACATGGAACCAAAACACATTAAATAATCTCAGTAATACAAAACCATCCATTGAAAATAACTGCACATATTTGTTAGCAAACATCTTCAACAGCACCATATCTCCTCAAACAACATGGATGGCCAATATAATTAAAGAAATTAAATAGAGGTATCAGAGAACTGTGAAAACCCTCCTACCTTTTCACAAGGAAAATAAAACTAAATTAAAGGGGTGGTTTACTGCCTTTTTTCTTTGCTTGATTGTGTTTATGGGCTGCAATATAACATGTCTTCGTGTTTCGTTTGTTAAAAAACGCCTTATTTTTCATAAATTTCACCTTTATTGTAACAAAGAGTATAGAAGCCCAAGAGGCGAAACTCTGTTGTGTTATGGGTAATAGTCTGTAGATGGCGCTGCGGAGGCGAATCCGCCATTATGGACTGAAAGCTGCTGGAATCGTTAGCGCCAGTCAATGGCAAAATTGGGCGTGTCAGTACTAAGTAGTAATCAAAGACTGCAATCTAACAGAATGAATGAAACGGTCGGACGCTTCGTTCTCACACATCATGTAATAAATAGTTAAGTATAGTCATGCATCACGTTTAGCTTGTACCAAAGAGTATAGAAGCCCAAGAGGCGAAACTCAATAGAACGCCCCATAGCAACAGTTGCCCCCATGACTTGACGGCGCGGCCGCCATTATGGACTGAAAACTGAAGGAAAACGCCGAAAAATAAAGGGAGTCAATGGCACTGAAAAACTTCAAATAACAAAAACTTAACATAGCTTAATTTTTTCTGGCCGTCATATCTAAATATGAAAACAATTTAAAATACATTAATGAGGATGACCGACGTTAAATGACGTTAAATGACAGAAAATATACGTATATGTGTTGGTTAGGAAAATTGTATTTTGGGACAAAATATTACTATAGAAGTACTATAAGACTACTATAGAAATACTATAGCGGCTCTAGGATATTATAGAGGTATTACAGAACATAACATACTTCTGTGATGTTCTGTATAGCCTCTCTATAATATTTTTAAGCTGCTATAGTAGTCTTATCGTACTTATGTAGTATGTCCCAAATTACTATAGTATTCCTATAAGATTACTATAATATTTTGTCCCAAAATACTATAAATATGAAAACAATAATAATAAAAAACATTTATTTTGTCCCAAAATACTATAAGATTCCTTAGTACTTTTTAGTAAGGGTATCCACCGAATCGGCTTCATTAGCCTACCACTTACGGTTTGCAAAGATACAATTATAAAATTACTGCAAAACTTTAATCTATCAATATTTATGTTCTATTATGCATTTTCCTTGTTATATGACTAACAGAAATTCATGAAATAATATATGTTCGCTTGTCTATAGGCAGATACACAGTAATTAGATATAAGTAATAAGATATTTATTTTACATCCTTGATAAAACTAAAACATTACGTCTTAAATTATACAGGCAAATACATTTAAAATGATTAAATCTTACTTGCAGGTTGTGGCCTCTGGTTTTAAAGCTGTAACTGCTTCATGTTGGAGTAATAGTTTCTTGTTGAATCCGACATTGAACTCGTGTAGATTCTGGAAGCTGTCTTCCGTAAAATGCGCAGCACAGAGAGCTAAACTACGATTGTAATTGTCAGGAACATAATCAAACTTAAATTTTAACCATTGTTGACGAACTACAGCGTCTGTAGGAAGCCTGAACACAGAAGACCTGACAGCTACAGCTCTCTCCACTATAACTCCTCCTCTTCGACAGCAGAACATGTTCCGGAGGGAGGGTTGATGTAAATGTATGGGTTAGTTACGTATAAAACCCGGGAAGTATCTCGTTGTAGTCCCATTCGAGTCGTTTTTGTAGGCATTAAACTTCCTGATTTTTAAAAGACGATATCTCTGCTTACGTTGAACTTTCAGCGCAGCAACTTTGCAGATACTGTTCATGCACCAACAGCAACATTACACAGTATTTAAAATGAAAAAAGTGAAATAGCAATCAACCACCCCTTTAAACAACAGCTCCACCCATGCGAGGAAGGGCCCACTGACACAGTGAAACACTCATAGACACAGCGCCCCCCCAAGGCCGGGAGAAACATCTTACATCTTCCACACATTAATAAAATAAAAAGGCCAGAATTGAATGACATTAGATTACTTGTTTATTCAATCCTCATGTAAAACAAGCTTTATTAAACAAACAAGCTATTTCAAATGCATCCACTTTATCAGCGACAGGGATTGTGATGTTGACTGCAGATCGCTGGTCGACAGCTTGTGTGTTTCAGGGTCCTAATGTTCTCCAGATTCAGGGTCTGTTAACACACATTAAGGAAACTTTTTAAAGGTCAGGACTCATTTTCCAAAAGGGCCTATTAACTTTATTAACTTACTACTACTAACCCTAACCCTAACTTAAAGAAGCTCTGGCCTTTTGTGATTCTGTTTCTCCAACCATCTCTTCAGACCCATCGAGTCGAGGCCTGTTATACTGAGAGCCGAAGCGCTGAGGAACAGAACACACCTTTGACCAGCAGCATTTTAGTTTTTATGGAACGACACTTTATGATAAAAAAGGCTGTATATTTCATTCACTGATATGTTGTAGAGTTACATTAGACACACATTAGATGTCACGTGGTGATTTCTCTTTAATCACTGTCTGTCTTCTATGTGTGACTGTGTGAACGAACACAATAACAGTGAGAACAATCTCCATCAGAACTGATCTGGAAAATATGATTTTCAAGTAGATGAACAGAGCTGTGACAACTTGAATAAATTAGTAGCTAAATATCTTAGACTGGATCTCTCTTTTCTTTATCTGTGTATTTCTGTGTAGAGTTTTGTCTCCTCCTCCCTCATCTCTTCTTTCTAACACAGGAAGTGTGTGTTTAACACTCAACGCTGTTAAAACAGTCTATTAATGTGACAGTATGGGCTCCAGTGCACTGCCTCTCATCTGTGAGTATTTTATTATATTCTTAATATCTTCTGTTCCTAATGCAATGTAATCAGCTGAAGATGGGATATAATAATGAGTGTTGTGTAGGAGAGTCTATGAATCCACAGTCTCACTGCTTATTGTATTATTTATTGATCAGATCTTTGATGTTACGTGTTGATCAGATAAAGAGGTTTATGATGCATTTATTTGTGTGATAATGCGTGTGAAAGATGGAGGCAATGTGTGCATGTATTTTTGCTTAGTTTTGTTGTAACATCTTTCCTCCTATTTCAAGTAGTTGAGATAAATCAGATGTATTTGTGTTGATGTGAGTTAGTGTTGAATGATGCTGTATCTTTAAATGATCTCTCCATCAGAGACTCAGAGAGTTTGAGAACAGACACCGAACACACACTCATCTTCTCTATCACTTCTCTTTCTCTCTGACTCTCTTATTGAGAAATAACTGCAAAATGAATTTGGCCAATTAAAGTTCATTTTTCAAACTAACAGTTTATCAAACAAAGTAGAGCTTTTCTCAGAGCTAACTTCTCTTTTCTGAGACACATTTCAGTTATTTTTAACCAGTTCGCCTGAACTTCACACAGGGCCGGCGCTAGCTATAGGCAGAGCAGGCCATCGCCTCGGGCCTCGGGCTTTGAGGAGGGGCCTCCATAACCGTAACATCCCCTATATATATAGTCCACCAGTCAAGACGGTCACGGGCAGAAATACTAGCCTCATTGTTCATTGGATATTGTTGAATTGTCACTCATCTGCAGTTAAACCAATTAATGTTTCCGTTTCAAAGCGGGTGCCGGCTTCTTAAAGTTTGTGTAACGAACGCATCCATCAGGTGCTGCAAAGCAAAAGCCTAAATAGGCACTCAAATAAAGGATCTCATATCTATGGGTCTATCTTCTCAATTCTGCTGATGATTAGATTATACCCTGACATCATAGCCTACTTACGCCAATAATATCAGTTTAGAATTATTATTATTATTATTATTTTCTGCTCAGTAGCGATCGTGTCTTTCTCTTCCACTTCCATAATAGCATATTACTGATATTAATAATTTGACAATATCTGCAGTCAATACTGATTAAATGGGAGGGAAAAATCCTGCCCAAACCGCAGCTATGAAAAAATAAATGATAAAAGCTCTTATGTTCATCTACTGAAGTGGTATTCTGGAACTGTGAATAAATTGAATAAAACAGCAAAATAACAACAACAACAATAACATCTTCATTAAACAAAAAAGAGATTACCTTAGATAAAGTTTGATTAATATGTACATACAGTACCGGTAAAAAGTCTGGACCCATTACTATTTTTAATGTTTTTGAAAGAAGTTTCTTATTATGCTCTGCATTTATTTGATCAAAAATACAGAAGAAAACTGGAATATTCAGCAAGGATGTGTTAAATATATAAAAAGTGATAGTGAAGACTTTTTTAAACCAACTTTTTAATAATAATAAAAAAAAAAAAAAAGTATCACAGGTTATAAAATAAATATTAAGCACCATTTCTGATAATAAATCAGAATATTATAAAGTTTTCTGAAGGATCACGTGACACTAAATTCAGCTTTGCATCACAGAAATATATTTTAAAGTATAGTAAAATAGAAAACCATTATTTAAAATTTTAATAATATTTCACTATATTATTCTTCTGTATGTTTGATCAAATAAATCCAGGCTTGATGAGCATAAGAGACTTCTTTCAAAAACATTCAAAATAGTAATGTGTCCAAACTTATGTACTGTGTAAGTAAAAATATACTAAATGTAAAATTAAATGTTGTATAAATAAAAAGGTTAGGAATCATATTTGTTTCAAGTGTTTGTTATTGGGGGTGGGGGGCCTCCAACATGAACTCTGCCTAGAGCCTCCTAATGTCTAGAACCGGCCCTGACTTCATATTTAGTTGTTGTATGATGTCAGTTCACACGTGTGTCAGAATAACCTCAGGTTTGCAGAACAAGTTCATGACGTCGACATATGAACATGTTTACCAATGCTGGACAATCAGGAAGTGTCTCAGACTTTTGTTGTCCTTTAAACATATTTATTTATTCATATTTTAGCAACACTAATACATTTTATTTTGACAAATGTCTTGATTTAAACTGTACTTGAGCTTTATTTATTTAAATAGCAAATATATTGATACATGTTTAATGTGGTTTAAGGGCTTTTTCACACTAGTTTGTTTGAGAGACTGCGAGCGGTCGACACATTAACATACTGAGGTCTGAATATGGTTTGTTTTTGGGTCCTTTTAGGAGGAACTGAGATCATTTAGTGTTGACCAATGAATTATTTCTGCCGAGGCGAGAGCTCTTGAAGTGCTGAAACACACGAGGTGTGAAAATACTCTTAGACCAGAAGCACAAGTTCACTTGCAGCAGGTTTTCTCTCTGGTTGTGGTTAATTTCAGCTGTAGGCTAACACTATATCCACATTATTTTACTATAAAGTCACAATTAGGGGTGTGCAGGAATATTATAAACTGTTATTTCTTTTCAAAAAAGAAAATACAAAAAAGTAAAATTCAAAGTGAATCCATGAGAAATCCCAAGCACAAAATTATGTTTTTATTAAAAATTAAAATTAATTAAATTAAAGTGTACTATATATGAAACACAAAGTGTCCAAATTATTTTTGCAGCCACTATAAAGTCACAATGAAGTTGATGGTGCCGACAGCAAACAGGAAGTGATGTCGTGTGTCTCAAACACTTTGGCCTGATTTGGTTCTGAAGCTTGTTCTGTTCCAGTGAAGAATCAGTGATGTGAAACGTTAATCACATTCATGTTAATATTTAAAAGTGTCTTTATTCATAAAGTGTATCTTTATGTACTGTGCTATAATGCATTATAGTTGTGTGAAAGGTGCATGATTCTATATTATTTATACATGTTTAATAGTGTCTTTCATGTTAGGGTCAGGAACATGTTATACAGGCAACATTCAATAGGGAGCAAATATTAAAAAAAAAATACAAAACTTAAACAAACACAAAACAAGAAGAACTATGAAGAGAGTTACAGAAATACACTGACATCACATTTATTTGAGTATAATGTCATATAATGTTGTATGTTGTGAAGCTCAGTGGTTCAAACTGCTGCTTTATTGTTGAGCATCAGTGAATCAAACAGTGAATGAGTGAATCAAACAGTGAATGAGTGAATCAAACAGTGAATCAAACAGTGAATCAAACAGTGAATCAAACAGTGAATCAGTCAATCAAACAGTGAATCAAACAGTGAATCAGTGAATCAAACAGTGAATCAGTGAATCACTGAATCGACTCTCGTATCAGTTCACGAGTCCTGTGACGTCATCGTGTGTGATGATGTTGAATGCTGGACAATAATCCATCAGTTCTCCTGAATGAGCATCACAACAGAAAAACACTTTCAGTTCATGTAGAATAAACTCTAGACATGTTTCAGTGTGTGATTTACATTGTGTTGAATGAATGGAAAAGCTTCATATCTGTTTCTTCTGCTTTTAGTGCTGATGTCCCTCGTTCACTCTGGACTCAGTCAAGGTACTGTCCGTTACTGCAGTACATTTTAGATTTTAACTAATGTGAATTGTGTTGTAGTAGTTTATTTGTCTTCATCAGGATCCCTCATTTGTCTGTTTGCTGATGTTTTATGTCCATGTTTTGCATATTTCACAGTATCATCTGACTGTAGTTCCTTATGCTGCACAACATTACAGAAATCTGCTATTTATTCAATCAATCAATCAAACAGTCTTGCAGCTGTAAAGTAGTTCAGTCAGACATTGATTTCAAAAGATCATAATCCACTGTATAAAACAGAAATGAGTTTTATTTGCATGTTTCTGAGTTCTTGCTGCAATATTAATTATTGACTGTGTGTCATTAAGATCTTGAGCACCAATGCTGAGCTTTATTCACTCAGTGTGGTTTAGCTGGAAGGGCTGGAAGAGAAAAGGGCTTGAGAACAGACAGACTGAAGTTAGTAAGTTCAGTTCAGATCTTTAAACACTCAGACTGTAAACAGCATCATCTACTGGTCAGAACTGGGAGAGCAATAATACAAAGACATGCAGACTGGATAAATATATCAGTTTCAGTTAGTTTTTACCAATACATACATTTTTGATGTAATCATTACAATTTATAAGCAGACTAGGTTTTTAATTTAAGTTTTTTTCTCCTGATGAAGTTTTGAGTTCATGACAGAGATCTTAAAGGGATACTCCACTTTTTTCGGAAATAAGCTCATTTTACATCTCCCCCAGAGTTAAACAGTTGAGTTTTACCGTTTTAGAATCCATTCAGCCGAACTCCGGGTCTGACGGTACCACTTTTAGCATAGCTTAGCACAGATCATTGATTCTGATGAGTCCAGTAGCATTTCTTTCAAAATGATCAAAGAGTTTCAATATTTTTCCTATTTAAAACTTGACTCTTCTGTAGTTAAACCGTGTACTAAGATCGACGGAAAATGAAAAGTTGCGATTTTCTAAGCCTATATGGCTAGGAACTACTCTCATTCCAGCGTAATAATCAAGGAACTGTGCGGCCGTACCATGGGTGCAGCAGGCGTAGTGATATGACGCAGCGCCTGAAAATAGTCCCCAGCTCGGTAACTTCTTCCAACGTGACCGGGACTAAGTTTGTCTAACCTATTAGACCTATTTTCAGGCGCTGCGTCATATCATTACGCCTGCTGGACTCATTATCTTTTTTCTTTTTTAACCAGCTTTTGTATCTCCATTATACTCTCTGTTGTCAGTTTCTTTGTCTGGACACACACACTGTACACACTGTACACACACTGCATTAGTATCGGTTGTTGGTATCGGAGCATTTTTATGAGTATGAATATGAGAGCGCAGTATCGGGCCGACACCAATACTGGTGTTAATATAGACCTTTCTCACTCGTGGTTATGGGCTCCAGAAAGGCCGCTGTGAGTAAGTTCAGTCACTCAGAGCTCATGGTGAACAACACACACACATTCTCAATCTCAACAGATCATCAAATCCTGGAGTCACCGGCTGTGTCTCATCTCGAAGGCTGAATCCTCCGGAGGTCACATTTATCTGCCGCAAACGTCATGAGGCTCTTCATCTCAGTAAACTGACCATTACATTCCCATGAGGAAACTACAACAGTTTACACTTCACTAGCAATAACGCTCAGGTTTATAATGGTGACTGTCCTGAAATAAGACGTTCTTTATGACGTATGCGGCCGATAAATGTGACGTCAAGAGGACGCAGCTTCGACATGAGACACAGATCCATGAAAACAGACGCTGAGAAGCAGCGAGTCGTTCTTCTCCTTTCAGTTCACAATTTACATTCTTACTGCAGATTGTGCAATCATTATTATTTTAAACTTATCTTTTAATCTTTAAACAGTTTATTACTGATTAAACTATTGAGAAGTATATTACTGTGAACAAGAATTATATTGTTTTTGATGGTTTCAATAAATTAAAAAAGAAAGATTGTCTGAACTAAAACAGTCTGTGCTTGCAAAGATTATAAGGCTGAATAAGTTTATTTTTTATGTCTGGCCTTTTTTTAACATTTGTTATATGATGATAACTTTGTAGATTTTTTCCAGTGAAATTTAATTTTGAGTTTTAAAAGATTCAAACATGAAGTGTGTGTTTGCTCATTTCACAGTGAGACCCAAACCTGTAGTGAAGGTGAAGCCTGATGTTCATGTGTTCAGAGGAGAGAGAGTCACTCTCACATGTGACATACAGGAGACAGGAGTCTGGAGGTACAGCTGGTATAAAGATCAAGATAACAGCAGAAGAACAGACCAGATCTATTACAGCGCAGAACAAGACCAGATCTATATAATCACATCTGTGGAGCCGTCTCATGCTGGTCTGTACAGCTGTAGAGGAACTCTGACTGAAACCTCACAGATCTCAGAGATCAGTGATGGAGTTACACTGACAGTATCAGGTGAGTGTGTTCATCATTTCATCACATCACTTTAACCTGAAGACGTTGAGTAGATAAACAGGTAATTTGCGCTTATGTTGTCTCACACTCAGTCAGATTATGTTAGTTAAGAGTTTGTAATCATCTCTATATACAGTGACAGGCTGATTATGATCTCAGATCTTTTCAGAGTTCATTATCGGTGCTGCGTTCCAGTCCACTTTTAGACACGCACTTGCAAACTTCCCTAAGCACTTCTCCTCGGGGGAATCCTTGCCGCCATTTTGAAGTGCGTTCCACTTCGTGAAGTTTATATGGACAGACCCTCGTTCCCTTGATTTGGACTGTGGGAGCGAGTCTACTTCATATGTCCACTTCAGGCACCTATATGTCCCACAATGCAGTACGATTGTGACGTCAACACATATCTCGTCTAATCACCACCACAACAGACAACTCTATGATATATTAATTCTAATTTTTTTTAATTGAAAACAACCCAAACACACTATAAACATTTGGATGCTGCATTAAACAAATTTCTTAAAGGGAAAACAAATGTAAATAATAAATAAACTCCACAGCTGATTCCCAGTGGTCAAGGGTTTAGGACGTTCCAGTTCAGCCCATTGCAGTTTCCGCCAGTAGTGGGCAAAGCAATGACGTACATCCGAGTGAACGAGACGGAGGGAAGTTAGCGAGTGAAGGGCATGACAATTTTGGACTAGAACGCAGCCCTAGAGAGCGGGGAACAGCCTAATACTTTTGACTTTCTCAGTTTGTGTAAATTCACTCGGGGTTCAGAGTATTTATTTTTTCCCACATTAATTTCCCATACAATTATGTGGTTTTGTTTGATTAATACAGTGTATAGTTTATTTTTTTTTCTTGATTTACCCCATACATTGTAACATGACCACATGACACCTTAAAATGTGATCAGATCTAATTAAAAAATATACAAGACAAACTAAAATATTTTGTCCAAAAAAAAAATACAATTATTAACTTTTTCATATAAAATAATGGCATTTTTAATAATTAAAAATAAATATATATTTTTTTTTATTTTACAACAAACACCACACAGCAACTATCAAGCATAGTTCAAAACATAATAATAATTAATCATTTCTGAACATTGACTGTTTTCTCAATAGAATTGATAAAAGTGTAGAATAGAATATCATAGTTCTAATAGAGGCTCATTGTAACGCAGTGTGACAACATGCCCCGCCTGTACAACTGGGATTCAAACCCTGCTAGTGTCTTCTGCTGGTTAGATCAGCATTAAATAACTATCTCAACTGTTAAATAATAGATTGGAGATTAAAATAATATATAAATAAAAACAGATGAAAAATGTAACTTAAGAAATACACTTTAGCTATGTGTTAGTGAGGTATTCTAGTAGGGCTAGTTCATCAAGGGTTTCAGCCAGTAAACAGGACGGTGTATCGGTCAGGACACAGGAATAAAGACGAGGAGATGTAATTTCTTCTTTTAACTGTATTGAGCTCCAGCAAAACTCATCAGAACATTACAATATCCAGTATTGTCATTATAGTCTGATAAAAAACAAATAAATCACCATTAGGTACTGTCATTTAAACAGTTACAGTACTTAAATTACTATGCAACGTAAATAATAAATCCACACACATAATACAAATCAGGATCATCAAACATAAATATCTCAATAAACATTGCTATGCCCCTTTAAATATAATCTACAATTGCATAAACGAGGATATTACTCTTTGGAGAAATATAAGGAGCTTCACCTCTCTCACTGACCAGTTCACATGAAACTGTATTAAAGGGGTTAACAGAAGGAGCAATGGCGACATCCTCTGGCCAGACAAGGCTACTACACAACAGCGTCCGCACATGGTCTCCTGAGCACGAGATTACATTTACATTTACATTTAGCTGACGCTTTTTAACTCTTCTCTATTCCTTTAACTAAGAAAAACAATATACAGCACTGCATTGAATACGGTAACAAAAATAATAATAAAAAAATAAAATAAAAATAAAATAAATAACTGCCTCCTCAAATAAGAAAAAACTGTACATAGTACTTAAGAAACTTCTTGTTCTTACTATTATCAATGAGTTTAAGAGATTTAACAATAAGGGACATCTCAGCAATAAAGGCCTCAAGTCTAGGCAAAGTCTTGAGAAATTTGTTTTTGTGAATAAAAAATTTACAATGCAACACAAAGAAATTAACAACATTATCAATAGCACAGTCACTCCCAGAAAAATAGAGGAATATATCCTTCAATGAAAAGTTGAAATCACATTTGACAAAATGAGAAAGATAAAGACCCAAGCTCTGCCAAAGAGGCTTAACCTGATTGCAGTGGTAGAATAAATGAAGCAAAGTTTCTTCCTCAACTTTGCAAAATACACAAAGGTCAGAGATATCAACAAAAGAGGAAATTTGTGAGTTAGTTGGGTAAACATTATGAAGAATCTCTTATTTTATTGGACATACAATATTTCTCAGGGAGTAACCACGCTTTCTTCCAGTGAATACAGTCAAAAAAAAATTTTCAGAAAATTTTACATCGAGGGGATGTGTAAAAACAGTGTAATGTAACAATAACTTTATAAGTTTACTATTACATTTTTTATCAAGAATACTAACTCCATCCAATAAAAGTTTGGGCAAAATAGTTTTTCTCTCATTAAAGAAAAGGTGTGTGTTTAAATAAATGCACATAACTTGGAGACAAAGCTTTGATGACAGAATTGAAAGTTCTAGCAGGCAGAGGAAAATTATACAAAGTCATAAATTCTTCATATTCCAATATACTGCCATCATTTTTAAATAAATCCAAAACAAAAACAATACCTTTATCATACCACTTAGCCATAAAAACTGATTTGTTTCGGATTAAAATGTTCAAATTATTCCACAGAATTTCTTTATGGGGAGAAAAGTTGTGCACATAACACAATTTCCAAGCAAGTAAAACTTGTTGGTGAAATTTGGAGAGAGAAATAGGTAATTTAGAAGGAATGAAATTACATTTTAAAAGAAACTCTAAACTGCCTAATCTACTAAAAATGGCATTGGGGATATAGTACCAAATTGAGCCAATACTACAAAGACATTTTTTTAACCAACTAATTCTGAAAGAGCTGACTAATTCTTTAAAGTTTAAACCTTCCAGTCCACCCTCTATTAGACAAAGATTTCCTAACTTTATGAGATCTGTTCTTCCAAATAAAATTCAATAAGATTTTGTTAATATCATCACAGATTTTGTCACTAACAAATAAAGATAAAGAAGGATAAACACAACGAGACAAACCCTCTGCCTTAGAAATAAGTACTCTCCCATAGATTGAGAGATCACGTTGTAGCCAAAGATTAAAGATGGTTCTTGTTTTCTTTATTTTAGGTGAAACATTAAGTTGTTGGCGGATCAATCTATCTTTAGTAAGGAAAATCCCCAGGTACTTGATACAATCTTTAACAGGTATATTGTGCAACTTTGATTGTTGAGTGTCATAAAGACAGAATAATTCACATTTTGATACGTTTAAATATAAGCCTGAAGCTTCAGAGAAACAATGAATAATATTGATACACAAGGGAATTTGACTTTGGTCTTTAAGAAATATAGTTGTATCATCGGCTAGTTGAGATATTTTAAATTCTTTACCAAATATAGAGATACCGTCTAAACGGGGATTTTGTAAAATAACGATTGATAACAATTCAACAGCTAAGAGAAAAAGAAATGGGGAAATGGGGCAACCTTGGCGCACTCCTCTATCACAATTAAAGCGTTTAGTGGTTTGAAGGCCAACCAAAACTGAAGAGTTAATGTCATTATAAAGCATGCTCACCATGTTGATAAAAGTAGATCCAAAACCAAAAAGGCTAAGAGATTTAAGCAAAAATTGTTGTTCTAAAGAGTCAAATGCTTTATAAAAATCTAAAAACATTTGTCACAGTGTCTGGTTGTGTTTCCCCGGGTACCCACTAGATGTCCTCCTTACCCCCACGGTGTCTTGCACTAGGAACTTCATCTCCCACAATTCTGTCTGTGATTTGCACCCAGGTGTCTGTATTTTGTATCTCCAGCTGTCTCTTGTTATCCCCTTGTCATTCATGTATATAAGCCCTGTTTGTCTTGTGTTCTTTGTGAATCAATGTTTAACGTTACACCGCGTCTGTTGCCCGAGTTTTGCCCTGCCTTGTCTGTTTCTTGTTTTTGTTATTTGCCTACCTGGATTCTGACCTTTGCCTGTTTTGGATTTCGCTTTTTAGATTACCCTTTTGATATTAAACACCTCACTTTGCTGCACTTTGGATCCTGTGCTTATTACCTTGGCGGTCGTGACAGATTGATTCACCCTCTAGGATCCAAGCAGTATGAGCGCCCGCCGCAATTTCCCCGCTGCCAGAGGGGAACAAGGAGGACCATCAGCACCAGAACCCAGAATGAGCATTTTTGAATGCTTTGCACTGTGGGCTCCGATTATGGAGGAGAGAATGGCGGTCAACTCCCCTGAGCCACAGCGCAAGAACACCGGGCAAACCAAGTCGGTTAATGTTCCCCCCCGTGAACATTCTTTCGTGGGGACCCGCCTGGTAAAGTTTCGCGGTACCCGCGGAGGTCGCAGAGGAGGTGGAGGTGGGCGGGAGGAGATCCCGTTCCATTACCCGTTCTGGCCGCACATCGATCCAGAGGTTCCCCCGCAGCGGGCTCCACCTAGTCCAGAGCCGTCCACTCACCATCAGAGACGGCGGAGGAGGAGGAAACCTCTCGGCCTCGACCACGGGTCCGAGATGATGCCCGTACAGCCTGCTGTCACGCCAGAGACTGTTCACGTCACGTCTGCCCAGCCAGAGACTGTTCACGTCACGTCTGCCCAGCCAGAGACTGTTCACGTCACGTCTGCCCAGCCAGAGACTGTTCACGTCACGTCTGCCCAGCCAGAGACTGTTCACGTCACGTCTGCCCAGCCAGAGACTGTTCACGTCACGTCTGCTGAGCCGGTGTCTTCGGACAAGATGGCCGCCGCCGAAAGTGTTCCCGTCACGTTTACCGAGCCGGTGTCCATGGACAAGATGGCCGTACAGCCTGTGTCTGAGCCGGTGGTGTCTGTTCCAGAGTCGGTGGTGTCTGTTCCAGTCCCTGAGCCGGCAGTGTATGTTTCTGAGCCGGTGGTGTCTGTTCCAGTCTCTGGGCCGGAGCCAGTGTCTGTTCCTGAGTCGGAGCCAGTCTCTGTTCCTGAGCTGGAGCCAGTGTCTGTTCCTGTGTCTGTGTCTGTGTCTGTTCCTGTTCCTGAGCCTGAGCCGGTGACATCTATTCCTGAGCCCTCAGTGACCGCGACACTGGCCATTATGGCCACAGCCATGTGGTGTGTGTGGGCTGCGCGCACGCTTGGACCGGTGGTGTCTGTTCCAGAGTCGGTGGTGTCTGTTCCAGTCCCTGAGCCGGCAGTGTATGTTTCTGAGCCGGTGGTGTCTGTTCCAGTCTCTGGGCCGGAGCCAGTCTCTGTTCCTGAGTCGGAGCCAGTCTCTGTTCCTGAGCTGGAGCCAGTGTCTGTTCCTGTGTCTGTGTCTGTTCCTGTTCCTGAGCCTGAGCCGGTGACATCTATTCCTGAGCCCTCAGTGACCGTGACACTGGCCATTATGGCCACAGCCATGTGGTGTGTGTGGGCTGCGCGCACGCTTGGACCGGTGGTGTCTGTTCCAGGGCCAGTGGTGCCAGTTCCAGTGCCTGAGCCGGTGGTGCCAGTTCCAGTGCCCGAGCCGATGGTGCCAGTTCCAGTGCCTGAGTCGGTGGTGCCAGTTCCAGTGCCATTTCCGGTGGTGCCAGTTCCGGCGGTGCCAGTTCCAGTGCCTGAGCCGGTGGTGCCAGTTCCAGTGCCCGAGCCGGTTGTGCCAGTTCCAGTGCCCGAGCCGGTGGTGTCTGTTCCAGTTCCTGAGCCGGTGGAGTCTGTTCCAGTTCCAGTGCCTGAGCCGTTGGTGCCAGTTCCAGTGCCTGAGCTGTTGGTGCCAGTTCCAGTGCCAGTTCCGGTGGTGCCAGTTCCGGTGGTGCCAGTTCCGGTGGTGCCAGTTCCAGTGCTTGAGCCGGTGGTGCCAGTTCCACCGTCCGAGGGGTCGTCTCCGCCCTGGCCGCCCGAGGGGTCGTCTCCGCCCTGGCCGCCCGAGGGGTCTTCTCCGCCCTGGCCGCCCGAGGGGTCTTCTCCGCCCTGGCCGCCCGAGGGGTCTTCTCCGCCCTGGCCGCCCGAGGGGTCTTCACCGCCCTGGCCGCCCGAGGGGTCTTCACCGCCCTGGCCGCCCGAGGGGTCTTCACCGCCCTGGCCGCCCGAGGGGTCTTCACCGCCCTGGCCGCCCGAGGGGTCTTCACCGCCCTGGCCGCCCGAGGGGTCTTCACCGCCCTGGCCGCCCGAGGGGTCTTCACCGCCCTGGCCGCCCGAGGGGTCTTCACCGCCCTGGCCGCCCGAGGGGTCTTCACCGCCCTGGCCGCCCGAGGGGTCTTCACCGCCCTGGCCGCCCGAGGGGTCTTCACCGCCCTGGCCGCCCGAGGGGTCTTCACCGCCCTGGCCGCCCGAGGGGTCTTCACCGCCCTGGCCGCCCGAGGGGTCTTCACCGCCCTGGCCGCCCGAGGGGTCTTCACCGCCCTGGCCGCCCGAGGGGTCTTCACCGCCCTGGCCGCCCGAGGGGTCTTCACCGCCCTGGCCGCCCGAGGGGTCTTCACCGCCCTGGCCGCCCGAGGGGTCTTCACCGCCCTGGCCGCCCGAGGGGTCTTCACCGCCCTGGCCGCCCGAGGGGTCTTCACCGCCCTGGCCGCCCGAGGGGTCTTCACCGCCCTGGCCGCCCGAGGGGTCTTCACCGCCCTGGCCGCCCGAGGGGTCTTCACCGCCCTGGCCGCCCGAGGGGTCTTCACCGCCGTGGCCGCCCAATGGACTGTTCGCTTTGCCCCGACCACCCGATGGACTGTTCGCTTTGCCCCGACCACCCGATGGACTGTTCGCTTGGCCCCGGCCACCTGAGAGACTTTTGGTTTTCCCCTGTTTCCCCATCCTATTGTCCATGTTTCCCTGGCCCCTGTCTTATCCTAGTTCCCCCGTGTTTGTTCCCCTGCATGGACCTGGTCCCCCGTCCCTCCCCTGGATCCTCCACCGTGTTACCTCCCTCCTGATCTCTTGGTTTGTTCTGTGTTCCGTCTTGGAGTGTCTGGGAGCCACTCCGTAGAGAGGGGGTCATGTCACAGTGTCTGGTTGTGTTTCCCCGGGTACCCACTAGATGTCCTCCTTACCCCCACGGTGTCTTGCACTAGGAACTTCATCTCCCACAATTCTGTCTGTGATTTGCACCCAGGTGTCTGTATTTTGTATCTCCAGCTGTCTCTTGTTATCCCCTTGTCATTCATGTATATAAGCCCTGTTTGTCTTGTGTTCTTTGTGAATCAATGTTTAACGTTACACCGCGTCTGTTGCCCGAGTTTTGCCCTGCCTTGTCTGTTTCTTGTTTTTGTTATTTGCCTACCTGGATTCTGACCTTTGCCTGTTTTGGATTTCGCTTTTTAGATTACCCTTTTGATATTAAACACCTCACTTTGCTGCACTTTGGATCCTGTGCTTATTACCTTGGCGGTCGTGACAACATTCTAATAGCTTCTGAATTCTCTGAATAATCAATAAGATCAAGAACTAATCTAATGTTGGAGCTAATGTGCCTATTTTTCATAAATCCATTTTGTGTTTCGCCAATTATACTATTAAGGCCAGATTTTAAACGAACCGCCAAAATTAAAGCAAGTAATTTATAATCAACATTTAACAGTGATATAGGTCTCCAGTTTTCAATTAAAAGTGGGTCTTTATCAGTTTTGGGGATCAAAGAAATAAGACCCTGCTTCATTGAGGAGGTCATCTCTCCTTTTTTAATACAGTCTTTAAATAAATTATGTAAAGGTTGCTTTAAAATGTCCCAAAAATGTAAATAAAATTCAACAGATAAGCCATCAGTACCTGGAGACTTCCCCCTCTGCATAGATTTCAGTGCATCCTCCATTTCAACTATAGAGATATCAGAATCACAAAGTTGCTTAAAGTCATCATTAATACCTGAAATCTTATCATGAATACTTAAAAGAAAATCGTCCGATTTTTCTTGAGAAAACTGAGAAGTATACAATTTTTTGTAAAAGGAATATACAAAGGTTGAAATCATTCCTGGATCTGTACATAAAGCACTATTAATGTTTAAGGCAGAGAGAGATGTCTTTTTACGATTTCGTTTTTCAAGAGCAAAAAAAGTAATTAGTGTTTCTTTCGCCCTTCTCAATCCATTTTGCTCTAGAGTGTATAAAAGCACCTTTAACAATCTCTGTGTACATATTTTCAATTTGCAAATGACATGTGCTCAATTCTACCTCATCCTCTTTACTGGGATTTCCCTTCTGCATTAACACTCTTAATCTATGAATGAGTTCTAATTCTTTAATGTTCTTTTCTCTTTTAATTTGCTTACTTCTATTAACAGCAAGGACTCTAACTCTATATTTAAAAAACTCCCAGCTAGAGCCAGGGTCGCTTTCAGTACTACTAAACAATTAGCCAGCTGAATTACACTATCATTAAAATTGGCGTCTTCCAAAAGACAACTGTTAAATTTCCAGTAACCCCTTGTTCTATTTAACTTACTATTTTGTGCAAGATTCAAAGAAATTAACATGTGATCAGTAAACGGGGCAAATTGATGATTAACAGTATGGACATCTTTCAAAATAGCATAAGAAACTAGAATGTACATTTCCTGAAGAAAATGTGAAGTGGTGCTTGCAGTGGCAAAACTCTCCACTCGGTTGCTAGGGTGTTGTACATGATTGCATTCGAGCCAACAACCATGTCTGTACGATGTTGTGGAGCTGAAATATGGCTTCTATATGTTGCAATATGGTTGCTAGGTGGTTCTAAATGGTTGCTAGGGTGTGAATACACAGTTACCATGGTGATATTTACAGACTGTTTCCCAACCGAAACAAAAGAGCCAACCCCCATCTCTATACGATGTTCTGATGCAGAGACATGGGTCTTGATAAACGGTTGCTAGGGTACTCTGTTTGGTTGCTATGGAGTTGCTTGTCAGCTGCCAATGGTGAAACTGCAAAGGCTTCTTGTCACTATGAATGATATAAACCAAGTCCCATGCCTCTGTGACATTCAGACTGGAAGATATCCCTCTTTGGATTTTGGTTGCTAGGGTACTCTGTTTGGTTGCTAGGGAGTTGCTTGGCAGCTGCTAATGATGAAACTGCAAAGGCTTCTTGTCAGTATGAATGATATAAACCAACTCCCATCTCTATACGATGTTCTGATGCAGAGATATAGGTCTTGCTAAACGGTTGCTAGGGTACTCTGTTTGGTTGCTAGGGAGTGGCTTGGCTGCTGCCAATGATGAAACTGCAAAGGCTTCGTGTCAGTATGAATGATATAAACCAACTCTCATTTCGCTGTGACATTCAGAATGGCAGATATCCCTCTTTGGATTTTGGTTGCTAGGGTACTCTGTTTGGTTGCTATGGAGTGGCTTGGCAGATGCCAATGATGAAACTGCAAAGGCTTCTTGTCACTATGAATGATATAAACCAACTCTCATGCCTCTGTGAAATTCAGAATGGAAGATATCCCTCTTTGGATTTTGGTTGCTAGGGTACTCTGTTTGGTTGCTAGGGAGTGGCTTGGCAGCTGCTAATGATGAAACTGCAAAGGCTTCTTGTCAGTATGAATGATATAAACCAACTCCCATCTCTATACGATGTTCTGATGTAGAGATATAGGTCTTGCTAAACGGTTGCTAGGGTACTCTGTTTGGTTGCTAGGGAGTGGCTTGGCAGCTGCCAATGATGAAACTGCAAAGGCTTCTTGTCATTATGAATTATATAAACCAACTCCCATGCCTCTGTGGCATTCAGAATGGAAGATATCCCTCTTTGTTATTTGGTTGCTAGGGTACTCTGTTGGTTGCTAGGGAGTGGCTTGGCAGCTGCCAATCATGAAACTCCAAAGGCTGCTTGTCAGTATGAATGATATAAACCAACTCCCATCTCTATACGATGTTCTGATACAGAGATATTCGTTTTGTTAAACGGTTGCTAGGGTACTCTGTTTGGTTGCTAGGGAGTGGCTTGGCAGTTGCCAATGATGAAACTGCAAAGGCGTCTGGTCACTATGAATGATATAAACCAACTCCCATTTCTCTGTGACATTCAGAATGGCAGATATCCCTCTTTGGAATTTGGTTGCTAGGGTACTCTGTGTGGTTGCTATGGAGTTACTTGGCAGCTGCCAATGATGCAGTTCCAAAGGCTTCTTGTCAGTATGAATGATATAAACCAACTCCCATGCCTCTGTGACATTCAGAATGGAAGATATCCCTCTTTGGATTGTGGTTGCTAAGGTGCTCGACAATGGTTGCTAGGGAGGAGCTAGGAAGTGTTGAGGTGATTTATGATTGGCCGTTTGCTGCCCCGAGTCAAATGAGACCACCCCCATGTTTCTATGACAATTCAGTCCGGAGATATCTCTTTGAACTCTTTCAATGGAAGTCTATGGAACTTGTTGCTAAGGGGCTCTAAATGGTTGCTAGGGCGTGGCTTGATAGCTTCACAATGATCCTGAGAGACTGATTGGTCATCTGAGTAAAATGAGCCCTCCCCCTTGTCTCTATGACACTGTGATCCAGAGCTACGTTCAATACAAAGTCCCTATGCAATTTACCATAGTAGGAAAAGCATGTGTGTTTCACGGGACGTTCCTTCCCCATAGTAAGTCAATGGGGCAACTTTGGGCATCTCCTGCCCCCCAGGGGTGCAACTTTTACCCCATTGTGAGGTATGTTCTTACAGAGCCTGTCAGCCTCTTCAAATGTGGCAAATCACACATTTCTGCGAAATCCTCGCTCAGAGCTACGTGTGGTCAAAGTTCGTCGCAATGTTAAGTCAATGGGACTTTTTTGGCCGCTTTTTCGCCCCTGGGGTGAACACCGCACCCCCGATCGCTTATAAAAGTCATAGCACACCTCTCCTTAATGAGCCGGTCGATTTGACACCTCATTCATGGCTCTGAGACAAACGGTGCGGGGCGAGTTACGCGCCAAACTTTGTCCAGAATAATAATAATAACTAGAATGTACATTTCCTGAAGAAAATGTGAGTGGTGCTTGCAGTGGCAAAACTCGCCACTCGGTTGGTATGATGTTGTACATGATTGCATTCGAGCCAACAATCATGTCTGTACGATGTTGTGGAGCAGAAATATGGCTTCTATATGTTGCAATATGATTGCTAGGTGGCTGTAAATGGTTGCTAGGGTGTGAATAAAAAGTTAACATGGGGATATTTACAGACTGTTTCCCAACCAAAAGAAAAGAGCCAACCCCCATCTCTTCACGGTGTTCTGATGCAGAGACATGGGTCTTGATAAACGGTTGCTAGGGTCCTCTGTTTGGTTGCTAGGGAGTAGCTTGTCAGCTGTCAATGATGAAATTCCAAAGGCTTCTTGTCAGTATGAATGATATAATCCAACTCCCATGCCTCTGCGACATTCAGAATTGAAGATATGCCTCTTTGGATTTTGGTTGCTAGGGTACTCCATTTGGTTGCTATGGAGTTGCTTGGCAGCTGCCAATGATAAAACTGCACAGGCTTCTTGTCACTATGAATGATATAAACCAACTCCCATGCCTATGTGACATTCAGAATGGAAGATATCCCTTCTTGGATTTTGGTTGCTAGGGAACTCTGTTTGGTTGCTAGGGAGTGGCTTGGCAGCTGCCAATCATGAAACTCCAAAGGTTGCTTGTTAGCATGAATGCTATAAACCAACTCCCATGCCTCTGTGACATTCAGAATGGAAGATATGCCTCTTTGGATTTTGGTTGCTAAGGATATTTATTTGGTTGCTATGGAGTTGCTTGGCAGCTGCTAATGATGAAACTGAAAAGGCTGCTTGTCAGTATTAATGATATAAACCAACCCCCATCTCTTTACAATGTTCTGATGCAGAGATATATGTCTTGCAAAATGGTTGCTAGGGTACTCTGTTTGATTGCTATGGCGTGGTTTGGCAGCTGCCAATGATGAAACTCCAAAGGCTGCTTGCCAGAATGAATGATATAAACCAACTCCCATGCCTGTGTGACATTCAGAATGGAAGATATCCCTCTTTGGATTTTGGTTGCTAGGGTATTCTGTTTGGTTGCTATGGAGTTGCTTGGCAGCTGCCAATGATGAAACTGCAAAGGCTTCTTGTCACGATGAATGATATAATCCAACTCCCATGCCTTTGTGACATTCAGAATGGTAGATATCCCTCTTTGGATTTTGGTTGCTAGGGTACTCTGTTGGTTGCTATGGAGTTGCTTGGCAGCTGCCAATGATGAAACTGCAAAGGCTTCTTGTCACGATGAATGATATAATCCAACTCCCATGCCTTTGTGACATTCAGAATGGAAGATATCCCTCTTTGGATTTTGGTTGCTAGGGTACTCTGTTTGGTTGCTATGGAGTTTCTTGACAGCTGCCAATGATGAAACTCCAAAGGCTTCTTGTCATGGTGAATGATATAAACCAACTCCCATGCCTCTGTGACATTCAGAATGGAAGATATCCCTCTTTGGATTTTGGTTGTTATGGTGCTCGACAATGGTTGCTAGGGAGGGGCTAGGAAGTGTTGAGGTGATTCATGATTGGCTGTTTGCTGCCCCGAGTCAAACGAGACCACCCTCATGTTTCTATGACAATTCAGTCCGGAGATATCCCTTTGATCTCTTTCAATGGAAGTCTATGGGACTTGTTGCTAAGGTGCTCTAAATGGTTGCTAGGGCGTGGCTTGATAGCGTCACAATGATCGTGAGAGACTGATTGGTCGTCTGAGTAAAATGAGCCCGCCCCCTTGTCTCTATGACACTGTGATCCAGAGCTATGTTCAATACAAAATCCCTATGCAATTTACCATAGTAGGAAAAGCAAGTGTGTTTCACAGGACGTTCCTTCCCCATAGTAAGTCAATGGGGCAACTTTGGGCAGCTTCTGCCCCCCAGGAGTGCAACTTTTACCCCATTGTGAGGTATGTTCTTACAGAGCCTGTCAGCCTCTTCAAATGTGGCAAATCACAAGTTTATGTGAAATCCTCGCTCTGAGCTATGAGTCGTCAAAGTTGGTCGCAATGTTAAGTCTATGGGACTTTTTTGGCCGCATTTTTGCCCCTGGGGCAAACATCGCACCCCCGATCGCTTATAAAAGTCATAGCACACCTCTCCTCAATGAGCCGGTCGATTTGACACCTCATTCAGGGGTCTGTGACAAACGGTGTGGGGCGAGTTACGCGCCAAAGTTTTGTCTAGGTGAATAGTAATCACAACACTAGAATGTACATTTCCTGAAGAAAATGTGAAGTGGTGCTTGCAGTGGCAAAATTCGGCACGGTTGCTAGGGTTTTACTAGGTGGTTGCTATGGTGTTCTGGGAGGTTTCCAAGGTATTCTGGGTGGTTGCTAGGGCGTTGCTAAGTGGTTGCTAGGGTATTCAGTGTGGTTGCTAGGCAGTTGCTAAGGTGTTTACCATAGTTTACCATGATTTACCACGATTTACTATAGTTTACCATGATTTACTATAGTATGCCATGATTTACCATGTTCAAGTATGATTTACTGATTCAAGCATGATTTACCATAGTTTACCATGATTTACCACGATTTACCATAGTTTACCATAATTTACTATAGTATACCAGGATTTACCATGTTCAAGTATGATTTACTGATTCTAGCATGATTTATCATAGTTTACCATGATTTACCACGATTTACCATAGTTTACCATGATTTATTATAGTATACCATGATTTACCATGTTCAAGTATGATTTACTGATTCTAGCATGATTTACCATAGTTTACCATGATTTACTATAGTATACCACAATTTACCATGTTCTAGTATAATTTACTGATTCTAGCATGATTTATCATAGTTACCATGATTTACCATGATTTACCATAGTTTACCATGATTTACTATAGTATACCATGATTTGCCATGTTCAAGTATGATTTACTGATTCTAGCATGATTTACCATAGTTTACCATGATTTACAACGATTTACCACTAATTACCATAGTTTACCATGATTTACTATAGTATACCATGATTTACCATGTGCAAGTATGATTTACTGATTCAGGCATGATTTACCATAGTTTACCACAATTTACCACGATTTACTATAGTTTACCATGATTTACTATAGTATACCACGATTTACCATGTTCAATTAAAATTTACTGATTCTAGCATGATTTACCATGATTTACCATAGTTTACCATGATTTACTATAGTATACCACGATTTACCATGTTCAAGTATGATTTACTATGATTCTAGCATGATTTATCATAGTTTACCATGATTTAGCATAGTTTACCATGATTTACCATAGTTCACCACGATTTACCATAGTTTACCATGATTTACCATGTTCAAGTATGATTTACTGATTCTAGCATGATTTACCATAGTTTACCATGATTTACCATAGTTTACCATTATTTACCACGATTTACCATAGTTTACCATGATTTACTATAGTATACCATGATTTACCATGTTCAAATATGATTTACTGATTCTAGCATGATTTACCATAGTTTACCATGATTTACCACGATTTACCATACTTTACCATGATTTACTATAGTATACCATGATTTACCATGTTCAAATATGATTTACTGATTCTAGCATGATTTATCATAGTTTACCATGATTTACCACGATTTACCATACTTTACCATGATTTACTATAGTATACCATGATTTACCATGTTCCAGTATGATTTACTGGTTCTAGCATGATTTATCATAGTTTACCATGATTTACCATAGTTTACCATGATTTACTATAGTATACCATGATTTACCACGATTTACCATAGTTTACTATGATTTACTATAGTATACCATGATTTACCATGTTTTAGTATGATTTACTATGATTCTAGGATCATTTACCATAGTTTACCATGATTTACTATAGTATACTATGATTTACCATGTTCAAGTATGATTTACTGATTCTAGCATGATTTATCATAGTTTACCATGATTTACCATAGTTTACCATGATTTACCATAGTTTACCATGATTTACTATAGTATACCATGATTTACCATGTTCAAGTATGATTTACTATGATTCTAGCATGATTTACCATAGTTTACCATGATTTACCACGATTTACTATAGTTTACCATGATTTACTATAGTATACCATGATTTACCATGTTCAAGTATGATTTACTGATTCTAGCATGATTTACCATAGTTTACCATGATTTACCATAGTTTACCACGATTTACCACGATTTACCATAGTGTACTATGATTTACTATAGTATACCATGATTTACCATGTTTTAGTATGATTTACTATGATTCAAGGTTGATTTACCATAGTTTACCATGATTTAGTCAAAAGAGCCAAGTCCCATCTCTATACTATGTTTTGATGCAGAGATATACGTTTTGCTAAACGGTTGCTAGGATACTCTCTTTGGTTGCTATGGAGTTACTTGGCAGCTGCCAATGATGAAATTCCAAAGGCTTCTTGTCAGTATGAATGATATAAACCAACTCCCATGCCTCTGTGACATTCAGAATGGAAGATATCCCTCTTTGGATTTTGGTTGCTAAGGTGCTCGACAATGGTTGCTAGGGAGGGGCTTGGAAGTGTTGAGGTGATTCATGATTGGCTGTTTACTGCCCCGAGTCAAATGAGACCACCCCCATGTTTCTATGACAATTCAGTCTGGAGATATCTCTTTGAACTCTTTCAATGGAAGTCTATGGAACTTGTTGCTAAGGGGCTCTAAATGGTTGCTAGGGCGTGGCTTGATAGCTTCACAATGATCCTGAGAGACTGATTGGTCGTCTGAGTAAAATGAGCCCTCCCCCTTGTCTCTATGACACTGTGATCCAGAGCTACGTTCAATACAAAGTCCCTATGCAATTTACCATAGTAGGAAAAGCATGTGTGTTTCACGGGACGTTCCTTCCCCATAGTAAGTCAATGGGGCAACTTTGGGCATCTCCTGCCCCCCAGGGGTGCAACTTTTACCCCATTGTGAGGTATGTTCTTACAGAGCCTGTCAGCCTCTTCAAATGTGGCAAATCACACATTTCTGCGAAATCCTCGCTCAGAGCTACGTGTGGTCAAAGTTCGTCGCAATGTTAAGTCAATGGGACTTTTTTGGCCGCTTTTTCGCCCCTGGGGCGAACACCGCACCCCCGATCGCTTATAAAAGTCATAGCACACCTCTCCTTAATGAGCCGGTCGATTTGACACCTCATTCATGGCTCTGAGACAAACGGTGCGGGGCGAGTTACGCGCCAAACTTTGTCCAGAATAATAATAATAATAATAAGAATAATAAGTATGAGCAATAACAATAGTGATGCCTTGCTTTCAGCAAGCACCACTAACTAGAATGTACATTTCCTGAAGAAAATGTGAAGTGGTGCTTGCAGTGGCAAAACTCACCACCCGGTTGCTAGGGTGTTGTACATGATTGCATACAAGCCATCAAACATGTCTGTACGATGTTGTGGAGCTGAAATATGGCTTCTATATGTTGCAATATGGTTGCTAGGTAGCTTTAAATGGTTGCTAAGGTGTGGTTACACAGTTACCATGATGATATTTACAGACTGGTGTCCCAACCAAAACAAACAAACACACCCCCATGTCTATACGATGTTCTGGTGCTGAAAATGCCCAACTCTGTGTTTTTACAATGTTTTGTTGCTGAGATATGGCTTGTAAATGTTGTTCAATGGTTGCTAGGGGCCTGTAACTGGTTGCTAGGGCATGACTATGAAGTTGTTATGTCACTACTTATTGGCTGCTTGATAGGATGAATCAAAAGAGCCCAACCCCAAGGCTCTATGACCTTCTGAGCCAAAGATATGATTTTGCAAATTTTGTGCCTATGTTAAGTCTATGGGACATTTTTCGGCAAATTTTTCGCCCGCCAGACGAACATCTTACACCCGATCGCTTATAAAAGTCATAGCACACCTTTCCTCAATAAACCGGTCGATTTGACACCTCATTCAGGGGTCTGTGACAAACGGTGGGGGGCGAGTTACGCGCCGAAGTTTTGTCTAGGTGAATAGTAATCACAACAAAAATGTGAAGTGGTGCTTGCAGTGGCAAAATTCGCCACTGGGCAGATGCTAACACAATTGACATGTTGTGATACCATGATATACCACATTTTAGCATCATTTACCATGATTTACCATGTTTCTAAGATAATTTACTACGATTTACCACATTCCAGTATGATTTATTATGATTAACATGTTGTTAGAATGATGCTAGCAGGATTAGCATGTTGCTAGCATGATTAGCATGTTGGTTGGATGATGCTAGCATTATTAGCATTTTGCTAGCATTATGCTAGCATGATTAACATGTTGCTAGCATGATACTAGCTTGATTAGCATGTTGCTAGCATAATGCTAGCATGATTAGCATAATGTTAGCATGATTAGCATGTTGCTAGCATAATGCTAGCATGATTAGCATGTTGTTAGCATAATGCTAGCATGAATAGCATGTTGCTAGCATAATGCTAGCATGATTAGCATGTTGCTAGCTTGATTAGCATGTTGCTAGCATAATGCTAGCATGATTAGCATGTTGCTAGCATAATGCTAGCATGATTAGCATGTTGCTAGCATTATGCTAGCTTGATTAGCATGTTGCTAGCTTGATTAACATGTTGTTAGCATAATGCTAACATGATTAGCATGTTGCTAGCATAATGCTAGCATGATTAGCATGTTGCTAGCATAATGCTAGCTTGATTAGCATGTTGCTAGCATGATGCTAGCATGATTAGCATGTTGATAGCATGTTTTTAGCAAGATGCTGTTGCCAGGTGGTTGCTAGGGTGTTCTGGGTGGTTGCTATGGTGTTGCTAGGCAGTTGCTAAGGTTTGCTAGGCAGTTGCTAGGGTATTCTTGGTGGTTGCTAGGCAGTTGCTAGGGCGTTGCTAGGTGGTTGCTAGGGTGTTCTGGGTGGTTGCTATGGTGTTGCTAGGCAGTTGCTATGGTATTCTGGGTGGATGCTAGGGCATTGCTAGGCAGTTGCTAGGGTGTTCTGGGTGGTTGCTAGGCAGTTGCTAGGTGTTCTGGGTGGTTGCTAAGCAGTTGCTAGGGGTTCTGGGTGGTTGCTAGGCAGTTGCTAGGGTGTTCTGGGTGGTTGCTAGAGTTTTTTGGTGGTTACTAGAGCATTTCTAGACGTTGCTAGGCTGTTCAGGGTGGTTGCTAAGGTATTTTTGTTAGTTGCTATGGTGTTACTAGGTGGTTGGTAGTTGTCAAATATGGTTACTATGGAGTTTTTATAGAGTTATTAAAATCTTTAATAACTAGTGCCTTCAGTACGGCACTCGGCCTGCGGCCTCGTGCCTATGGCCGAATAGGCACAAGCATGGAGCGATATTGCAAGGCCACGAGTGTAATATTGCTTTAAAAAATACTAAAAAATGTAAAAACAATTTTTTTTTGGTTTAGGGTGGTTGCTAGGGAGCTCTTAGTGGTTGCTAGGGTGCTGAAACTGGTTGCTAGGGTGTGGCTATGAAGATTTTAGGCCATTACTTATTGGCTGCTTGATAATATAAATCCTCTGAGGGAGAGAGAGAGGGAGAGACGCAGGGGTGTCAGGCCCTTTTGGAGTCTGTGTGTGTGAAAACGTCGGTTTGGATTCAAATGTTTTTAGAATGCCCCATGTTAAGTCAATGGGACTTTTTTGGCCGCTTTTTCGTCCGCTGTGCGAACATCGTACACCCGATCGCTTAGAAAAGTCATAGCACACCTCTCCTCAATGAGCCGGTCGATTTGACACCTCACTCAGGGGTCTGTGACAAACGGTGCGGGGCGAGTTACGCGCCAAACTTTTGTCCAGAATAATAAGAAGAAGAAGAAGAAGAACTAGAATGTACATTTCCTGAAGAAAATGTGAAGTGGTGCTTGCAGTGGCAAAATTCGGCACGGTTGCTAGGGTTTTACTAGGTGGTTGCTATGGTGTTCTGGGAGGTTTCCAAGGTATTCTGGGTGGTTGCTAGGGCGTTGCTAAGTGGTTGCTAGGGTATTCAGTGTGGTTGCTAGGCAGTTGCTAAGGTGTTTACCATAGTTTACTATGATTTACCACGATTTACTATAGTTTACCATGATTTACTATAGTATGCCATGATTTACCATGTTCAAGTATGATTTACTGATTCAAGCATGATTTACCATAGTTTACCATGATTTACCACGATTTACCATAGTTTACCATAATTTACTATAGTATACCAGGATTTACCATGTTCAAGTATGATTTACTGATTCTAGCATGATTTATCATAGTTTACCATGATTTACCACGATTTACCATAGTTTACCATGATTTATTATAGTATACCATGATTTACCATGTTCAAGTATGATTTACTGATTCTAGCATGATTTACCATAGTTTACCATGATTTACTATAGTATACCACAATTTACCATGTTCTAGTATAATTTACTGATTCTAGCATGATTTATCATAGTTACCATGATTTACCATGATTTACCATAGTTTACCATGATTTACTATAGTATACCATGATTTACCATGTTCAAGTATGATTTACTGATTCTAGCATGATTTACCATAGTTTACCATGATTTACAACGATTTACCACTAATTACCATAGTTTACCATGATTTACTATAGTATACCATGATTTACCATGTGCAAGTATGATTTACTGATTCAGGCATGATTTACCATAGTTTACCACAATTTACCACGATTTACTATAGTTTACCATGATTTACTATAGTATACCACGATTTACCATGTTCAATTATAATTTACTGATTCTAGCATGATTTACCATGATTTACCATAGTTTACCATGATTTACTATAGTATACCATGATTTACCATGTTCAAGTATGATTTACTATGATTCTAGCATGATTTATCATAGTTTACCATGATTTACCATAGTTTACCATGATTTACCATAGTTCACCACGATTTACCATAGTTTACCATGATTTACCATGTTCATGTATGATTTACTGATTCTAGCATGATTTACCATAGTTTACCATGATTTACCATAGTTTACCATTATTTACCACGATTTACCATAGTTTACCATGATTTACCATGTTCAAATATGATTTACTGATTCTAGCATGATTTACCATAGTTTACCATGATTTACCACGATTTACCATACTTTACCATGATTTACTATAGTATACCATGATTTACCATGTTCAAGTATGATTTACTGATTCTAGCATGATTTACCATAGTTTACCATGATTTACCACGATTTACCATACTTTACCATGATTTACTATAGTATACCATGATTTACCATGTTCCAGTATGATTTACTGATTCTAGCATGATTTATCATAGTTTACCATGATTTACCATAGTTTACCATGATTTACTATAGTATACCATGATTTACCACGATTTACCATAGTTTACTATGATTTACTATAGTATAGCATGATTTACCATGTTTTAGTATGATTTACTATGATTCTAGGATCATTTACCATAGTTTACCATGATTTACTATAGTATACTATGATTTACCATGTTCAAGTATGATTTACTGATTCTAGCATAATTTACCATAGTTTACCATGATTTACTATAGTTTACCATGATTTACCACGATTTAGCATAGTTTACCATGATTTACTATAGTATACCATGATTTACCATGTTCAAGTCTGATTTACTGATTTTAGCATGATTTACCATAGTTTACCATGATTTACTATAGTATACCATGATTTACCATGTTCAAGTATGATTTACTGATTCTAGCATGATTTACCATAGTTTACCATGATTTACCATATTTTACCACGATTTACCACGATTTACCATAGTTTACCATGATTTACTATAGTATACCATGATTTACTATAGTATACCATGATATACCATGTTCAATTATGATTTACTGATTCTAGCATGATTTATCATAGTTTACCATGATTTACCATAGTTTACCATGATTTACCATAGTTTACCATGATTTACTATAGTATACCATGATTTACCATGTTCAAGTATGATTTACTATGATTCTAGCATGATTTACCATAGTTTACCATGATTTACCACGATTTACTATAGTTTACCATGATTTACTATAGTATACCATGATTTACCATGTTCAAGTATGATTTACTGATTCTAGCATGATTTACCATAGTTTACCATGATTTACCATATTTTACCACGATTTACCACGATTTACCATAGTTTACCATGATTTACTATAGTATACCATGATTTACTATAGTATACCATGATATACCATGTTCAATTATGATTTACTGATTCTAGCATGATTTATCATAGTTTACCATGATTTACCATAGTTTACCATGATTTACCATAGTTTACCATGATTTACTATAGTATACCATGATTTACCATGTTCAAGTATGATTTACTGATTCTAGCATGATTTATCATAGTTTACCATGATTTACTATAGTATACCATGATTTACCATGTTCAAGTATGATTTACTATGATTCTAGCATGATTTACCATAGTTTACCATGATTTTCCACGATTTACCATAGTGTACTATGATTTACTATAGTATACCATGATTTACCATGTTTTAGTATGATTTACTATGATTCAAGGTTGATTTACCATAGTTTACCATGATTTAGTCAAAAGAGCCAAGTCCCATCTCTATACTATGTTTTGATGCAGAGATATACGTTTTGCTAAACGGTTGCTAGGATACTCTCTTTGGTTGCTATGGAGTTACTTGGCAGCTGCCAATGATGAAATTCCAAAGGCTTCTTGTCAGTATGAATGATATAAACCAACTCCCATGCCTCTGTGACATTCAGAATGGAAGATATCCCTCTTTGGATTTTGGTTGCTAAGGTGCTCGACAATGGTTGCTAGGGAGGGGCTTGGAAGTGTTGAGGTGATTCATGATTGGCTGTTTACTGCCCCGAGTCAAATGAGACCACCCCCATGTTTCTATGACAATTGAGTCTGGAGATATCTCTTTGAACTCTTTCAATGGAAGTCTATGGAACTTGTTGCTAAGGGGCTCTAAATGGTTGCTAGGGCGTGGCTTGATAGCTTCACAATGATCCTGAGAGACTGATTGGTCGTCTGAGTAAAATGAGCCCTCCCCCTTGTCTCTATGACACTGTGATCCAGAGCTACGTTCAATACAAAGTCCCTATGCAATTTACCATAGTAGGAAAAGCATGTGTGTTTCACGGGACATTCCTTCCCCATAGTAAGTCAATGGGGCAACTTTGGGCATCTTCTGCCCCCCAGGGGTGCAACTTTTACCCCATTGTGAGGTATGTTCTTACAGAGCCTGTCAGCCTCTTCAAATGTGGCAAATCACACATTTCTGCGAAATCCTCGCTCAGAGCTACGTGTGGTCAAAGTTCGTCGCAATGTTAAGTCAATGGGACTTTTTTGGCCGCTTTTTCGCCCCTGGGGCGAACACCGCACCCCCGATCGCTTATAAAAGTCATAGCACACCTCTCCTTAATGAGCCGGTCGATTTGACACCTCATTCATGGCTCTGAGACAAACGGTGCGGGGCGAGTTACGCGCCAAACTTTGTCCAGAATAATAATAATAATAATAATAAGAATAATAAGTATGAGCAATAACAATAGTGATGCCTTGCTTTCAGCAAGCACCACTAATAAGAAGAATAATAAGTATGAGCAATAACAATAGTGATGCCTTGCTTTCAGCAAGCACCACTAATAATAAGTATGAGCAATAACAATAGTGATGCCTTGCTTTCAGCAAGCACCACTAATAATAAGTATGAGCAATAACAATAGTGATGCTTTTAAAAAAGCACCACTAATAATAATAATAATAAGAATAATAAGTATGAGCAATAACAATAGTGATGCCTTGCTTTCAGCAAGCACCACTAATGAGAAAAAGATCTATTCTAGCTTTAAGTGAACCAGATTTGTTGGACCAAGTAAAGCCTCTACAACCATTGTTAAAGAAACGCCAAGCATCTAGCACTGAAAGATTTTCACACAACCATAAAATAATATTATCATGTAAATTAGAGGTATTCTTATAGGAAATCTATCTTGTGCATTGTCAGGGGTTTCATTAAAATCTCCAGCTATAATCAAATAAGCATTTAGAAAACAACTTTGTATACTTATAAGCTTAGCTCCCAATTCTTTAAGCATAGATGCATTAGCATTTCTAGAGTTGTGCCCATAAACATTACACAAGATGAATATCACATTTTCGGTCTTGCATACTAGAATGATCCATCTACCCTCATCAGATGAAAAAGTTTCTAAAATATCTCCTCTAAATTTATGCATCAAAATTAGAGTACCAGCCGAACGATTGGATCCGTGACTCATAAAGATTGAATAACCCCACTGAGTTTTCCAAAAATTGTTGTCTGATTCACAAGAGTGACTTTCTTGAACAAAAACAAAATCAGCATTACTACGTTTACAATACAAAAATAAAGCTTTCCTTTTCGAATGATCTCTTAAACCTCTAACATTAAGAGAGGCTAAATTAAAAGAAGAAAACTCAAAAGAATGCATGAACACAGATTACAACAAATGCAGTGCAACAAGACCAGCTAAACAGCTGGTTAACACAACAAGATCCTACTTTTGACTAAAGAAGTTGACTTCTTTTCCTTAAACAGGGTAGGTGGTGATCGATCGGTAATGTCTTCTACATGGCACCAAAAGAACATTTAAGGTGCATTATTGAGATAGAGACATTAAATAAATGAAAAACGTTATAAAAAATATATACAGTGAGGAAAATAAGTATTTGAACACCCTGCTATTTTGCAAGTTCTCCCACTTAGAAATCATGGAGGGGTCTGAAATTGTCATCGTAGGTGCATGTCCACTGTGAGAGACATAATCTAAAAAAAAATCCAGAAATCACAATGTATGATTTTTTTAACTATTTATTTGTATGATACAGCTGCAAAAAAGTATTTGAACACCTGAGAAAATCAATGTTAATATTTTGTACAGTAGCCTTTGTTTGCAATTACAGAGGTCAAACGTTTCCTGTAGTTTTTCACCAAGTTTGCACACACTGCAGGAGGGATTTTGGCCCACTCCTCCACACAGATCTTCTCTAGATCAGTCAGGTTTCTGGGCTGTCGCTGAGAAACACGGAGTTTGAGCTCCCTCCAAAGATTCTCTATTGGGTTTAGGTCTGGAGACTGGCTAGGCCACGCCAGAACCTTGATATGCTTCTTACAGAGCCACTCCTTGGTTATCCTGGCTGTGTGCTTCGGGTCATTGTCATGTTGGAAGACCCAGCCTCGACCCATCTTCAATGCTCTAACTGAGGGAAGGAGGTTGTTCCCCAAAATCTCGCAATACATGGCCCCGGTCATCCTCTCCTTTATACAGTGCAGTCGCCCTGTCCCATGTGCAGAAAAACACCCCCAAAGCATGATGCTACCACCCCCATGCTTCACAGTAGGGATGGTGTTCTTGGGATGGTCCTCATCATTCTTCTTCCTCCAAACACGCTTAGTGGAATTATGACCAAAAAGTTCTATTTCATGACTTTCTCCCATGACTCCTCTGGATCATCCAAATGGTCATTGGCAAACTTAAGACGGGCCTTGACATGTGCTGGTTTAAGCAGGGGAACCTTCCGTGCCATGCATGATTTCAAACCATGACGTCTTAGGGTGCTTTCACACTTGGTTCGATTGTCTGTTCCGAACCCGAGTTCGATTGCTCCCCCCTCCCCCTGCCCCCGATGGACTGTGTTCACATTATATTATTTGCATCCGAACCGTGGTACGCTTGCATCATTAAGCTGCAGCTGGCGCGTACTCGTGTTGCTTGGTAACTGCTATGAAAAGGCGTCAAAATGGATAGAATTGCTCGCTTCACATTTCTTTTTCTTTTTTTTAACCTTTGGTTTTGTTTTCAAAGAAAATATACAGAAACACACTTGCGTCTGTCTGCCGCAAAAGTATTAAAACCGTTCCAAAGACAGCGGGATGTCCGCCGAAGACAATTTTTGTGGAGGCAAGCAGAAATCATCTCTCTGCTTGCATGCGTCAATCCCTGTTTTCGTCAAGGTAAGCGTATAGACCCTTTTACAGTTGTTAAACACACACGCACGCAGGCACGCACCACATTATACGTCATCAATAGCGGTTCACTTCCGCGATTTGGTACGATTGCGTTCATATCAGCAGCGAATCGTACCCGAGTACACATGAACCGTACCCCAGACCACCTTTTTAAGCGGACTCGAGTACGGTTCGCGGGTGCGCACCCGAGTTCGGAAAACAGCGTTCACATCATCCAAACGAACCGAACTATGATGTCATTCGAACCCGGGTGCGCACCAAAAGTGCTAGTGTGAAAGCACCCTTAGTGTATTACCAACAGTAACCTTGGAAACGGTGGTCCCAACTCTTTTCAGGTCATTGACCATCTCCTCCCGTGTAGTTCTGGGCTGATTTCTCACCTTTCTTAGGATCATTGAGACCCCACGAGGTGAGATCTTGCATGGAGCCCCAGTCTGTGGGAGATTGACAGTCATGTTTAGCTTCTTTCATTTTCTAATGATTGCTCCAACAGTGGACCTTTTTTCACCAAGCTGCTTGGCAATTTCCCCGTAGCCCTTTCCAGCATTGTGGAGGTGTACAATTTTGTCTCTAGTGTCTTTGGACAGCTCTTTGGTCTTGGCCATGTTAGTAGTTGGATTCTTACTGATTGTATGGGGTGGACAGGTGTCTTTATGCAGCTAACGACCTCAAACAGGTGCATCTAATTTAGGATAATAAATGGAGTGGAGGTGGACATTTTAAAGGCAGACTAACAGGTCTTTGAAGGTCAGAATTCTAGCTGATAGACAGGTGTTCAAATACTTATTTGCAGCTGTATCATACAAATAAATTGTTAAAATTTATCTGCATTTTATTTTTTAGATTATGTCTCTCACAGTGGACATGCACCTACGATGACAATTTCAGACCCCTCCATGATTTCCAAGTGGGAGAACTTGCAAAATAGCAGGGTGTTCAAATACTTATTTTCCTCACTGTATAGCTGACTTGAGTCTGTTACAGTGGCATAACAGATTAACAGCAGAGAATATCATTGCACTTTTTGAATTCTCTGTTATTCTGTGTTCATACTATCATATTTGGAAAGGTGATCCTCAGAATGTGTTTAATCAGTCATTAATGGGCCATGAGTTGCAGAAGGTTGTAGGGCTGCAACGATTCGTCGACGTTGTCGACAAAAATCGATAATAGAAATAGTCGACAATGAATTTCATTGTCGAAGTTGTCGCCAGACATGTTTTTTCCGACCGAGTGAGGCATCTCTCTTCATTACAATCTCTGCCGAGAGTCGCACATGCGCATTAGCTTCTCTGCTGAGCGATAACATACAGAAATGGCGGTGTTACAGATCAACTGGGGATCATGTTAACTGGGGATGCGCGCGTGCACGCAGATAGTTTTACCTGGATTTCCAGCAGATGTTGAACGGTGCCAGATTCGTCACAGCTTTAAAAGCTTTCCACGTTATTGGTAAATGTTTGTATCATATTAGGACACTGTTGTTTACTCTGTCGTTGCTCCGCTGAATGTTGCAGACGCATTTAAGGGAAGTTTTAATTTCACGACACAGACCACGCCCACATTATTTTGTTACTCGTGCAATGAAATTGAATATCTGATGACAACTGTAAGTAGATTAAATAAATTATGCTATTGACATTGTGTCTTTGCAGTGCATGTGTATTCGCAGATTATTGTTATGATGCCAATTTGTGGCTTAATTTAAATTGAGCAGCAATACTGCTAAAAGGGATGTCAAGCATTTATTTATTATTTATTTTAAATGTTACTGAGGAATGAGTTAAAACATAAAGCATACAGTAGGCTAGACTCCATAAATGTTCCTAAAGAGTGTTGAAAATTGAGAAGCCATAGTTTATGGATCCAGTGAATTACCCACAGCATTTATTCAGGGGAATGTTCAACAAACATATTCACTAGCTAACAGGTATGAAAGCAACAATAACAAAAGGAAGAAAAAAAAAAAAAAAGGAAAAAAAAAATAGGCAAATGTGCATGCATGCAGGACAGCTGTATTTGCCAACAGTGGAAGATCTGACCACACAGTCCCACCTTCCACATTCTGAACATTCAATCTAAAGAAGGGAGAACAAACTATAGACTAAGTTACATGTTAATGAAGAACAGTTACTTGTTTTGCAATGTATAAGTATACATTTTGCTTACCCATTGGCCAGTTTGGCCTTCATATGCTGCTCTCCATCTAATGTGATCATGTTATATTAGTAAATAAATGTCACAGTTGTATTATCTTTTGAAGAACAATTTAACACACCATCACCCTTCATTGTGAAATTTTCACATCTCCTCTTTATGTAATCACGCTCCTTTCTTGAGCAGCGATCGGGATATTGGTTATCCTGCAAAGTTTTTGATTTGTATAACTTTAATTGCATCCATTTGCTGTGGCAGTATGTGGCCTAACAACAATGACACTTCATTTATAGACCTTTTAATCTGTTCCTAACGGTTAGCAGACGACAATAATAAAAAAAAAGCACATGATGTGATGGATAACAAGTAAAGAGAATATGTTAATTAGATTCATGGTACCAGTCAACTGAAGAGAACTGGCATAATTTAAATTTATATTACATAAAAAGATTGTGTCATATTTCTTTTGTTAAAGAGGTCAGCAAAAAAGTAAACAATAAAGCATTTCCTATTGTTTTAGAGAGGGTCATGCTATGCATGTGAGGTGACAAATAATTAAGAGGTTAGTGACAGTAGGCCTATGAGAATATTAGCCATAGAGAATATCAGTATATATTTGTAATAATTCATTATCACTATATCATATATTTTGCTTATTTCAGTAATACAATTTGTGGTTGCCTCTCAGTGTTTTTCACAGGACTTTAATCACTAAAGACAAAGTGTTTTCTACATGTCCAATACAAGACATTAGATACACAACATTCAAGTTCATGCTCCTACTGAGCATAATGCACTTTTGGCAGACACTTCTATCCAAAGCGACTTACATTGCGTTACAAAGTACACATTTACATTTATAAGTTCTTACTTTCCCTGGGAATCAAACCCATGAACTTGGCGTTGTAAGCACCAATGCGCTACTGTTTGAGCTACAGGAAAGCTCGACACAACATACAATTCAATATTACTATATATTTATTTTTTATTTATTTATTTTATAAATCTGTTGAAAATGTTATAAGTTCATGAGATAATTAACTTCATGACCCTGTGTATAAGCATAGCTGCTTTATGTCCAGGGAAAAGGATACAGAGGCGTCAGAGCTGGTTGTACAGAAAAGAGATCTTAATATAATCAGCAGAGTAAAATAAGCTGATAAGTGTTTTTATATAAAAAATAATAGATCCATTATAAAATTAGGCTATATGCAGATCAATAAATGCAACTTGAAAAAAATGTAAATGACTTTGCAATTTATGTTTCTTTTAGGTAGCCTAGCTACTTTAATTTAATCTACATCTGTTGTTATTTGTGATTAGAACTCATGACAACACACTACAGAATATATGATACACTAATGTTGAGAAGAAGATTCTTTACGTCTTTTGAAGTGCACTGACAAGTCTGTTCATCCAATGAAACCGAATGCCCCATGTTAACATAGGCGTGGCTTCTGAGCTTGACACTAAAGTATGTTAAACTTATTTGAAATTGCGTCAAATACGCAGGAATATACACTTCAAAAACAAATCGCTTTATTATGCATACCATACCAGTGTGGATACAACTGGTGAAACCTACGTTTTTAATCATGGATCCGTGAAAAATGGCTGCGACGAATCTGTAGCCGTAACATCTGCTGGAAATCCAGGTAAAACTATCTGCGTGCACGCGCGTTTCCCCAGTTAACATGATCCCCAGTTGATCCGTAACAGCGGCGTCCAACGCAGCAGCTGCGCGTACCAAAACATCTAAAGTTTGGGAGCATTTTAGCCTGGATATGGTTTGCAAAGCAGTCCTTGCGTATCACGGCAGCACCTCGGTGATGCACGAACATTTAAAGAGAAAGCACGTCGGACAGTTGAATGAAACGGAGTTTGACTCGCCTCGGTAAGATTTAAATAATATGGAGACGAGTTGTAAAGTTCTTTTGCAACAGATTGACCACTGAATGTATCTCACAAAATGCACTTAATATTTTTGTTTACTGTTTTATTGCTGCTAATGTGCCTGCCCCTGGTTTACAGGAAGAAAATGTTTACTTGATTTTAATTTATTTTTTCTTATAAAACAAATGTGCCTGATCCTTTATAAAAATGATAGAGTTTCTTTATTTATGCATTTATGTCTATACTGACAGAGCACTGTGCCTAATTGGTTTTAGACAGGGCATTTTCATTTACTTTTAGTATGAATCGGCCTAGGGCTGGGCGATATGGACCAAAAGTCATATCCCGATATATTTAGGCTGAATATCGATATACGATATATATCCCGATATTTTTTCCGCAAAGTGAGAGCAAATGTTCAGTCAAAGCCAAATATGACATGTTAAAAGTAGTTTTGAAACCAGCTATTTCAGTGAACAGTTGCAAAATCAAATGAATAAATAATAAACAGGTTTCTTCACCTTAGGGCTGCACGATTATGACAAAAATCATAATTGCCGATTATTCCCTTTGAATTGTTAATTGCGATTTATTAATTATGATTATCAAAGTTTACATTGAATATATATAAACAAATTTTGTGTAAACATGTTATAATTTGCCTATATACACACACATACTTTTCCCCTTTACTTAACATGAATTGTAAGAATATGACTAATAGTAAAGACTAGTAGCCTACTAATAAATAAACATTATGCTAAAGCTATTAAATAGCAGTCCCAAACTAGTTTTTGTTAATACAATGTTGGTATGAGCCACTACAGTCATTTAAAAATATAAAAAATAACACAAAGAAAAATAGTGGCATTTTGGGGTTAATATGGAAATGACAGTTGCCATGGTGAATACAATATTAACAATAACTGTTGATGAAACATGGAAACTGCTCCTGGTGAATAGAATGAAAATCATACCTGTATTACTTTTATTTCGTGTAATTTACAACGTAACGGCGTTGCATGCTCGTAGTTTATTTTGCACTTGATCAGTGAGGTGATACACAGCGCGCGCGCCGCCGCCGCATTTGCGCGTGCAATTGAGTGTGCGCTCCGAGCACAGGATAACGGCTGACAGGACAATAAAGTCCGTTTTTCTGAGGTGAAAGACTTTATTTCAGCGTACACTTATGTCACTGCCTGGTAGTTCCTATTGTGCTGGGGTTTCTGAAGTAGTCATGATTCGCCTCTCGTAACATAACATGCTCTAAACACGCACGCAGAGTGGAAAAGGAGGAGCGGAGGCGCGGGAGCGGGGTGAACTAACGTTATATCGATATATGCGATATGGTCTAATTTCATATCGCATTTAAAAATATATCGATATATTTTTTATATCGATATATCGCCCAGCCCTAAATCGGCCTATCAGCAGCAAAGTTCAATAAAATATGCATTTTTCATTGAAGTACCCCCTTCTTTCTTGTGTTTACTATCATTTTCCACAGAATTAAAGCAATCTCATGCTAAATTTTAGAAAAATTTAATAATTATTCGATTAGTCGACTAATCGTTTCAATAGTCGGTGACTAGTCGACTATTAAAATAGTCGTTAGTTGCAGCCCTAGAAGGTTGAGAACCGCTGTATTAGATTACATTTAGCACTAGTGCTTATTCTTGAGCTACTAGTGTGAGCAAGTGCTCTTTCTGTGGTGGAGTTTGAGAGGGACTGACTCATGACGGTCAAGGGAACACTGTGGTGACTAGTACAGATTACTGGTCTGGATTGGTACAGATTACTGGTCTGGTGTCCTCAGATAATCCACGGTATATGGAAACCCACAGAAGAAAACTGACCGTCATGGGGAAATCTCAGTCAAAATAAAATACACCAGTGTTTTGCCAGATGAGAAGTTTATTTACTATTTTAATTAATTTTACTCTAATTAATTTTGTACCTATATCATTTATCTATTTTAATTCCTTTTATAACTGTTTTAATTTCCCCTGCTTTTATTTTGTGATTATTTTTATTCCTCTCTATGTAAAGCACTTTGAATTGCCATAGTGTATGAAATGTGCTATATAAATAAACCTGCCTTGCCTTGCCTAGTACTTATTCTTTAGCTAGTACTTATTCTTTAGCTAGTGCTTGTTTAGGTACTAGTGCACGTGATAGTCTGTCACAAAGTTGCACGAGTAAATATATCTGCAATATTATATTACACATGCAGTACCATATCTGATCACATATACATCTATATATTATGATTGATAGAAGCATGTTGGTTTTCATGTCAACAGTTCAAAAGACAAAACTAATTCAATTTTATCAGGAAAAAAGGTCTGAAAAGGTTTTAAATATAAAGAAACAAATGATTGATTCTTGATTTGTGATGCGGCGCGAGCTGTAAGGCACATACATGATTTTTATGCGTTTATTAGAGGTTGAATTTAAATCAAATACTGCTAAACCGCTCATACTACTTCTCGTCTATTTCATAAATTGTATGAAAATTATGGAAATATATGGTTCAGATTCAGATCACTCTAAACATGTATGGAAATGGAGGCGTCCTTATATGGCCATTAACAGAGCTTGGCTGTCATCTAGTGAAAAGGTTTGGTACTGCGGCCAAACTAAATCTCACTGAAAGCTTTTTTTAGATTTTTCATTTTTTTTTAGCTAAAATCTGTAACACAACTTGGCTTTGATTTTCTTGCAGTTTTAAAGTAAAACATGTTTTGTAAAAATATATATTTTATATAAATAATTATATTTTTTACATTATACATTTTCATACACTCAAACTTCTATAACATTTTTTTCTGTTTCACTTTCATAATTTTCACTTCTACAATAATCTTCCAAATGTCTTCTTTAAAACAAGAGCAGTATAGGTCTATATACCAAAGCATTCTTGAATTCCAGCTATTTAAGTGATTTAGCAATTTTAGCAATTATTTTAGTAATTTAAATGCTCATTTATTTGAGTCTTGAGGATCTGAATCTGTTGTTGTTCTCCTGCAGATCTAAAGCCGAAGCCTGAACTCACATCAGATCCTGCAGGAGCTGCACTGACTGGAAACACAGTGACTTTGACCTGTCGCATGGATCCGTCCACTGGAAACTGGGACTCTTACTGGTACAAACACACACTGAACCCTGAGACAGAGAAGAATAAAACAAACTCCTACAGCCTGAAGATTGATTCAGTGTCTGATGGAGGCCAGTACAGGTGTAAAGCTGGAAGAGGGAAACCAGTCTATTACACACAATACAGTGATGCACTGTGGGTAAATGTTACAGGTGAGAGAGATTGTGTCGTGTGATGCAACAAATACAGATCAGAGACAATATCTACACAACTTATGAAACTATAAATGCAATAATCTGTGTTTGTACAGAGAGTCCTAAAGCTGTGGTGACGGTACGACCTGATGAACGAGTGTTTAGAGGAGAAACAGTCACTCTCAGATGTGATATAAAGTGGGCAGGAGACACTGAGTGGACATACAGATGGGAAATAGAGGGAACCAACAACCAATATAAAAACACTGTCAGCCGAACCTCAACACAAGAGTTGAACATCAGCAAAGTTGATCTCTTTCACCGCGGTAAATACACCTGTACAGGACAGATACACACTCAAAGCTCTCAGCGCAGTGATGCTGTTACACTGACTGTCTCAGGTGAGTGTGTGTTTGTTGTGATCAGCTTCTCCATCAGTTTCTCTACGGCTCTGTAACTCGTGATGTTTTGTTCAGCTGAAGCTCAGGCATCAGTGCGAGTGTCTCCACAGCCGTGGCTGACTGAAGGAGAATCAGTGAATCTGACCTGTGAGGTTTCAGGCTCCTCTAAAGGCTGGACGTTCAGCTGGTTCAGAGATCATGATCATCTGTCAGACAGCAGCAGAGGAGCTGGAGGATCTTACACTCTCAGTCCTGCTGCTCTACAGCACACAGGAGTTTATATGTGCAGAGCAGAGAGAGGACGACCAGCCTATTACACACACAACAGCAGCTCACACACACTGTGGATCACTGGTGAGGGTTTATGCTTGTGCTCATCCGGATCTGTGTTTCACTGCAGTCTCTGTGCTGTCAGTTTTGATTGAGATTTTCCTCTTTTCAGGAGTTTCTGCTTCAGTGTCTCTGGTCATCAATCCCAGCAGAAGTCAACACTTCTCATCTGACTCTCTCTCTCTGAGCTGTGAGGATCAGAGTAACTCTGCTGGATGGACAGTGAGAAGATACACAGACAAAGACACACAAACTTGTGCAAAACAAACAGGATCTGGATGTGTAATGGACTCTCTCAGCACATCTGACACTGGAGTGTACTGGTGTGAGTCTGAATCTGGAGAGAAACTTCGTCCTCGAAACATCACTGTACATGGTGAGTCCGGTTTATAATCATGACATCTACTAGTCTAATGTTATAACCTAAATTATAATTACAGTCTAAAGACATTTTCCACTAATTGTTTTCTGTACAGCTGATGACAGACTGACTTCTGTTCAGTTATTTGAATGAGTTTCTCCATACGTATCTATTTGTGAGTTTGCATGGCCATTCAATCTTAAAATAGTTAATAGTAAATGAACTTGGCTTGCTGTCCTCAAAGGAGGCTCGATCTAAACCCTCTATGACAGGACAGCGCAGAGGGAGAATAAGAGAAATAGTGGAGGAGATGGGGAGGAGGAGGGATGCTGGAAGAATTGTCGCTGCTTATACAGTACAGGTCAAAAGATTGGAAACATTACTATTTTTAATGTTTTTGAAAGAAGTTTCTTCTGCTCATCAAGCCTGCATTTATTTGATCAAAAATACAGATTTTTTTTTTTTTAAATATTATACTTTAAATTATCATTTATTTCTGTGATCAAAGCTGAATTTTCAGGATCATTACTCCAGTCTATCACATGATCCTTTAGAAATCATTCTAATATGATGATTCATTATCAAAGTTGGAAACAGTTCTGCTGCTTAATATTTTTTTCATAACCTGTGATACTTTTTTAGGATACTTTGATGAATAAAAAGTAAAAAAATATAAATAAAATATATATATTTTTAAAAATAGAAATCTTCTGTAACAACAATATACACTACAGGTCAATAATTGAGGGTGGTGTGGCGCAATGGATAAGACACATGCCTTTGGTGTGAGAGACCCGGGTTCGAATCCACTGTGAGACACCAATGTGTCCCTGAGCAAGACACTTAACCCCTAGTTGCTCCAGAGGCGTGCGACCTCTGACATATATAGCAATTGTAAGTCGCTTTGGATAAAAGCGTCAGCTAAATGTAAATGTATAATGTATAATTTGGGGTCAGTCTTTCTTTTCTTTTTTTTTTTTTTTTTTTTAAATAAATCAATACTTTTATTCAGCAAGGATGTGTTAAATTGATAAAAAGTGATAGTATAGAAGATTTTTATTATTAGATTTTTTATTTATTTATTTATTTATTTTTAATAAATGCAGTTCTTTTTAACCTTTTATTCATCAAATATATTAGGCAGCAGAACTGTTTCCAACACTCATAATAAATCAGAATATTAGAATGATTTCTAAAGGATCATGTGATAGACTGGATGTCACATGTGACACTGAAGCCTGGAGTAATGATGCTGAAAATTCAGCTTTGCATCACAGGAATAAATTATTTTTTAAAGTATATTCAAATAGAAAACTATTATTTTAAGTTGTAATAATATTTCACAATATTACTTTTTTTCTTTTCTGTAATTTTGATCAAATAAACACAGCCTTGATGAGCATTAGAGACTTCTTTCAAAAATATAACAATTCCAAACTTTTGACCTGTACTGTATACGCTCATAATGATGATTGACAGGACTGAATGTTTAGGGCTCCTCCGTTTTGGAACTTCATTTATTGTGATGTTACATGAACATCCCCTTAAATACCACATATAAACAAAGCAAAATGTGACTGGTCACTTTTCACATTCATCAGACAGTTTCTTACCATATAAATTGGCAGATTAAACTGCAAAATGGACGTGTTTATGCCAGTGGTTAAAAATCTGATACACAACCAACAAACTCTCATGACAATTTGTAACTATTTAAAATTTTGGCAAATTGGTGACTAATGTTTATGAATTTGTACAATCTCATTAGTATAATGTTTTTGTGCCCCACTGATGGTTGGGTTTAAAGGTGGACCTTGATGCTTATTAACGGCATCCAAAAGCCACATAGAGGCTATAGAGGAATAATCCTTTGTGACTCGTTTGCAGTCGGTCGTCATTTCCATCAAAAAGACTGATGAACTTTGCTTGCTTTCGATTTTATTTTGATAAGCTATAAAGCTTGATACGGCATTCAAACCGATGCAATACGGTCAACAGAAAGTTTGCTCCCGCTACTCGCCTCTTCCAACCCTCTCAAACAATCCACCATAAAGACAGCAGAAGTGATCCGCTGTGCCCATGTGACACTGAATAACCAATAAGAAATAACAAAGAATGAACGCTCCTAATGCTTACTTTTTTCAACAACAACAGTTTAAAGTCCCTGTAAAGGCAATTCTAAAAAAAAATTCTAAACACATTATAAATGTTAGAAATGTATTACTAAAACATATTACAAAGACTGTGAAGTGTGAAGTACTGAATTGTCGAGTTAGACCGTTAAACAGTTTTTCACCATTGCTGTGTTCCGGATTTTTTGGGCGGGGCTAAACGGGGGCTCGATGACGCACTGAAGCCCCTGAGCTCCTGGACACGCCCCTACTCGATGACGCACTGGAGCCCCTGACGCTGGCCCCTCCCCTAACAATATAGCACATTCATTCACATCAGTTTGCCGATCGCGAGTTACTGTCAGTACTATAATTAGTTACTACAGCCTACAGTTTGCTAGCTAGCTATGCCTTCGTCACAGAAATGAGTACTACCTGGATGCGATCATGTACAAAACAGATCGGTGTCCTTATTTAAATTTACGAAAAACGATCACATCAAGAAGAGGTGGATTAATTTTGTGAAGAGCCACCTTGATGGAGAGCTGAGGATCACCGCCAAAACCCGCCTCTGTAGTGATCATTTTACACGGGATAGTTTTATAAACTTTCGTCGGAGACAACTGGGATTCACAGATAATCCGCTGTTACTGGTGAATGGGGCCGAACCGATTATCTCCCGCCTCGGCCTTCATCCTCCCGTCGCGCCGACAACTGGTGCCATCGTCGGCAGTGCGAGCCCACCAATGAGTGTAAGTTGCCTTGTGTGCTTATGTTATAATTATAGTAGGTAACGTTAGTCCAGGCTCGAACATGGCTTTGTAAAACCTAGGAGCATCCATTCCGACGGCAGCTTTCCCGCGAGTGGGCGTGGCTTCAGCGCAGCCAGCGGACACGCCCCCAGCGTTTGAGAGCTGAGACTACTGCTCATTTTTTCAAGATTTTGATAGCTTATTTTATGTACTTGCCGGCTTTTTTTATTATTCAAATTTGGCTGGCTGGCTAATAACACATGTTTCTGTGGTGTGACAAACTCAGAACACATACTTAATTTTGACTTTACAGGGACTTTAAACAAAACAATCGGTTACTCATAAAATAGTTGCGTTTTCTCATGAGATTTGGTAAAACTACACGACACTAATATACGAAAGCTTGAGAGGTATAAAGTACAATTCATAATATCAGTATATTTCTAATGATTTGGTTTGCTATATTCTTATTATTTACAGCATTAAACACTCATTTCTTGTGTTTGTAGACGGTGAGGTGATTCTGGAGAGTTCTGTTGATCCTGTGATTGAGGGAGAGACTCTGACTCTACACTGTTTACATCGATCTACAAACTCCCCGATCCTCAGCGCTGATTTCTATAAAGACGGATCACTGATCCAGAATCAGACGACAGGAGAGATGAGCATCACTACTGTCTCAAAGTCACATGAGGGTTTCTACTACTGTAAAACAGAGAGAGGACAGTCACTCCACAGCTGGATCTCAGTCAGAGTCTTGAACGGTGAGATGATTTAATGAGAAACGCCACACCATTATTATATACTATCATATATTATAGTCTCTGGCTCATATTTCTGCTGGATCAAAATCAGTTATTGACATTTGTGTTTATTGTTTCACATAAATGAACTAAATTGAGCTTAACCATCAAATCACATGCAAAATATACTTGTCATGTACTGGTCGGAGACACGAAGGTTGAGGATCCAAACACAGTATTTATTAGTGAAGTTACATTCTGTGCCGAGGCTTCGGAGTGTGTGTCGAGAAATCCCGGAAGCTTTCAGTGAAGCTCGTATCGAGGCTTGTATCGCAATATTTTGACAGATATATAAACTCATGGTTTAAACCCAGCCACTTTTATAATAGTAATATTACCCCTTCTGCGTATTATGGCCAAATAATTGATTCACACACATTTGGAAGCCCCGTTTTTATTCAAGCCAATACATTTATAGAAACAAGGATCAAAGCCACCTTTTCTTGCTTCTATTAGGAGTTGAAATGTCTTTTGCATTAAAAATTGCGTCCGTTAAAGTGTTGCACATTTATTTTCACAAACACAAAAAGGCAAAAACATGAAACATCTTTGAAATTCTTTTGGCTAATTCTTCCAAACAGCGCTCAAGTGTGTAATGTCTCCAATTCCTGTGGAATCTTACATGTTTTAAATCCGTATAATATCTTCCTCAGATTACGATTTAGACAATTTCCTCATATTTGACAGCCAGACGGTGAGATAACTGCTTCTCCTTCTTCTCTTCAATCCCTTTAGCTAAAACAGCATATACTTGTATGAACATATGAGGAGGAGTGGCTTTAAAGCTAACTTCAAGTACATTATACAAGGACAACTTTGAGTAAATGCAGTACAGGATAACTGCAAGTAAATTCTTGAATAATACAGCACTACACATAAAACAGAAATAAGATGAGAATAATAATACAAATTGAAAGCATATTAAATTGGCTCTTACAACATTTATTACACGGTTATGTAATACATTCATTAGGCTATATACCATCATAAAATACACATTGCTTTCATATAAATAGATTAGTCTGTATTTTAAAAATTTTTCTCCACTGTTATTTCTAAGCCTTAACTGGCACAAAATACAGTGTATCACAGACAGGGCAGGACTTAGGCTGAGGCTGGCAAACTCACATACAAATGACCTCAGAACATCATTATGGAGTAGCACAAAATACACACTTTAAATATGCTTGAATTTTAATAGATTTCTGTAGTGGCTGGGCCGGATCAGCACCGAATGTGAAAAGTGGCTTTAGATGGAGCAAAAACAGCAATGAGATGGGAGGGAGCGCTCAAAAGTCTTCAGATCGCATTATTTAGTGGAACATTAATAGAAACTGTCATCCTCTGAAAAGAAAATGAGGCGTGAACATGAGAATGTATCAATATCTTTCTAAATGTGCACTCTTTTTTGGCTGTTTAAAGTAGCCAGAAGATCACAAATTAATCAGAGCAGACGTGATTCAATAAGTGTATCCTCCTTATATGTAAAATTATTAAAAATACCAGTTTATGCAGTTTGATCATGTCCTCTTAGATCACAGTCGGAAACTATTAGCCCCGGCTGGCCCGTTTATATTAAAGTCCATAAACAGGCAAAGGTCATACACAAGCAAACAATAACCGAGATAAGGGCTGAGGCGAACAGAGAAATCCAACTGAACAAGCAGAGAATCAGGACATCCAGGAAACAAACTTTTAGAAATGCAGTTAAGACACATGCAACACTTAGCAATGAATGACTGAATTGACCAGGCTTATAAAGGGTGACCTAACAAGGTTAATGAGACACAGCTGAAAACAATGAGTGCTGATGAGTTCGGGCAAAGGATTATGGGTAATGAAGTCCATGACAGAGTGGCACTGGTCTGGGATTGAGTGCCCTCTGGTGGCTATCAAGGGCTCTCCAGCTGGTGATCGTGACAATACTGAGATTTAGTGAAATCAACACAGGTTATAAACAACATCCCACAACTTTTCATTAATTATTAATTAGTTTTGTTTTTTCATTTATTTACTCACCCTCATGTATGACTTTCTTCTGTGGAACATAAAATAAGTTATTTGGAAAAATGTATCTGTGTTTTTGTCCACACAATGTAACTGAAAAAAAAATCCTTCAAAATATATTTTTTGTTCCACACAAGAAAGAAATTTAAACGGGTTTGAACAAAATGAGGGTCAGTAAATTTCAGCAGAATATGAATTTTTAAATGAACTATTCCTTTAATACAGAGCTCTGAAAGGGAAATGGTGGAGGAATAATATGAGACAGGAGGAAAAAATATTGCAACGCTTTTAAATTCACTTACAAAACTTTGTTGATCAATAATGTTCTTGTGTTTCTGTTTTTCATTGTCACGTTCAGGTCAGATTTCTGTCCTCAAAATCCTCAGTTTTCTTCTGGCCGCTTCTCCGTATCTGCTAGCGACAGTCGTGCTGCTTTATAAATGTTACAGAGCGAGAGGTAACACTTCTGTCTGACACACACACACACACACACACACACACACACACACACACTCACTCACTCACTCACTCACTCACTCACTCACACACACACACACTCTCTCTCTCTCTCTCTCTCTCTATATATATATATATATATTATATATATATATATTATCTGTTTAATATATATATATATATATATATATATATATATATATATATATATATTAAACAGATAATGGTCATTCATGAAAGAGTGAAAAAAACAAAAACCATAAGACATGTAAATGTTGAAACTGTTTTTTGTGTGTATTTCACAGTTTCAGCTGCTGAAGATCAGAGTCAGTTCACCATAAGAGAGGAAGAAACTCCAACCTGATATTAATGAGCTGCAATAAACGAGCCGGACGAAATACTTTTTTTTTTTTTTGAAAACACAAACTTTTAAAAACGGGTTTCAAAGTGCAAGTTTTTGAAACCGAGACCCTTATCAGGTTCGTGTAAATACAAAAATGCCAATTTGTGAAATAAGTTGCATCATGCACATGTGTAGGCTATTGCGTGTTTTAGGCTTTTTTAAATGAAAGGTTCCTTACAACAGACTCAAGGATGATATATGTTTTCGAAGCCTTTGTGTTCAAAGGTTTTTACATTTTCTTAAAGGATGTAAAAGTGACTTTATATCAGAGGAGACCATTCTAAGATTGGGATTAATGAATCTTTATGGCTTTGTGAAGATTAAATTTATCCACAGGACAAAGTGATACAGTATTATCAAGATTAACATCCTTAGAATGAAAAAAAAAGCGTCACCACTTTTGAATGAGAAACAATATCAAGACTATAAAACTCGTCAAATCTCCGCGTATCACAACAAACGTATCAGTGAGAACACTTGTTCAAATAGCACACACTTAAACCTGACTGCACATCACATTTTTTACTTTATTGATTCTGCTTTTATTCGTAACGCAATGGACCGGTCAACGGGACATAAATTAATAATCCTTAAAGGATGGGACTTTATGGGACATTTGCACAAAAATAATAAATAACTTACCGTAGCCTATTTTATAAGTCGCTCCAGAGTCGCATATCAGTCAAAAAATGCGTCACGAGGAAGAAAAAACATATAGGCCTATAGCTTAAGTCGCACTGGACTAAGTCGCATTTTTTTAGAAATTTATTTCACAAAAAAAAGAAAAAAACATGTTACAGACAGTTCTCAGCTACGGACGTGAGCGCTCTAAAGCGGCACTAAACGAATGTTTTAAAACTTTCATAGAGACCTAACTGAAAGCACAAAGCCTGTCTTTAAATTTAATTTCGTTTTGTATTAATTGTATCTTAATTTTAATCGATGTTTCATCAAAAAAATTGTCTGGTTTTAATAAATAAGAAGGCTATTAGAAAATAGATTATCAGGACACGGAGGCGCTGGCGAACCTGGAGCTCGTCTCATAATGAACCGAAACTCAGCGTAGGGCTATAAGGTAGCCTATTGCCTCACAGACCTGAGACATAGATAGCTTGAAATGTCTACTTTTAAGCAGAACAATTCAAAACGAAAGAAAACAGACTGCGCTGCTTATGTAGGCCTAATTCGTATGAAATGTGCATTTCTCTCTGGCGCTGCGAAGATCGCGATTCGTCAACTTCGTGGCTATAGCCCACACTGACATAAAAAAATAACTGTTTTATTAGTAAACAATTAAAATGTCTCCTGCTATATTTTACATATTTGCCTGTTCCTTACAAAACACTAACAGTGGGGTTTTTGACCGTTTTTTTTTTTTTTTTTTTTTTTTGCAGCTGCGGACAAATTCTTTCGACACACACACACCTACACTCTGCGCTTATGTTTTAAAAACATAATTTAACATATATAACAATTTTTAAATAGCCCACTTAAAGTGTTTATTACAAATAAATGACTAAATGCTAAAAATGAATACATTTTAATGAACTAACATATGCATTGCATTTACAATTCTGTGAAAACAGGGGGTGCTGCAGCACCCCCAGCACCCCCACTTCCCGCGTCCCTGCGCGTCAAACATCTTTCCCAACATGAGAAGCATTTATGAACCTCTTGTCCAACAAAAGACAACATTTAATAGCATGCTTTTACTCCAAACTCACTTCATAACGACAGTTGAGCTCATCCTTCTCATCCGATCAGCCGTTCTGCACTGACAATCTGCGCATAAAATAATCGCAATCTTTGCCGAATCAGGTGCGGTTTCAAGCGATTAATCGTGCAGGCCTAATTAAAATCATTCTTTTAGAAATTATTTCATTACGTGTTGCTCAGACGAGCAACTGTTCTCATGTGGCTTTGTTTAAAACTATTTTCATTTAGCAAAAAAAAAAAAAAAATGTGTCTATAATGTAAGTAACATAATATTTACTTGTTTATTAAACCGTTCTATAACAATATCACACTTGAAATAGGCTTTTCCAAGAAAAACAGCACTTTTGATCTTTACTCTTATTGCTTGCCTATATCACAAATACAAATCAGGAACTCAAATAAAGTAATATAAAACTCATATAAAAATCAGGAACTCCTTGTGATTTTTGTGTTTATAAACTCGTGAAAACTATTTTTGTCATAAACTGTAAAAAAAAAGAAAAAGTTGTGTATGTTCTTCCAATAGCTTGACAATGATCTCATGTTGCTTGTTCTAGATCACTCGTCTCAGTAATTAGTAAACATGCCAGTTTTATTCTGTATCAAATGTTCTGTATTAACAAATTACTAAATAAATAAGTGTGGATTTTTACTCATTTGGATTTGCTCTTTTGAACAATTGTTAGAACCCTGATCGAACTCAAATGCCTGTGTATTTCTAGTAATCCTGAAGATCTTGAGTTTGTTCAGGTGTTTTTCATTATAGGGTTTGAGCTAAACTCTAGTGGATCTCGAGGGCCAGAATTTCCCACTGGTTTATTTAATGTAACATCAACACTCTTTAAATGGTTGGTTCACCCAAAAATTAAAAAAATTAAATCACCTTCATGTCGTTCCAGAACCCGTCAAACACTGAACCTGGAAGCACTGCACTGTGTTTATAGACGTATTCTCGTCGCTTCACAACATTAAGGTTGAACCACTGGAGTCACATGGACTATTTTAACGATGTCTTTACTACCTTTCTGGGCCTTGAAAGTGGTCGTTGTATTGCTGTCTATGTGGGGTCAGAAAGCTCTCAGATTTGAGATTTGAGGCCAGCAGCCGTATCACCCTGTAGCCCAAGACTGGTTTCCCACTGAAGCTCAGCAGGGTTGAGTCTGGTCAGTTCCTGGAAGGGAGACTCCTGGGTAAACCAGGGTTCTGCTGGAGAAGTGTTAGTGAGACCAGTAGGGGGCGCTGCTCATCCTGGGGTCTATATGGGTCTCTGATGCCCCAGTGTAGTGTTGGGGACACTATACTGTCAAAGAGCAATGAGACGTTAAACCGATGTCCTGACTCTCTGTGGTCAATTAAAATCCCACAGCACTTCTCGTAAAGAGTAAGGGTTTAACCCCGGTGTCCTGGAGCCACAGTCCTTCCATTGGCCCTTATCAATCATGGCCTCCTAATAACCCCCATCCACTGAATCGGCTTTATCACTCTCTCTCCTCTCCAGCTGTAGCTGGTGTGTGTGTGTGTGTGTGTGTGTGTGTGTGTGTGTGGTGAGTGCACTGGTGCCGTTGTACTGTGGCTGTATCATCACTGGTGGTGGTTGAGGAGATTCCCCTGACTGGAATGTAAAGCGCTTTGGGTGTACAGTAGTATAAAAAGCGTTATATAAGGCGTCTCTGTAGGCAGCCTAGGCTCTGAGATCTGCACACAAAAACAATTGGTTTCACCAACACTCAAAACCAAAATAAATAGTGTTCCAACCAATCACCGACAGGGGGCGGGTGTTGTGAGGTTTTTCGCTCATGTTCTCCGACTTATCGTGCAGCTGTGCACGAGCACAAAAGGGTCCCTCCCGTGGTCGCACTTGTTTCACAGACTGTACTGGTGACTTCTGTGTGGCAGCTGGGCCTTCTTGCAAGAATAAATACTTTTCGAAAAGACGATTTGACTCAGAAATGTCTCTTACATTGATGGTTGTTTAATGAATATTTTTTGCCACAACAATGTTTACCTGTGTTACTCAATATGATGTCCTCTTCATGACATACACACTATACATGAAATGGATTTGACATTAAAGATTTATAAATAGGCTTCCGGTGACGTCATGGTTGGAACAACAGATGCTTATGAGAGGTTCGTGCTGTGTTACATGAATGAGTATAAATACAAAGATGGCATTGCTTAATTTAATTACCTACAACATAAAAGGAATAAACAACCCAATTAAAAGAAAAAAGATACCGGGACAGTTGAAGAAAATGCAGTGCTCTATAGCCTTACTTCAAGAAACTCACCTCACAGAAACAGAACACCAAAAATGTAAAAGAGAATGGGTGGATCAGGTTTACAGTAGCTCTTATGGGAAACGTAAAAAGAGAGGTGTAGCTATACTATTTAGTAGGTTTGTGTACTTTCATTGTGAAAAGGTTTTCAAGTATACAGAGGGTCGTTATGTTATGGTCATAGGAAGGATTGCTGGTTTTAAATGAACTCTTTTGAATGCCTATGCACCAAATGAAGATTGTCCAAAAATTTTCAAAAAGCTTGCACATTTGTTAGCAGATCATGGGGAAGGCTTTTTTTTAATGGCTGGGGACTTGAATTGCGTACTGAATAATAGAATAGATAAATTACCATCATCCTCAAAACCTCAAAGCAGAATGTCGAAAAGTCTAATGAATATGATGAAGGAATTAGGGTTGATAGATGCTTGCCGCCACCTTCATCCAAAAGAGAGAGACTTCACCTTTATGTCACAAGTGCATGGAAGCTACTCACGGTTGGATCATTTTTTGGTGTCCAAAAAGGACACATACCGAGTTAAAAACTGTGTTATTGAGCCAATAACCACTTCAGATCATAGCCCAGTACAAATGACACTTGATTTGGGATTGGAGCCATGTATGAAGTATTGGAGAATTAATGTTTCATTATTGACAGATGTTAATATAAGAGAAGAAATAAGGTCAGCAATAATGGAATATTTTGGCAATGGAATGGTCTCACCTACTGTTCTATGGGACGCAGGAAAAGCCACAGTAAGGGGGAAAACAATATCTATAGGATCAAAGTTAAAGAAAGACAGACTTAAAAAACAAGTAGAATTAGAAACTGAAATCAAGAGATTAGAAAATGAACATAAACGAAGTGGAAAACAAGAAGTATTTAATAAACTTAAAGAGAATAGAGCCAAGTTAGATGAGATTCTGACCTATAAGGCAGAGGGTGCCCTTAGGTTTATTGATAGAAAATACTATGAATTTGGAAACAAGGCTAGCAGGTTATTATCATTTCAACTACAGAAAGCACAAGCTAGTCGAACAATTCCTAAAATTAAACAACCTCATTCCAACGATGTCGAAACTAGCCCAAAAGCAGTAGCAAATACCTTTGCCAAATATTATGAACAATTGTATAAGGGTCAACATCAGGAATTGAAAGAAGAAAAAATACATGATTTCTTTAAAAATCTTAAATTAGACAAGCTGACGGCGGATGAAGCCTCTGCGTTAGTAGAGCCAATTAGAGAAAAGGAGGTGAAAGAAACAATTATTAAAAAATAAAAAAAAAACGCCAGGAATAGACGGGTTTGCAGGAGAATATTATAAAGTGTTTGTTGATGATCTCACTCCGGTATTATGTAAGTTATATAATTATGTGTTAAATTCAGGGAACCCTCCAGAGTCATGGTCTGAGGCTATCATCACAGTCCTGCATAAGGAAGGAAAAGATCCATTGCAGTGTTCTAGCTATCGTCCTATTAGCCTCCTGTGTGTGGATTATAAAATATTAACATCTATTTTAGCAACTAGAGTACAAAAATACATTAGGAAATTAGTAAAACCAGATCAGGCGGGGTTCATTTCAGGTCGCCAAGGGACAAATAATATAAGGAGAGCATTAAACCTGCAGCCACTCATGGCAAAGGGTACTCAAACGTCAATGCTCCTCAGCTTAGATGCTGAGAAAGTATTTGATCGGGTAGATTGGCCATTTTTAGAACAAACATTAACTGAGATGGGCTTCAGTGAAACATTTACCTTTTGGTTTCGGCTGTTGTACAAGAACCCCAAATCAAAAATTAGAGTTAACGGACAATGCTCTGACTTTTTTGATATAGAGAGAGGCGTAAGACAGGGTGATTCTCTCTCACCCATTCTCTTTGCTCTCAGTATCGAGCCTCTAGCGGAGGCAATTAGACAGGATGTCCAGATTGAGGGGGTTGAGGATGGTAATAAAATTTCCCTTTTCGCTGACGATATCCTGCTCTTTATAAAACATCCCCTTACTTCAATACCTCGACTAATGCAATGCCTAAAAGATTATGGAGACATTTCTGGATACAAAATTAATCAAAATAAATCAGAGGCAATGATGATATCAGGAATATGGCCTAAACAACTAAACGAGATGGTGTCATTTCACTGGTCTAAACAAGGATTTAGGTACTTGGGGATTATTATCACACCTGAAACTACAAGACTTTTTGAGGCAAACTATAATAAGCTAATTAATCAAATAAGGAGTGATCTAGTTCATTGGGAAGTTCTTCCTTTATCTCTGTTTGGCAGAGTTGAGACCGTAAGGATGAACCTGCTCCCACGTTTCCTATTTCTATTCCAGTCGTTGCCCATAAGAGTTCCAATTTCCACTTTTAATATGTTAAACAAATTCATTTCTCAATTTATATGGCAACACAAAAGACTCAGAATTAAACTTAAAACACTTCATCTGGCTAAAAATAAAGGAGATTTGGCTTTGCCAAATATAAAATTGTATTATTGGGTAGCTCAACTAGCAGCAACTTGTGACTTGGATCAGTGGAGATGAGGAAGCAAAGTGGACTCGAATATAGTCAGGGGGCCAATTCTGAAAAGGGCTTCCGTTAAGACTTTTGCGGACATGTTTTGGTACAAGCTGTCACCCTATTTTTTTAGTTAGAAGACACCCATAGGTAAGATATTAGGGTGGTTATCAAGCTGAATTTTTTTTTTTTTGTGTGACTTGTACAAGCAATTTCAGGCCAATTTTTTGGTTTCCTGCTCAACATGACATGCCAACAGTAAATATTGAATATCTCCACAACCACGAGGACCATATTCATAAACATGGTATCAAATGAAAGCCAACACTCATGGGATGTCTGCTGAAGTGTCAGAATGAACATTTATTGTACAGTGTAAGAGACAACAGAACTATAACATGAAAAAAACAATCTCCGCCTAAAGAGAACCAGTTTTCAAAGTGAATATCAGCTTGGAAACATAACCTAGTATCCCAAAACCTCTATCAATCAGTACCCATATCTATGGGAATGAGTCAAGCCAAGTTTAAAGCTTGTAGGGAGATACAGTTCAATGCTGCACAAGTTATAATACTTTAATGTCAAGGCGGAAATTTAGAACTGTAGATGACGGTCTATGGTGCTATTTGACTTAATTAGTGTACCAGGTTGTAACACAAATTATATTTAATTCACATATCACTATAGTTATTAATTCCATCCTAACAAAACTGCTCTCTCACTTCTTTAGGGTCAGGGGTTAGTAACTAGTTAGTAGTAATAACTATGTAATAGTCGTATGGCAAAGGTATGTTTTTCCCCATCAAAGCAGTGGCTCTCAGGTTGGCAGAGGTTGGCTCTCAGGTTGTCAGTCTCGTCCCTTTGAGACTGAATGGATTGAATAAGCAAGGTCAAGCTAAGCGCAATGCAAATAATGTGTGTGTCTATTATATTGCAAAAATATTGCACAATATTATACTACAATAATCTCCAGAAAGAGCACAAAGACACCAAACAGCTCTTATCAGAGTCACCAGCGATTTGCTGATGGCTTCTGATTCTGGTTCCACATCCCTCCTCATTTTTCTCGACCTCTCTGCTGCGTTTGACACTGTAGACCATCACATTCTCCTGCACCGACTTCAGCACTACACAGGTCTCTCTGGTACTGCCCTGAAATGGTTTCACTCCTATCTCACTGATAGAACCGAGTATGTAGCTCTGGGGGATGTAAAATCTAGACCCCACACTGTCACCTGTGGGGTCCCCCAGGGTTCCGTACTCGGTCCAACCCTCTTCACTATTTACATGCTCCCCTTGGGTCGTGTAATCAGCAGGCATGGAGTTAATTTCCATTGCTATGCTGACGACACACAACTCTACCTTCAAGTCACTCCCTCTAGCTCCCCCTCTGCCACGGCTGCCCGCCTTAGCTCCTGTCTGGAGGAGATAAAGGCGTGGATGAGTCAAAACTTCCTGCAGCTGAATGGCTCCAAAACAGAGGCCATTCAAACTGGAACCGTTCATCAACTCCGCTCCTCTCCAATCACCTCTGTTTCACTCTTTGGACACACCACTCCCCTCTCTTCCTCTGTTACTAATCTAGGGGTAAAATTTGACCCCCTCCTTTCCTTCGACAGTCATGTCACCTCCATCTGCAAAACTGCATTCTTTCACCTCCGCAATATTTCCAAACTGCGCCCCTCCCTCTCCCTTTCTGCTGCAGAGAAGCTAGTCCATGCTTTTGTCTCCTCCAGGCTGGACTACTGTAATGCACTCCTCATTGGGATTCCTGGCAGGAGCCTTCAAAAGCTCCAGTATGTTCAGAACAGCGCTGCCAGGGTCCTGATGAGGGTGCGAAAACATGAGCACATCACCCCCATCCTTCGTTCACTGCACTGGCTCCCCATTCAGTCCAGCATAGAATATAAGGTCCTCCTTCATACCCATCACTGTCTGCACGGTGCGGCCCCCACTTACCTCACTGAGTTGCTCACACCAAATTCATCAACCAGAACCCGGTCAGGCCAACAGCACCGTTTGGTCATGCCCAGGACACGGATCAAAACAATGGGCGACAGGGCCTTTCAAGTCGCTGCTCCCTGCCTGTGGAACGCCCTCCCAGACCACCTCAGGGCCCCGCAGACAGTGGACACATTCAAAAAAGGACTAAAAACTCACCTTTTTACACAGGCTTATTTTAACAGCTAAAGCTTGTTTTTAGTCTCGTCTTGTAACATGTTGTGTTTTTATTGTAATACTGTATTGTTTTTTTAATTATGTTCTACTGTAGCACTTTGAGATTTGGTGTCAAATGTAAAGTGCTTTACAAATAAAATGTATTATTATTATTATTATTATTACCACTTCCTGAAAAATCACTTCAATCAAAGGGCTTTATCTTGGCTGTATTTTCCATATTTGTCTTGACAAATGAAACATTTTTCCCAATCAATATCTCTTCCTATTTGTTTTTCTTTGGACGCTAGGCTTACAGCTCCCTCTGGATCCATGTTATCTCATCTGAAGGCAAAGACATTTTTCACTACACTAGTCTGATTGGTTTCTGAGTGGATCACTACAATGTCCTCTGACATAAGCTGAGGGCTTTGCTATCTAACAAAATTATTAACACTTTTAGATATAGCAGACTGTAAAATAGGCTGCTGTGCAGCAAATAAATTAAAACCATAATATTTCTATTACACATCTGCACAAAACTTAATTTACCTATTAGTAAGTAAGCTAGTAATTATGAAAGTAAATTAGCCTAGCTATACACTCACCTAAAGGATTATTACCTGTTCAACACCTGTTCAACACCTGTTAAATTTCTCATTAATGCAATTATCTAATCAACCAATCACATGGCAGTTGCTTCAATGCATTTAGGGGTGTGGTCCTGGTCAAGACAATCTCCTGAACTCCAAACTGAATGTCAGAATGGGAAAGAAAGGTGATTTAAGCAATTTTGAGCGTGGCATGGTTGTTGGTGCCAGGCGGGCCGGTCTGAGTATTTCACAATCTGCTCAGTTACTGGGATTTTCACACACAACCATTTCTAGGGTTTACAAAGAATGGTGTGAAAAGGGAAAAACATCCAGTATGCGGCAGTCCTGTGGGCGAAAATGCCTTGTTGATGCTAGAGGTCAGAGGAGAATGGGCCGACTGATTCAAGCTGATAGAAGAGCAACTTTGACTGAAATAACCACTCGTTACAACCGAGGTATGCAGCAAAGCATTTGTGAAGCCACAACACGCACAACCTTGAGGCGGATGGGCTACAACAGCAGAAGACCCCACCGGGTACCACTCATCTCCACTACAAATAGGAAAAAGAGGCTACAATTTGCACGAGCTCACCAAAATTGGACAGTTGAAGACTGGAAAAATGTTGCCTGGTCTGATGAGTCTCGATTTCTGTTGAGACATTCAGATGGTAGAGTCAGAATTTGGCGTAAACAGAATGAGAACATGGATCTATCATGCCTTGTTACCACTGTGCAGTGCAGGCTGGTGGTGGTGGTGTAATGGTGTGGGGGATGTTTTCTTGGCACACTTTAGGCCCCTTAGTGCCAATTGGGCATCGTTTAAATGCCACGGCCTACCTGAGCATTGTTTCTGACCATGTCCATCCCTTTATGACCACCATGTACCCATCCTCTGATGGCTACTTCCAGCAGGATAATGCACCATGTCACAAAGCTCGAATCATTTCAAATTGGTTTCTTGAACATGACAATGAGTTCACTGTACTAAAATGGCCCCCACAGTCACCAGATCTCAACCCAATAGAGCATCTTTGGGATGTGGTGGAACGGGAGCTTCGTGCCCTGGATGTGCATCCCACAAATCTCCATCAACTGCAAGATGCTATCCTTTCAATATGGGCCAACATTTCTAAAGAATGCTTTCAGCACCTTGTTGAATCAATGCCACATATAATTAAGGCAGTTCTGAATGCGAAAGAGGGTCAAACTCAGTATTAGTATGGTGTTCCTAATAATCCTTTAGGTGAGTGTATGTCTGGTAAGTATATAGCTAGTTGGAAAACAGTTTAGCTTACCTGTTTCTGGCAACATTTGATGGTAGAATCTTGAGGTAAATGTTTGTGTAGACAAATAGATCAAGTTAATCTGTTGTGTGATTCACTCCTTTATAAAGTTTTGTTCAGACTGTACTGTTGACACCTGCTGTGATCATCTTCTCTGGATCTGCTGCCAAATCACAGCTGTGCTGACACAATAGTGCCCCTTGTGGTGTGATACTCTTGTGGTATTTATTGATTATTAATTTTTAATGATCATGCTTGCACATAAGTTGGATTATATTGCACATTTGCCCAAAATTACAATAGGTAACATGGAAGAAAATGGAAGCACTTTGGGAAAAAAATCCGCTTTTACCACTTTTAAGAATATAGTGTTAAAATGGACAAAAAAACATTTTCTAAGCTGACAACCTGGCTAGAACACATGTTGAGGGGTTAAATATTAATACTGGATAGGTTGTATTCTTGTACCAAAAAGTGTCCAACAAAGTTTTAATATCAGTTTTGGCCCCCTGACTAGTAGAGCAAGGGGAAGTTAAGGGTGCACAACTGTCTGCCCTACCCTTTATGGATCTAAAACATGTCAATAAAATGAAGATTGAAAATGAATGGATAAAACATACAATAAAGGTATGGGCAAAGGTAAAGAAAATGCTTAAGGATGTTGGAACAATTTCTCGAGCTATGCCCATAGTGGGTAATGTAGATTTTCCACCTTCACTGTGTGACCATGGTTTAGGAGATGGGCAGTTAAAGGCCTCTTTATTTTTAATCAGCTCTTTGAAGAAACACACTTAAAGTCTTTCACACAACTTCAGGAACAATTCGATCTTCCCTCAAGTGATTTTTATAGATATTTGCAAATAGGCATTACATTACAAGGAAAAAGAAAGAATTGGCAAAATCCCAATTGGCATAGAACAATATTTTATCACAATTTCAGAAAAAACACATCCCTGTTGGTAAACATGTTTCTCATCTTTATAAAAGATTGTTAACAGGCATGTTGGAAACACTTACAATATTAAGGAAAAGTGGGAAATAGAAGCTAATACAGTAATAGAGGATGAGTTATGGGATAAACTCTGTTATAGGTGCCATAAGGGAATTAATAGTCAACAGTGGAAGGAATTTGACTGGAAAATTAAAATACGTTATTTTCATACTCCTCTGGTTATTTCAAATTTTGTAAAAGACCCCTCTGCAGCTTTATGCTGGAGATAATGTGGTAAAACAGGTGACCATATATTTTGGGACTGTCCAGTAATCCTTGCGTATTGGAAAAATGTTAAAGAAGAGATGGAGAAAATTGTAAAAAGAGAAGTTCCCTCAAATGTACAGTTTTTCTTACTGGGTGTTTTATCAGTTGATGTTTTCAATGCTGACCAAAGATATATTTTACGTGTGTTACCACTAATTGGCAAAAAAAAAAAAAAAAAAAACATTGAAATCACCAACTGTAACTGAATGGAAACAGATAGCCTACTAAAACAGATTGATATGATGGAAAAAATTACTGCATCATTACAATTGAAAACTGACCTTTTTAATCAGAGATGGCACATGGTTAAAGAACATTTAAATCAATTAATTAAAAAAAGTTTTTTTTTATTTTTTATATATATATATATACATTATACATTATATATTTTATATCATTATATGGCTGTATATTATTGTATCATGTTTGTTGATATGTGAACATTCATATTAGGCGCAGCAATATATATATATATATATATATATATATATATATATATATATATATATACAGTGAGGAAAATAAGTATTTGAACACCCTGCTATTTTGCAAGTTCTCCCACTTAGAAATCATGGAGGGGTCTGAAATTGTCATCGTAGGTGCATGTCCACTGTGAGAGACATAATCTAAAAAAAAAAATCCAGAAATCACAATGTATGATTTTTTAACTATTTATCTGTATGATACAGCTGCAAATAAGTATTTGAACACCTGAGAAAATCAATGTTAATATTTGGTACAGTAGCCTTTGTTTGCAATTACAGAGGTCAAACGTTTCCTGTAGTTTTTCACCAGGTTTGCACACAATGCAGGAGGGATTTTGGCCTACTCCTCCACACAGATCTTCTCTAGATCAGTCAGGTTGAGCTCCCTCCAAAGATTCTCTATTGGGTTTAGGTCTGGAGACTGGCTAGGCCACGCCAGAACCTTGATATGCTTCTTACAGAGCCACTCCTTGGTTATCCTGGCTGTGTGCTTCGGGTCATTGTCATGTTGGAAGACCCAGCCTCGACCCATCTTCAATGCTCTAACTGAGGGAAGGAGGTTGTTCCCCAAAATCTCGCAATACATGGCCCCGGTCATCCTCTCCTTAATACAGTGCAGTCGCCCTGTCCCATGTGCAGAAAAACACCCCCAAAGCATGATGCTACCACCCCCATGCTTCACAGTAGGGATGGTGTTCTTGGGATGGTACTCATCATTCTTCTTCCTCCAAACACGTTTAGTGGAATTATGAGCAAAAAGTTCTATTTTGGTCTCATCTGACCACATGACTTTCTCCCATGACTCCTCTGGATCATCCAAATGGTCATTGGCAAACTTAAGACGGGCCTTGACATGTGCTGGTTTAAGCAGGGGAACCTTACGTGCCATGCATGATTTCAAACCATGACGTCTTAGTGTATTACCAACAGTAACCTTGGAAACGGTGGTCTCAGCTCCTTTCAGGTCATTGACCAGCTCCTCCCGTGTAGTTCTGGGCTGATTTCTCACCTTTCTTAGGATCATTGAGACCCCACGAGGTGAGATCTTGCATGGAGCCCCAGTCCGAGGGAGATTGACAGTCATGTTTAGCTTCTTCCATTTTCTAATGATTGCTCCAACAGTGGACCTTTTTTCACCAAGCTGCTTGGCAATTTCCCCGTAGCCCTTTCCAGCCTTGTGGAGGTGTACAATTTTGTCTTTGGACAGCTCTTTGGTCTTGGCCATGTTAGTAGTTGGATTCTTACTGATTGTATGGGGTGGACAGGTGTCTTTATGCAGCTAACGACCTCAAACAGGTGCATCTAATTTAGGATAATAAATGGAGTGGAGGTGGACATTTTAAAGGCAGACTAACAGGTCTTTGAGGGTCAGAATTCTAGCTGATAGACAGGTGTTCAAATACTTATTTGCAGCTGTATCATACAAATAAATAGTTAAAAAATCATATATTGTGATTTCTGGATTTTTTTTTTTTAGATTATGTCTCTCACAGTGGACATGCACCTACGATGACAATTTCAGACCCCTCCATGATTTCCAAGTGGGAGAACTTGCAAAATAGCAGGATGTTCAAATACTTATTTTCCTCACTGTATATATATATATATATATATATATATAATATGTATCATTATTATTATTATTTGTCTCTGTATTATTCTTATTTTATCACTCCTTTTGTTTTGTGCTGTAAAAAAAAAAAAAAAAAAAAAAAATTATACATAAATAAAACCAGACAGAGAGCTTGAACATACTGTTTGACTCTCATATGGGTGTTACAATTCACCCACTATTCTATTCATTTAAATTACATTAAGGTTGACAAATCAAAATGTGTGAACAACTAGTGAAAAATCAATAGTGCAACACACAGACCTCTGATATACTATAGTAAGAAACACCTGAAACTGATTCAATCTGCATTTTATGAGGGAAGAGGAAGATGAACTATCTCAGTTACTACTGTAAACATCAGAGACAAGAAGCTGGATTGTCAAAAAAAAAGAAAAAAAAAAGAAAACATTCAAATATAAATGTTAATGATAATAATGTTTTTGCATTCACAACATTTGCTGAAGACAAAAGCCACCATGTTGTTAGAACATACGTTGTTCTGTCTATATAAAAAAAGCAACAAATAGATTTAAAAGATATCTAGATTTTTTTTTTTTTTTAAGTACTTTATCTTACAGCAAAAACACAAAATTAAACCCTTGAAATAAGTCGATTTTATGTTATGACATGAATTTTAGTCTGGGAGCTTAAGCCTTGTCTGCAAAACCAGCCATAAATGTCTTTTATCTTATGTTCTACAACATCTTCCTCTATAAGTAATTAAATCTACAATTCAAATGCTCTTAAAAGGAGAACATAAGAGAGAAAAAAAAAGGAAAAAACAACACTCTTTTAAGGACAATATGTGTGGCTCTTAAAAGAGCCTTTGTGTTGTGTGTTGAGCTGACTCCTCTACTTTGAGCTGGTGTATTTGGTCACAGCCTTTGTGCCCTCAGACACGGCGTGTTTGGCCAGCTCTCCGGGCAGCAGCAGACGCACGGCGGTCTGGATCTCTCTCGATGTGATGGTGGAGCGCTTGTTGTAGTGAGCGAGACGAGACGCTTCACCGGCGATGCGCTCGAAGATGTCGTTGACGAAAGAGTTCATGATTCCCATCGCCTTGGAGGAGATCCCGGTGTCGGGATGAACCTGCTTCAGGACTTTGTACACGTAGATCGCGTAGCTCTCCTTCATGGACTTTCTGCGCTTCTTTCCGCCCTTGCCGGCGGTTTTAGTGACGGCCTTCTTCGAGCCCTTCTTGGGTGCGGACTTCGCTGGTTCAGGCATGATGCTTCAATCAGATAAACTCAAAGTACAATAAAACGTACTCGGTTACCTAATGTAACCTCGGTTCTCTCTAGAAGAGGGAACGAGTATTGCGTAAGTTGCTTACGCTACGGGAAAGTTGTCTTTCTTTCGAGATCTGAAGCCAAAAATTATCCTTAATTTTGTATTCATTGTCAACGCAGTGCGGCAGCCGGCAGACCACGGCAGGCTGTATCAGCGTGCTCATTGGCTGCCCGGCGGCAACTGCTTAAGCCTACCAGTGAGCCCTGTATGACGTCACACCCTATCAGGGCGCTTCGCGCCCTCCACACCCTTCTAACCGTCAAGGTGGGTGTGGCCAGTGTGTATATAAGCAGGGCTCATAGGCTAATATTCTGGTTTTCACAGTCTGAAGCGCAAAAGCTCGTGGCGCGACACGGCCAGTTACGCAATACTCGTTCCCTCTTCTAGAGAGAACCGAGGTTACATTAGGTAACCGAGTACGTTCTCTTACGAGAGGTTCTCTCGTATTGCGTAAGTTGCTTACGCTACGGGAACCCCTTGTCAACGCCGTGTGCGCTGAGCATCCAGTGCATGAGTCCCAGGGAGACCGGGGAAAACAGCATGCCGAACAGGTGGCCGGTAAAGAAACAGGCCAACACATGTACAAAGCACTTCACTTCATATGAAAACAGAGCGGCACAGCCGGTCCATATATATCAATGTGAATGATGCGGCCAGTAGCACGGGCCCGCATAGTACATAAGCACATATAGGGGAAGAATAGAGCGGTCTCACCGGTCTATGTGTGGAGAAGATAACCTCAGCGCAACCGAGTGTAGGACAGGCAGCCAGCAGAGCGGGCCAGCACCGGTACACAGGCGCTTGGTGGGGAACAGAGTGGCATAGCCGGTCTGTGTAGAAAAACTCTCTTCTCTTGGTGCCATACCAGAAATATTTGCCAGTACGAGAATGTGGTCTGCGCATGAGCGACTGGGCAGAACATACATGCCACTTATACTGACAACAGTTTAGCCTGCAAGGCGGGAACTTCCAGGTTATAAAACCTCACGAATGTTGATGGGGAGGCCCAACCTTATCGCCGCCATACAAATATCGTGGATAGAAATTCCGCTGGACCAGGCCCACGAAGAGGCCATGCCTCTAGTGGAGTGGGCTCTGATACCCAAAGGGCACTGCAGGTGTTTGGAGGCGTAAGCTGCTGCGATCGCGTCCACTATCCACCTGGACAAGCTCTGTTTCGAGGCGGCGAGACCTCTGGTGCGCTCGCCGAAAGAAACGAAGAGCTGCTCGGAACGCCTGAAAGCGGCGCAGCACATAATGTAAACTCTCAGAGCCCTAACAGGGCATAGGAGGTTACCACTGTCCCCGCTATCGGATGCTGGCAGAGCCAAAAGTGAGATGATTTGCACCCTAAAGGGGGTACCAATCGCTTTAGGGATGTAACCGTGTCTCGGTCTGAGAATGACTTTAGAGTCATTAGGTCCGAACTCGAGACATGCAGGGCTAACAGATAGTGCGTGCAGATCCCCCACGCGTTTTACTGAAGACAGAGATATCAGAAAAACGGTTTTGAGCGAAAGGTATTTCAGATCCACGGATTCAAGCGGTTCTAAGGGAAAAGCCTTCAGGGCCTCCAGGACCAAGGACAGATCCCAGATAGGAACCGAGGGGGGCCACGGGGGATTCATCCGTCTGGTTCCTCTGAGGAAACGGATGACAAGCTAATTTCTTCCTATTGCATGGCTGCACGTCGTCTCAGCGAACGCTGCAATAGCCGCCACATACACTTTGAGCGTGGAAGGGGACCTGCCCTTATCCAACAGCTCTTGAAGGAAGGAGAGCACACGCGGAACCTCACATGTGCGTGGATCAACGCTCTTAGTAGCACACCATTTAGCGAACACAGACCATTTAGATGCATAGAGCCGTCTCGTAGAGGGAGCTCTAGACAGCGTGATCGTGTTTACGACCCCTTCTGGTAGCTCAACAGGTATCCGTTGATTATTCACGCATGCAGAGATCAGCGCTCTGGATGGGGATGCCAGATCGATCCACCGGCTTGAGATAGGAGATCCTTTCTCACCGGGATCGGCCATGGGGGTAAGTGCGACAGCCTCACCAGCTCTGGGTACCATATTTGGTTCTCCCAACGCAGGGCTATGAGAAGCACTGGGTGGTGCGTTTCCCTGATTCTCGTAATGACCTGTGGTAACAGGGAGATCGGGGCGTACAGCGGGAGGCTGGGCCAGGTCCGGGCCAGCGCGTCCTCGCTCCTCGAAAAAAATATCGGGCAGTGAGCGTTGTCTTTCGACGCAAAGAGGTCGACATTCGCTCTGCTGAATAGGTGCCAGAGCAACTGGACTGTCTGGGGGTGCAGGGACCATTCTCCCGGGGGAATGTTGTCTCTGGACAGTCTGTCTGGGCCGACATTCAGGTGGCCCGGCACGTGCGCGGCTCTCAGCGAGCGTAACGAGCGATGAGCCCATACGAGAAGGCGTTCTGTCAGTTTGCACAGGTTCCTGGATCTGACGCTGCAATAGCCGCCACACCTGTCGGTTCACATAGGACACCACGGACATGTTGTCCGAGCGGACTAGCACATGGTGATCCCGTATGAGTGGGAGGAAGCGCTTGAGCGCGTTCTCGACCGCTATCATCTCCAAACAATTTACGTGGAGGGATTTCTCCTGGTCTGACCAGAGGCCAAAGACCGGTTTGCCTTCGAACAGAGCGCCCCAGCCTGAGGTGGAAGCGTCCGTCGAGATAACTTTGCGGTGCGAGACAGCCCCCATTGTCACTCCCCGCTGGTACCAGTCGGCCGCTAACCAGGGCTTCAGTGCTGAAACGCAGCTCTGAGTCACTCTGATCTGGATGCGGCCGGAAGCCCATGCTCTGTGAGGCACTCGGGCGTTCAACCAGCGTTGTAGCGGGCGCATACGCAATAGACCCAGCTGAAGCACTGCTGCAGCTGAAGCCATACAACCCAGCATCCTCTGAAATGTCTTGAGAGGTGCGGTGCTGCCCGGCTGGAAAGACTCGGCCAGGCGTTGAATACAGCGCGTGCGCTGTATCGACAGGCGGGCCGTCATTGCCACAGAGTCCAGATCCAAACCCAGGAAAGAGGTTGACTGACTGGGCACTAAAGCGCTCTTGGTCCAGTTGACCGTGAGCCCCAGGCTTTCCAGATGGCTGAGAAGCACTGTTCTGTAGGCGATAAGCACTGCCTCTGACTGTGCTATAATTAGCCAATCGTCCAAATAGTTCAAAATCCGCATTCCCTGAGCTCTCAGGGGAGTGAGAGCTGTGTCCATGCACTTCGTGAATGTACGGGGTGCTAAAGACAGGCCGAAGGGCAGGACGGTGTATTGATATACCTGACCGTCGAAGGCGAATCTCAAGAATGGCCTGTGACGGGGTATTATCTGGATCTGAAAGTACGCGTCTTTCAGATCGAGAGAGATAAACCAGTCTCTCGGGCGAATTTGCGCGCGGATCTGCCTGGTTGTAAGCATTCTCATAAGAGCCTTGTTCAAATGTCTCAGATCCAATATTGGTCTGAGAGCTCCATCCTTCTTGGAAACGAGGAAATAACGGCTCTAAAAGCCCGTCTCGCTCATAGAAGGAGGTACCGGTTCTATAGCCCCTTTGCACAGGAGTGTCGCTATTTCTGCTTGAAGTAGATGTGCTACTTCTCCATTCACTCTCGTCTCGGTACTCTCCTCGCGGCGAGCGAACTGCTTAGCACCCATTCTGATGCGACTGGAATAGCTTCCCACACTTTTGCGTGTGCAGCCAGGGGCAGAATGGCATCCGGGCTCTGATCGCCGCGCATCGCGGGCTCGAGAGCTCGAAACGGAGGGGGCGGGCGCAGAGCACGCACTCTCGGTGCTTGGATACGACGGAACGCACACAGCGATAGCTGGCCGTTTTACATACAGTGTCCCGGTGGCTTGGACAGGGAACATATAGTATTGCACGCGTGGTCGCGCCAATCGATCGTCTTATTTACACCCGTATCACTGAAAGCTATAATTCGCCATCATAGCACATCTGCTATGATGGTGAATATAACGGATGTGTGTCTAACGTTACCTTTGAGTGCAGGTGAGGACACGTTCGAGCTGCATTCTGTGCAGTTAGAGCTGGAATCCGTGGAGAAGCAGATCCGCGACCTACTAGAGAGACAGGCAGAACTGCGAGATCGGCGATCCGCGCTTGAAACATCACGCGCCAATGCTCACAAGTCAGTGGTTAGTAACGTTAACCTTTTTACTCCGACCTCGTCTACTCCGTGTGTTTCTCTGCCCAGGACGCGATCATCCCTAGTTTCATTCACTCCGGTACCGACACAACACCATGGACCCTGGGTGATTCCACAGCGGAAGACGCGAGCCCGGACCAGAGCAAGGACCTCTCCGCCCCTCCCGGCCTTCGAGATCTCCACACGGAATCGCTTCTCCCCTCTACGCGAGACAGAACGCGACGCTGTGATCATCGGCAGTTCCATCGTCCGGCATGTCCACGCCACCATTGGTAAAGGTAAGGTGCGCACTCACTGCTTTCCTGGTGCTCGTGTTCTTGATGTCGCTGCGCAGGTCCCCGAGATCCTGAACGGTGACGAGCGCATCGGAGCTGTCGTACTGCACGCGGGAACGAACGACATCAGGCTGAGGCAGTCGGAGGTTCTGAAGAAAGACTACAGGAGCCTGATCGAGACGGTACGCAGCACATCGCCTGAAACAACGATCATCGTGTCTGGACCGCTTCCCACGTACCGACTAGGACATGAAAGGTTCAGTAGATTATTTGCTCTAAATGAATGGTTAATGTCATGGTGTAATGAACAGAAACTGCTCTTTGTAAATAATTGGAATCTGTTCTGGGAGCGACCTAGGCTCTTCCGCGCTGATGGCCTTCACCCCAGCAGAATCGGAGCGGCTATTCTGTCGGACAACATCTCCAAGACGCTACACACCATATGACTAGTAAGTCAAAGTCCAAATCACACTCTTTGCTGTCCAAACTTAATTGATATAAGTACCAATGTAGAACATTATATTGAAACTGTGTCTATTCCTCGTTTAGTGAGGTCAAACATTAAATCTACTGTAGAATCTAGGAAAAATCTAATTGTGATTAAACCAGAAAATCTCAATATTAGTGTACAAAAACAATTTATAAAGCTAGGTCTTCTAAACATTAGATCACTCACACCTAAGGCGGTTATTGTGAATGAAATGGTCACAGATAATAGTTTCGATGTACTTTGCCTTACTGAAACCTGGCTTAAACCAAATTATTATTTCGGTCTTAATGAGTCTACTCCTCCTGGATACTGTTATAAGCATGAGCCCCGTCTGATTGGTCGTGGCGGTGGTGTTGCAACAATCTATAAAGATATTCTTAATGTTACCCAGAAAACAGGTCACAGGTTTAATTCGTTTGAAGTACTTGTGCTAAATGTTACTCTCTTAGATGTAAGAAAGAAATCCCTATTATCTCTAGCCTTGGCTACTGTATATAGACCGCCAGGGCCTTACGCTGATTTCCTAAAAGAGTTTGCAGACTTTCTCTCAGATCTATTGGTCAATGTTGATAAAGCATTAATTGTTGGAGATTTTAACATACACGTAGATAACACAAATGATGCGTTAGGGGCTGCGTTTACAGATTTATTAAACTCCTTTGGGGTCAAGCAAAACGTCACTGGTCCCACTCATCGTCTCAATCATACGCTAGATTTAATTATATCACATGGAACCAATCCAACCGATATAGATATTATACCGCAAAGTGATGAAGTCACTGACCATTACATGGTAACTTGCATACTACGTACTGCTGAAATTTGTCATGTTGCGCCACGTTATCGACCAGGCAGAACAATCCTTCCAACCACTATAGATAGATTCTCAAATAGCTTACCTGATCTATCTCAGTTGCTCAGTGAACCCAAACAAACAGATGAACTAGAGGAAATGACTAGCACTATGAGCACCATTTTCTCTAGTACATTAGACATCGTTGCACCAATTAGATTAAAAAAGGTTAGAGAGAAAACGAAAGCACCATGGTATAACAGTGCTACGCATGTCATCAAGAGAGAAACTCGTAATTTAGAGCATAAATGGAAACAAACTAATTTAGAGGTCTTTAGAATCGCGTGGAAAGACAGTATGTCACGTTATAAAAAGGCCCTAAAAGCAGCCAGGGCTGAGCACCTCCGCAAACTAATAGAAAATAACCAAAATAATCCAAGGTTTTTATTTAACACCGTGGCTAGACTAACAAATAAACAGACGTTACCTGAGCAAAATATTCCGTTACAGTTTAGTAGTAATGATTTTATGAATTTCTTCACTGATAAAATAGAAAACATCAGAAACACAATTGTAAATGTACAATCTTTAATGGTGTCTTATGATTCAGCCTCAATTATCCCTCAAGAACAACTACACCGCTTTACTACTATAGGACAGGAAGAGCTAAATAAACTTATCACTTCATCTAAAACAACAACATGTTTATTAGATCCAATACCCACTAAACTACTGAAAGAAGTGTTACCTGTAGTGGCAGAGCCTCTCCTCAATATTATTAACTCGTCTTTATCTTTAGGTCATGTTCCAAGAATATTCAAGTTGGCAGTTATAAAACCTCTTATTAAGAAACCACAATTAGATCATAATAATCTAGCAAATTACAGATCGATTTCAAATCTTCCATTTATGTCTAAAATACTAGAAAAAGTTGTGTCCGCTCAACTGGGCTCTTTCTTGCAAGAAAATGATATCTATGAAAAATTTCAGTCAGGATTCAGGCCGCATCATAGCACTGAAACTGCGCTCGTAAAAATTACAAATGATTTACTTCTAGCTTCTGACCAAGGCTGTATCTCAATACTAGTTTTACTCGATCTTAGTGCTGCGTTCGACACTGTAGATTTGTAGAAAGTGTAGACACTTTTTTCTCTTTGGCTCTCAACGAAGGCGGTCGCATTTTCTTCCCCTCCTCTCCCTTATCTCCCCTGCTTTGCTCCTCTCGTCTCGTCTAGTCTACTGTCTTGTACTTTGAGAGACTCTCTCCGCACTGCTCTCCAAACTAAGAAATTATGGATTTGATCAACTGGTCTCTCAACGCAATTGACACCATCTTCTCGACGAGAAGCTTGGGTTCGGGGGAACCTGACTGCCCTGCCGGAACGTTCGCAGCTGGCTACACGATGGACGCGGCGGGTCGTGTGTCTGGCGGCTCTTTCCGTGGAGGACATTGAAGATATCTACCTTTTCGGAACCATGATAACAGGTTTTCTGCTGTTTGGATTAGGCATTGCCCTGGTTTATCGAGGAATTAAGAAGACGGTGACAGCTGTCCAAAACCCCACAAGGCTGCCCGTCATGATTGAAGCAGTGGGCAGAGCTGTCAGCACTCAGACTGTGACTTTGGTGACTATGAACCAAAATATTGATAACATCTTGGAGAAGCTTACAGCTTTGCAAAGGCAAATGGATCGTTTCGGAGACCCAAATGGGCCAGGAGCTGTGTAAATTGGAATGCGGCTACTCGTCCCAAGACCAAACAACCCCAATCTTATCTGCTTTCGGCCCCCCTCTACCAGCACTGGCCTTGGCCGAGGCTGCTGCTGCAACAACAACTCCCTCTGGAGAGAGCACTGCAGCGAGACGCTCTTGCCTTCCTTCCCCCACTCCCCACTGACACCTGCTGATTGTTGACTCTGTCTGGGACCTGATCAAGGTTGACTCCATGGCAACTGCTGTGTATCGCTATGACATCCTGCGGACTGAAGCACCTAGATTAGGATGTCAGGCGTAGCGACTCTCGAGGCCTACACATACACGGACTCTTACATATACACAGATATGCAATCACCCTCCCCCACCCCCCATCCCTCGCCTTCGACGCTTTGTACCCCCAGTCTGACAGGCGGGTCTGACCAGCGCCGAAAATGGCTGCAGGACCGGATGGCTGCTTGCCTGTGCTGGGTTACCTCCACCCCCCACTCCCCTCCCCTGTTGCAAGTCTTGTGTGTTCATGTTGTGTACTGATTATGTGCTAATGTTGCTGAGGTGTTTTTTTACTGTTTCCAAACTGTACTCCTTACAGGAGCATAGTCTGGGGGTTGCCTTTTTTTCCTCCTCACCTCTCCTCATGTTATGCTGTATTTTTTTCCTCAATGCTCTGTCTTCCTGTCCTGTCTTCCCCCTTGTCATATTGTATGTATGTTTGTATGGACAGGTTGATGGCGGAATTTCGCTGGTACCTGTGACTAGTGACCAATAAAGCTACTACTACTACTACTAGATCACAAAATACTCTTAGATAGACTACAAAACTACACTGGTGTTCATGGACAGGCATTAAACTGGTTCAGATCGTACTTATCAGACCGTTACCATTTTGTCTGTTTAAATGGGGAAAAATCGATCATAACTCCAGTAAACTATGGAGTGCCGCAAGGATCTGTGTTAGGCCCTCTGCTATTCTCAATATACATGCTGCCACTTGGTAATATTATAAGAAAACATGGAATTAATTTCCACTGTTATGCTGATGACACTCAATTATATATTTCATCACGACCAGATGAAAACAATAAATTATCTAAATTGACAGAGTGTGTTAAAGATATAAAATACTGGATGACGTGTAATTTTCTGCTATTAAATTCAGATAAAACGGAGGTATTACTTATTAGTCCAAAAAACTGCCCACAAAACCTCTTACAATACAACTTCAATTTAGAAGGGTGTCCTGTTACTTTATCCTCTACAGTAAAAGACCTGGGTGTTATATTAGACCGCAACTTGTCTTTTGAAAATCATATTTCATATGTTACAAGAACAGCCTTTTTCCACCTTAGAAACATTGCTAAGCTACGTAAAATGCTATCTGTTTCTGATGCAGAAAAATTAGTTCATGCATTCATGACCTCGAGACTAGATTACTGTAATGCCTTATTAGCTGGTTGTCCTGCATCCTCAATAAACAAGCTACAGTTAGTGCAAAATGCAGCCGCTAGAGTTCTTACTAGATCAAGAAAATATAATCATATAACACCAATTCTATCATCTCTACACTGGTTACCTATAAAGTTCCGTATCAATTACAAAGTATTACTACTGACCTATAAAGCCCTAAATGGTTTAGCTCCCCTGTATTTAACGGAACTTCTATCGCCCTACAATCCATCGCGCTCTTTAAGATCACTAAATTCGAGGCTTCTGGTCATTCCTAGGATATCTAAGTCCACTAAAGGAGGGAGGGCGTTTTCACATTTAGCTCCTAAACTCTGGAATAGTATTCCTGATATTGTTCGAGTCTCAGATTCGCTGTCCCAGTTTAAAACTAGATTAAAGACGCATCTCTTTAGCCAAGCATTCACATAATAATTACCTTTTATACCACAGTTGAATCAGATTGAATGCATTAATATTATGAACAGCAGCTACGCTAATTATTTCCCATCTGCTTTTCTGTTGTTATCTCGGGACGCTATAAATACAAATATAAATACAGATCGTCAGCTCCAGTTTGTATCCAGCCTCCCATGGAAACTACAGATGCCCCAACACCCGTGGAGAGACGACTCGACGCCCGTGAAGAGACGACTCGACGCCCGTGAAGAGACTAATCGACGCCCGTGAAGAGACGACTCGACGCTGGCGATATGTTTATGCCCTAAATCAATACATGATTAACTAACTGTATTTTTCTATGTACATTTCTGAAATGCACTTTCTGTAAAGCTGCTTTGAAACAATATGTATTGTGAAAAGCGCTATACAAATACATTTGAATTGAATTGAATTGAATATAGTGTCAGGCGCAATGCGCGAGGGCGGCGTCGGGCAAAATGTTCGTTAGTATGTGTGAGCGCTCGAGGGCGGGCACAGGACTTACATTTAAAACATGACCGGTCGTGAGAGGCCGTGTGACAGAGCGGGCGTGGCGTAGGTGTGGGCACGGTGAGGTGGACACGTGACCTACTTTTAACACTCGAGCGGCTTCTGCCTGCTTTATGAGAGTGGGCTCTGTGAGAGACACGGGATTTATAGTGCTTGTGTGCAGGGGTGAACACGTAAACGTGGGCACATTCACTGCATTTGAAACACATACGGCGTGAGCCGTGCAACCAGACATATGCTCATTTCAGATTTCTCTGGGTCGCCGTGAGGACGGTAGTTGCGCGCAGGCGAGCGGGTAGATGTACCGGCTCGTTGGCTGCGAGGTAAACATCTGCAGTAGCCGTGGCAACGGGGACTGACAGAGCGTGAAGCTTTGACGGTGGTCCAGCCGCAGCGGGACTTAACCGTCTTTTCTTCCCTCGTGAATAGACGCTCATAAATAATCGAGCACCATGAGTAGGAGGGGTGCAAGAGGCGGGTTCGCTTTCTGTATGTAAGAAAAGCTGGCCGCGAGCTCGGAGAAGCGAACAGCATACATTTTTATCTGTCGTGAGAGCCAGGATCAAACACAGGTCTCTGGCGCGAAAGCCTATGATTCTGCCACTGGGCTACAGGGGAGAACACATTAGCATTTTGGTTAGCGCGAGCATATAAGTGAGCGACCTCACGTCTGTTTGCAGGTGTGCGTGTAATAAAACAGTCTCGTTTACTGCAATAGTAATATTTCCAGCCGCCTGAACTTAAGAGGGGACTGAGAAGAAATGTGTGAGAATTGGCGGTTTGTCCGGCGACAGCGGGACGAAAACACTCTCTCTTCTCTTTTCGCCGGTGAGTGAGGCGCGCGCGCTGAACGTTGCTCGTGACTGTCCGCTCTGTCATCTCTTGTGAACGGTGCAATCTGCGCGGCCCAACAAGGGGGAGAGCGGGTTCGCTTTCTGTATGTAAGAAAAGCTGGCCGCGAGCTTGGAGAAGCGAACAGCATAAATTTTTATCTGCCGCAAGAGCCGGGATCGAACTCGGGTCTCTGGCGCAAAAGCCTAAGAATCTGCCACTGAGCCACAGGGGAGAATACATTAGCTTACGGTTACAGATGTCTTGTGACGGCGTTTGCTTGCAGGCATGCGTGTATTTATAACAGGCTCGTATACTGCAATATGAACAATTCCAGTCGCCTGAACTCAAGAGGGGACTGAGAAATGTGTGAGGAATGGAGGTAGGTCCGGCCAGGGCGGGACGAAAACACTCTGTTCTCCTTTCGCCGGTGAGTGACACGCGAGGACGGAGTAGCTTTCTTGTAACGTAAAGAGAGCTCCAGGACCGTCCGCTTCTGCCATCCCTTGTGAGCGGCGCAGTTTGCGCGGCTCGAACAGAGGGAGAGGAAGCTCGCTCCGAGACCGTCCACTTCTGCCATCCCTTGTGAGTGGCGCAGTAGCGCGGCTCGAACAGAGGGAGTGTGTTGATCTTATTCGCCTCATCCCCTGACGCGGCGGCGGCGCGGGCGAGAGCCGGCGGTTGAGCGGCCGGGAGGGGGGGGCGGAGAGGGCGAGAGAGAAGCTCGAGGGAAAGGTTCCGGCGAGCTCCTCAGTCACATCAGTCTCCGGTGGTCTCTGCGAGCGGCGCTTCTTCTTGCGCGGCCCGGCAGGGACAGGCGGAGCGACAGCTTGGTCGAAAACTTCAAGTCGAGCCCGCAGGGTCGACATTGAAAGTTCTTCACACTCGGGGCAGCCGCCCGTAGAGAGTGCGGTGGCGGCGTGCTCGTGGCCCAGGCAGAGAGCGCAGAAGAGGTGGTGGTCTCCGTTGCTCCGGTCTCCGTTTTTGACAAAAACGCCTCGTGCTCTTTTAGAACAGTGAGAGCAGGGCGAGCACACACAGCAGTAATAAAAGGATATGTCGCCGGATAGCGTAGCAGGCACGGATGGCTGAAGGCGGCGAAGGCGGCCGGCTTCCTCAGGGCACTGTCCTAGGCTTGCTGCTCGCTGGTTTCAACGGCGGCGGCTCTCAAGATCCAGCGATGCGAAGAGCTTCGCTGAAGACAAGAAAATCTGAATTTTAGCCTACGAGCCCTGCTTATATACATACTGGCCACACCCACCTTGACGGTTAGAAGGGTGTGGAGGGCGCGAAGGTGTGACGTCACACAGGGCTCACTGGTAGGCTTAAGCAGTTGCCGCCGGGCAGCCAATGAGCACGCTGATACAGCCTGTCATGGTCTGCCGGCTGCCGAACTGCGTTGACAATGAATACAAAATTAAGGATAATTTTTGGCTTCAGATCTCGAAGAAAGAAGACTTTCCCGTAGCGTAAGCAACTTACACAATACGAGAGAACCTCTCGTAAGAGAACTGTAATATTACAGGCGAGCTTTTATGCACTGCTCTATGCTAATTTCCAAAGGGAAGTACATATACTTCTCTGATTGCTAGTTTTCCTGGACCAACCCATAGAATGACTTCATTGGCTACATTAAAAGTTCCTTGACTTGTGGGACACCCAATCACAGGCTTTAAATGTTAATCCCGCCCATCGCCTCATGTCCTACTACCATCCCCCATTCTATCATGTTTCTTTGTTTCATTTTCCCGCATTTTTTGTAATGCATTGCACTGCACTGCAGTATTAAATATTTAAGGTACAATATTGATAATTTCAGTTTAATCAACTTGAAAACAATCACGGGGGCTCTCAAACACTAGAAAAATAAATAACTGTCAGCATATGACAACCAATGACGAATGTCAGATGCATCCAAAACACAAAGAATCAAACCCAAAAATACTCAGACAAGTGTCAAACACAATACAATACACAAAAAATATACCCCACCACATGGAACCAAAACACATTAAATAATTTCAGTAATACAAAACCATTGAAAATAACTGCACATATTTGTTAGCAAACATCTTCAACAGCACCATATCTCCTCAAACAACATGGATGGCCAATATAATTAAAGAAATTAAATAGAGGTATCAGAGAACAGTGAAAACCCTCCAACCTTTTCACAAGGAAAATAGAACTAATTAAACAACAGCTCCACCCATGCGGGGAAGGGCCCGCTGACACAGTGAAACATTCATAGACACAGCACCCCCCCAAGGCGGGGAGAAACATCTTACATCTTCCACACATTAATAAAGTAAAAAAGGATGGAAAATATGCAGATTCCAGAATTGAATGACATTAGATTACTTGTTTATTCAATCCTCATGTAAAACAAGCTTTATTAAACAAACAAGCTATTTCAAATGCATCCACTTTATCAGCGACAGGGATTGTGACGTTGACTGCATATCGCTGGTCGACAGCTTGTGTGTTTCAGGGTCCTAATGTTCTCCAGATTCAGGGTCTGTTAACACACATTAAGGAAACTTTTTTAAAGGTCAGGACTCATTTTCCAAAAGGGCCTATTAACTTTATTAACTTACTACTACTAACCCTAACCCTACCTTAAAGAAGCTCTGGCCTTTTGTGATTCTGTTTCTCCAACCATTTCTCCAGTCCCATCGAGTCGAGGCCTCTTATACTGAGAGCCGAAGCGCTGAGGAACAGAACACACCTTTGACCAGCAGCATTTTAGTTTTTATGGAACGACACTTTATGATATAAAAGGCTGTATATTTCATCCACTGATATGTTGTAGAGTTACATTAGACACACATTAGATGTCACGTGGTGATTTCTCTTTAATCACTGTCTGTCTTCTATGTGTGACTGTGTGAACGAACACAATAACAGTGAGAACAATCTCCATCAGAACTGATCTGGAAAATATGATTTTCAAGTAGATGAACAGAGCTGTGACAACTTGAATAAATTAGTAGCTAAATATCTTAGACTGGATCTCTCTTTTCTTTATCTGTGTATTTCTGTGTAGAGTTTATCTCCTCCTCCCTCATCTCTTCTTTTCTAACACAGGAAGTGTGTGTTTAACACTCAGCGCTGTTAAAACAGTCTATTAATGTGACAGTATGGGCTCCAGTGCACTGCCTCTCATCTGTGAGTATAAGATCATATTCTTTACTATCTTCTGTTTTCTGTTCCTAATGCAATGTAATCAGCTGAAGATGGGATAAAATAATGAGTGTTGTGTAGGAGAGTCTATGAATCCACAGTCTCACTGCTTATTGTATTATTTATTGATCAGATCTTATGTGATGATGTTACATCTTGATCAGACAAAGAGGTTTATGATGCATTTATCTGTGTGATAATGCATGTGAAAGATGGAGGCAATGTGTGCATGTATTTTTGCTTAGTTTTGTTGTAACATCTTTCCTCCTATTTCAAGTAGTTGAGATAAATCAGATGTATTTGTGTTGATGTGAGTTAGTGTTGAATGATGCTGTATCTTTAAATAATCTCTCCATCAGAGACTCAGAGAGTTTGAGAACAGACACCGAACACACACTCATCTTCTCTATCACTTCTCTTTCTCTCTGACTCTCTTATTGAGAAATAACTGCAAAATGAATTTGGCCAATTAAATTTCATTTTTCAAACAAACAGTTTATCAAACAAAGTAGAGCTTTTCTCAGAACTAACTTCTCTTTTCTGAGACACGTTTCAGTTATTTTTAACCAGTTCGCCTGAACTTCATACAGGGCCGGCGCTAGCTATAGGCAGAGCAGGCCATTGCCTCGGGCCTCGGGCTTTGAGGAGGGGCCTCCATAACCGTAACATCCCCTATATATATAGTCCACCAGTCAAGACGGTCACGGGCAGAAATACTAGCCTCATTGTTCATTGGATATTGTTGAATTGTCACTCATCTGCAGTTAAACCAATTAATGTTTCCGATTCAAAGCGGTGCCGGCTTCTTAAAGTTTGTGTAACGAACGCATCCATCAGGTGCTGCAAAGCAAAAGCCTAAATAGGCACGCAAATAAAGGATCTCATATCTATGGGTCTATCTTCTCAATTTTGCTGATGATTAGATTATACCCTGACATCATAGCCTACTTACGCCAATAATATAAGTTTCAAATTTATTTTTATTTTTTTTCTGCTCAGTAGCGATCGTGTCTTTCTCTTCCACTTGATTTGTGTATAGCATATTTAAGGTAACAATGCAATGCACAATATCATATTACTGATATTAATAATTTGACAATATCTGCAGTCAATATTGATTAAATGGGAGGGAAAAATCCTGCCCAAACCGCAGCTATGAAAAATAAATGATAAAAGCTCTTATGTTCATCTACTGAAGTGGTATTCTGGAACTGTGAATAAATTGAATAAAACAGCAAAATAACAACAACAACAATAACATATTCATTAAACAAAAAAGAGATTACCTTAGATAAAGTTTGATTAATATGTACATACAGTACCGGTAAAAAGTCTGGACCCATTACTATTTTTAATGTTTTTGAAAGAAGTTTCTTATTATGCTCTGCATTTATTTGATCAAAAATACAGAAGAAAACAGGAATATTCAGCAAGGATGTGTTAAATATATAAAAAGTGATAGTGAAGACTTTTTTAAAACGACTTTTTAATAATCAAAAAATCCAGAAAAAAAAGTATCACAGGTTATAAAATAAATATTAAACACCATTTCTAACATTTGATAATAAATCAGAATATTATAAAGTTTTCTGAAGGATCACGTGACACTAAATTCAGCTTTGCATCACATAAATATATTTTAAAGTATAGTAAAATAGAAAACCATTATTTTAGATTTTAATAATATTTCACTATATTATTTTTCTGTATTTTTGATCAAATAAATCCAGGCTTGGTGAGCATAAGAGACTTCTTTCAAAAACATTAAAAATAGTAATGTGTCCAAACTTATGTACTGTGTAAGTAAAAATATACTAAATGTAAAATTAAATGTTGAATAAATAAAAAGGTTAGGAATCATATTTGTTTCAAGTGTTTGTTATTGGGGGTGGGGGGGCCTCCAACATGAACTCTGCCTAGAGCCTCCTAATGTCTAGAACCGGCCCTGACTTCATATTTAGTTGTTGTATGATGTCAGTTCACACGTGTGTCAGAATAACCTCAGGTTTGCAGAACAAGTTCATGACGTCGACATATGAACATGTTCACCAATGCTGGACAATCAGGAAGTGTCTCAGACTTTTGTTGTCCTTTTAAACATATTTATTTATTCATATTTTGCAAAGCTAATACATTTTATTTTGACAAATGTCTTGATTGAAACTGTACTTGAGCTTTATTTATTTAAATAGCAAATATATTGATGCATGTTTAATGTGGTTTAAGGGCTTTTTCACACTAGTTTGTTTGAGAGACTGCGAGCGGTCGACACATTAACATACTGAGGTCTGGATATGGTTTGTTTTTGGGTCCTTTAGGAGGAACTGAGATAATTTAGTGTTGACCTATGAATTATTTCTGCCGAGGCGAGAGCTCTTGAAGTGCTGAAACACACGAGGTGTGAAAATACTCTTAGACCAGAAGCACGAGTTCACTTGCAGCAGGTTTTCTCTCTGGTTGTGGTTAATTTCAGCTGTAGGCTAACACTATATCCACATTATTTTACTATAAAGTCACAATTAGGGGTGTGCACGAATATTCAAAACTGTTATTTCTTTTCAAAAAAGTTAAATTTGAAGTGAATCCTAAGCACCAAAAAAAAAAAAATGTAAAAATCTTTTTTAAAGGTGCTGTATGTAACTTTTTTTATAAAATGAATCCTTTTTTTATTGCCCGTCTGTGAAGGGGATGTAATCACACATTACAATGATCCACTTTTCGCGTTTTGCTATTGAGGCCAGTATTCCTATTTTTATGTGAAGTCTCCGGGTCGGATTTTCTGCGAAATCCACCGGATGTGACGTGCATGCGCGCTCCCGAGCCTCTCCGTTTTATATATACAGTCTATTGCGACGGCACTGCAGCTAACGACATGGAGTCTGATAACACCAAAAAACAACCTGCCTCCAGCACAACACAGACTCCAACACAAACTCCAAAAAAAAAAAAAGAAATTATCTGCTGAAGCTCGTCAGGCCAAACGTCAATCGGATCGACTCAGGACGAAAACACGGATCAACATTGGCAGAGCGTTTGAATTATGGAGAGACCTCCGCTTTGTTTTAGGTATAAAAACAGACCCTGAGTTGGCTTTCATCCTTTTGGACAGGTAAGCTAACAATACTTCAAAGCATGTAAAATATATTGTGATTTTGTGCTTTAGTTGGCTCAAGTTAGACATCATTAGTTCGCCAGCTAACGCCGACCATTTGCTAACGTTATCTAATGTGAAAGACTACAGTTGTAACTTTATTGCTTTTCACGAGCACGAGCGCTGTTGTTGCAATCTGAAACATCACCGCTAGAGGCCGCTGGATCCTACATACAGCACCTTTAAATGAAAAGTAATCAGATTAAAGTGTACTATATGTGAAACACACTAAGTGTCCAAATTATTTTTGCAGCCATATAAAGTCACAATGAAGTTGATGGTGCCGACAGCAAACAGGAAGTGATGTCGTGTGTCTCAAACACTTTGGCCTGATTTGGTTCTGAAGCTTGTTCTGTTCCAGTGAAGAATCAGTGATGTGAAACGTTAATCACATTCATGTTAATATTTAAAAGTGTCTTTATTCATAAAGTGTATCTTTATGTACTGTGATATAATGCATTATAGTTGTGTGAAAGGTGCATGATTCTATATTATTTATACATTTTTAATAGTGTCTTTCATGTTAGGGTCAGGAACATGTTATACAGGCAACATTCAATAGGGAGCAAATATATAAAAAAATAGAAAACTTAAACAAACAAACACAAAACAAGAGAACAAGAAGAACTATGAAGAGAGTTACAGAAATACACTGACATCACATTTATTGATGAGTATAATGTCATATAATGTTGTATGTTGTGAAGCTCAGTGGTTTAAACTGCTGCTTTATTGTTGAGCATCAGTGAATCAGTGAATCAAACAGTGAATCAGTGAATCAAACAGTGAATCAGTGAATCAAACGGTGAATCAGTGAATCAAACAGTGAATCAGTGAATCAAACAGTGAATCAGTTAATCAAACAGTGAATCAAACAGTGAATCAGTGAATCAAACAGTGAATGAGTGAACCAAACAGTGAATGAGTGAATCAAACAGTGAATGAGTGAATCAAACAGTGAATGAGTGAATCAAACAGTGAATCAGTGAATCAAACAGTGAATCAGTTAATCAAACAGTGAATCAAACAGTGAATCAGTGAATCAAACAGTGAATGAGTGAACCAAACAGTGAATGAGTGAATCAAACAGTGAATCAGTGAATCAAACAGTGAATCAGTGAAACAAACAGTGAATCAGTGAATCAAACAGTGAATGAGTGAACTAAACAGTGAATGAGTGAACCAAACAGTGAATGAGTGAACCAAACAGTGAATGAGTGAATCAAACAGTGAATCAGTGAAACAAACAGTGAATCAGTGAATCAAACAGTGAATGAGTGAACCAAACAGTGAATGAGTGAATCAAACAGTGAATCAGTGAAACAAATAGGGCTGGGCAAAAAAATCGATTTTTCGATTATTCGGTTTTTAAAATGTGGTCGATTCAAAATCGATTCTCAAACGCCAAGAATCGATTTTTTTCCATCTTTATTTAATATATTACCCAAGTAGGTTTCCTCCACTGTTCATAGGCTTGCAAACTCCATTTTATAGCTAATGCTGTGAGATTTTATGTTAGTTTTATCTAAATCATAAAATAACCTCAACTAGTGCTGAACGTTTAATCATATCGCAATCGCGATGTCTATAAGCAATTAGGCTATATGACGCAAAATGCTGCGATTTTATATGAAATAAATAAATTTGGGCTTTTAACACAATTAATGCAGCATCTGTTAATTTTTTGTCATCCTTTGGCTAGTGTTACATGTATTCATGTAACACTAGATCTTATTCGTGCAAACGCTTTTAAACCATTCATGCGCGACAAGATAAAAAAGAGCTCGCTGCCTGTGAATGTCCTGACTGCGACACAGAACAACTTGCGATGATATCGTGCGTGCGCACAAGACAGCCCAGAATAGAGTTATCTTTCGCTCTTGAACGAACAATAACACACACAATTATGCTAAAATGTCTTTTTGTTGAGTATTTTCATAACATAAGAGCAGTCTTATGATGAACGTGAAGAGTTATGACTCTTGAGAGAACGAGGCGTGTGTGAGAGCCGCGTCTCTGAGAACAGCGGCTGGTCTTAAAGGGACAGTACACAGTAGCCACTAATTATCTCTGCCGTTAAAGTTAATCAAAGAACAAAGGGAACAGACAAAAACACTCACTGCTCTTGACTAAAGAACTTTTGTAACTTTGATTAGTCTATATATAATTTATAATTAATGCACCGCAGACTGTTATATAACTTTATTCAATTTCTGTATATGGCCTAGCTGTTAGACAGAAAGGGCACAGATAAAAATTATATGCAATGTTTTTATATGGGTTTATATGAGGATTGTTAACCTGTTTGATAAAGACATGCGACTGTTCTGACTTGTCCAATTTTCAGCATCAATTTTTCATCTTGCATCAAAATCCTGTCTATTCATTGTATGCATTTGAAATATAGAGTTGGGTTCTGTTTTAACTGTACCCAATTGTACCTAAAATAAAAAGAGTTTAATATACAGGTTTGTAGCTCTTAATTTATTTGTATTAATTAAACACTTGAAAACTTATGTTCACTTTTCTTTTCTTTTTCTTTTTTTAATAAATATAGGATTTGTATTAAATATTCATTGAGTCGAATCGAAATCTAATTTACAATCGAAATCGAAAAATCGAATCGAGAATCGAAATCGAAAATCGAATCGAGAATCGAAATCGAATCGAGAGCTTGTGAATCGAAATCGAATCGAATTGTAACATCTGAATCGATACCCAGCCCTAGAAACAAACAGTGAATCAGTTAATCAAACAGTGAATCAAACAGTGAATCAGTGAATCAAACAGTGAATGAGTGAACCAAACAGTGAATGAGTGAATCAAACAGTGAATCAGTGAAACAAACAGTGAATCAGTGAATCAAACAGTGAATGAGTGAACTAAACAGTGAATGAGTGAACCAAACAGTGAATGAGTGAACCAAACAGTGAATGAGTGAATCAAACAGTGAATCAGTGAAACAAACAGTGAATCAGTGAATCAAACAGTGAATGAGTGAACCAAACAGTGAATGAGTGAATCAAACAGTGAATCAGTGAAACAAACAGTGAATCAGTGAATCAAACAGTGAATCACTGAATCGACTCTCGTATCAGTTCACAAGTCCTGTGACGTCATCGTGTGTGATGATGTTGAATGCTGGACAATAATCCATCAGTTCTCCTGAATGAGCATCACAACAGAAACACACTTTCAGTTCATGTAGAATAAACTCTAGACATGTTTCAGTGTGTGATTTACATTGTGTTGAATGAATGGAAAAGCTTCATATCTGTTTCTTCTGCTTTTAGTGCTGATGTCCCTCGTTCACTCTGGACTCAGTCAAGGTACTGTCCGTTACTGCAGTACATTTTAGATTTTAACTAATGTGAATTGTGTTGTAGTAGTTTATTTGTCTTCATCAGGATCCCTCATTTGTCTGTTTGCTGATGTTTTATGTCCATGTTTTGCATATTTCACAGAATCATCTGACTGTAGTTCCTTAAGCTGCACAACATCACAGAAATCTGCTATTTATTCAATCAATCAAACAGTCTTGCAGTTGCAAAGTAGTTCAGTCAGACATTGATTTCAAAAGATCATAATCCACTGTATAAAACAGAAATGAGCTTTATTTGCATGTTTCTGAGTTTTTGCTGCAATATTAATTATTGACTGTGTGTCATTAAGATCTTGAGCACCAATGCTGAGCTTTATTCACTCAGTGTGGTTTAGCTGGAAGGGCTGGAAGAGAAAAGGGCTTGAGAACAGACAGACTGAAGTTAGTAAGTTCAGTTCAGATCTTTAAACACTCAGACTGTAAACAGCATCATCTACTGGTCAGAACTGGAAGAGCAATAATACAAAGGACATGCAGACTGGATAAATATATCAGTTTCAGTTAGTTTTTACCAATACATACATTTTTGATGTAATCATTACAATTTATAAGCAAACTAGGTTTTTAATTCAAGTGTTTTTCTCCTGATGAAGTTTTGAGTTCATGACAGAGATCTTGATACTGCGATGCTTTTCAATATTTACTTCTGTTTCTCAGTGAAACCTGTAGTGACGGTGAAGCCAGATCAGCCTGTGTTCATAGGAGAGAGAGTCACTCTCACATGTGACATACAGGGAGGAGGAGATATTCAGACATACAGCTGGATTAGAGATGGAAACACTGTCTATCCATATACAAGAACAACAGCAGAGTTCAGTTTCACAGCTGATCGTGTGTCTCTCAGTGGTGAATACAGTTGTAGAGGAGAGAGATCAGACTCATGGACAGACCTCAGTGATGCTGTTACACTGACTGTATCAGGTGAGTCTTCATATTCACATCTGTTTATTCATCATCACTTATAATTTTCAATTACATCTGTTGTTATAAGAGGACTGACAATTTACTTTTTAGTAATTATTCAATAACTGCACGTCTTGTGTGTGTGTGTTTGTGTGTGTGTGTGTGTGTGTTTTGTGGAGGTTTTAGTTCATTATAAAATCATGTAAATTGTGACTTTCCAGTGTTATAGGCGTCTCCATCTTTAATTTATGTGCGTCTCCATCTTTGATATTTAGTCACTGTCACTATGGTTACAGGAGATATTCATGAGTGTCATGAGAATAGAAAAGGACTTGAGCAGTTCTGATGAGTTTTGTCCTGAAGTCAGAGAGAATGACGTGACTTACAGATTATTAGTGTTGAAGTCAAAACCACAAACCCAGACCAGAGTGTTTTCACAGTTAAACACATTTTTGTTCTAAGAACATTTGTAAAACATTTTAGTTTTGGTGATGGAAACTTTAAAGTGTCCATTTTTCTTAGTGCTAGTGGAGGGTTTTTTTTTTTTTTTTTTTGGAAGGTTAGTTTGATGTTCCTGAAATATTCTTTTACCCTAATTTGTATTAACAACTCAAAAGTCCTCCTCAAAAAAACTTTAATTAATCCAATAGGGAAAGTTATAATGATGTGCAGAAGAAGACTGGCTTCTTTGATTTAGTTTGTGGATCGTTAGGTAGAGCTCACAGCGGGTGATCGGTCAGAATCACTAAGTATTTATTGAATTTACAACTGCATGATTGAATATGTACATTGATGTGTGGTTCTGAAACAGATAAAAGAAATAAGAAAAAAAAAATTAGTTGAATGCAAATGAATGATTATCATGCAACAAACCTCTATTTGTATTAACTGTATCCTATTCTATAATATTTTAACATGGCCGAAACTGGCATTAAAATAATGAAAAAGGCTGTTCTGTGGGTCTAAACAGCTCCAACCATAACAATGAGAAAGGATAAACCATTCGCAATACAATGGCTCCCTCTGCTGGTCGCATAAATAACTACACCAGGCCGCGCCGAGAGGTGTCACGTGATGACCAGTGTACATGCGGGAGGTGCGTGCCCCAATTAACTGGATTGAAGGCGAATAGCTTACAAACTATGCGCAGAGGGTGCTTAACTGGTATTCTACAATGTATAACCAAAGATAATGCCCGAGTGACAACCTATAATACATCGATAGAAAGAAGCATCACGACACGAGGCCTAGCCGAGCAGGAAAAGCCTGAGCTTACATTTAGCAACACTGAACACACAAAACACTACCAATCTAGCCTTAGCAATGACAGTAAAAGAACAACGAAATACCGATTCTTACTTGTAAAGACGCACACTAAAATAGGACAGTTGTATCAAGGCAGGTTGTAAGTCTGTGCGGTTAGCGGACACTACTGGTAAAAGTCTCGGACAGAATGCCACCAGCGTGCAGCGAGCCTGAGTCAACTTGTGATTGGCTAAGAGTCCAGGTGAAGCGAGGCGTCTTCCAGTAGGAGAGAGAGAGTCACAGTAAAGTGTCTGATGCTTAGCGGCCACAAGGGGGCCTTTTTTACAAGTGACGTGATTCACAGCAAAATCCTCAGTGTTGAATGAACTCGATGTCTAAATGGGTCCAAGAGTGTTAAAGATGAAGAAACTACAGTTTTTGTGCTAATTTTGAGAATGTTAATACAGACCAGATAATATTGAACACACATTTTATTAATGTTACTGGAATAATTTTTGTTCATAACTTTGAGAAATCCTTAACGTTAGCCAAAGTTATGATAACATTCCCTGTTAGCTGGTTATGGTTGTGGTTAAAGTATATTTATCACCATATGACCAAGACCAGTGTCGTGTATTTCTGTCACAGAATGGCACCATGAACTAAATCCCTCTGGAAACCGTTGGTCAAATGCTTTGCTCAAAGACACAATAGTGATGGTTAACAGTTCATTCACTGCAGGGTTTATACCAGCAACATTCCCATTTACAACCAGCGTCTACAACCGAAGGTCCTTCTGGACAATCAGTTTTATTCCCTGAAAGAGCAGTTTGAGTCTTTATGTTTCTGTTTCTTCTCAGATTTACCCACATCTACAGTGACTGTGACACCAGACAGTCCTGTATTCACTGGAGAAACAGTCAATCTGAAGTGTGTGATAAAGTCTGATCACAGTGACTGGAGATATGAGTGGTATAAAGACAGTGTAATATTTCAGACGTCTGATCGTTACACTGTAAACGGAGACACTCTCACTATCAGAGGAGCTACTGAGTCTGATCAGGGTCAGTACGGGTGTAAAGGACAGAGAGATGGAAGAAGACCAAACTCATCAACATCAAGATCTCTTTCTCTCTCTGTGAAGGGTGAGTTCAACATCATTGTCCTCCTAAAAACTTTCACTACAATCTTTCCACTGATGTCTGTGAGAAAGGGATGCGCTCGACAAGCTTGTGCGTCTCATAACAGCAATATAGGCGTTTATTTCGTTTAATATTCCAATAATTAGACATTTACTTTGGTTACTTTCTATTGTATTTTATTTATTTTTTTACCAGCTTTTGTATCTCCATTATACTCTCTGTTGTCAGTTTCTTTGTCTGGACACACACACTGTACACACACACGCTGCATAGTATCGGTTGTTGGTATCGGAGCATTTTTATGAGTATGAATATGAGAGCGCAGTATCGGGCCGACACCAATACTGGTGTTAATATAGACCTTTCTCACTCGTGGTTATGGGCTCCAGAAAGGCCGCTGTGAGTAAGATCAGTCACTCAGAGCTCATGGTGAACAACACAAACACATTCTCAATCTCAACAGATCATCAAATCCTGGAGTCACCGGCTGTGTCTCATCTGGAAGGCTGAATCCTCCGGAGGTCACATTTATCTGCCGCAAACGTCATGAGGCTCTTCATCTCAGTAAACTGACCATTACATTCCCATGAGGAAACTACAACAGTTTACACTTCACTAGCAATAACGCTCAGGTTTATAATGGTGACTGTCCTGAAATAAGACGTTCTTTATGACGTATGCGGCCGATAAATGTGACGTCAAGAGGACGCAGCTTCGACATGAGACACAGATCCATGAAAACAGACGCTAAGAAGCAGCGAGTCGTTCTTCTCCTTTCAGTTCACAATTTACATTCTTAGTGTATATTTTGCAATCATTATTATTTTTAACATATCTTTTAATCTTTAAACAGTTTTTTATTACTTATTAAACTATTGAGAAGTATATTACTGTGAACAAGAATTATATTGTTTTTGATGTTTCCTATAAAATAAAGAAAGATTGACTGAACTAAAAACACATCTGTGCTTGCAAATATAATATGGCTGAATACGTTTATTATTTTGTTTAGCCTTTTTGCTTCAGCATTTGTTGTATGATGATAATTATCATATTTTATTTGTAATATTTAAAAAAGTTGAGGTTATCCGCTTATCTGTAAATTTACCCGGGTCTGTCACATAACCTGTTAAAACTCTTAACTATAAATATTCCCTGAAATTACCAGAGACTTTAACATTATTGTTTAAAAGCTCTGGAATTTTCTTCTCAATCTATATTTTTGTTATTCTGTTTGGTGTCGTGTATTTTTCCCCCCACAGCGCTTAATGTCATATGGTGATTGTGAAGCACGGAACATCCCACTTCATGATTTTATGGTGAAATGTCTTATTTTTCATGTTAGGCAGGTCAAATTTGATCAAGAACAATCCACTGTGGCCAATTCAGCGTGAGTGATGCAGCAAAAATAGACTCGGCGCTGAAACAAACGCGGCCTCCAAATTCATTTTATGACGGATACATCAATCCAGCTAGCAAACCAATTAGTGAAGAACCAATTTTGCACAGTTACAGTCAAATTCTGAATCGTTAGACTGGTCTAACACATAATTTGCACGTTGCGTGAGTAAGCAAAAGAAGGGACACTTAGAACAATTCACCTCGCATAACTTTCACCGCTGTTGCATATTTCACTCAAAATTATGATATACAAATTCTCTTACAGTGAGGTAAATTCTTTATTACAAATACAAACAAGATAATATTTGCCAATAACGAATATGACGTAGCAGTCCTTGCGGCTGCAGACGAGAAAATGGCGGCCACACACACACTCTCTGAGCCGCACACACACTCTCTGAGCATGTTCATCTCTGAGCTTGTCTTTAACATGCGCAAATGGCGCGCTCCGAGCCAAATTAGAGTTAATCAAATTAAAATAAATCTCATAGATGACAGTAGCCTATTTATACATTTTACATTAGACTTGTAAAAAAAAAAAAAAAAATCATACCTGTCATATGTGTCATACCTAAGAAGGGCTTGAATAATTTTTTTGAGTGGGAGCAGAAAAGACAAACACCCCTTCAAATCAAAATAAATTACAGTTTACTGTACAAAAAAGAATGATAAAAACAGAAGACTAGTGAAAGATATGAGCAATAACTCTATATATGAGCTCAACACTCCATCACTGTTCACTTCCAGATAAACCGATTCTGACTGTAAAGCCCCAGAGTTCAGTGTTCACTGGAGACACAGTTACTCTCAGCTGTGACGTGGGAAGCTCAACTGGATGGACGTTTCTCTGGAGGAAAGACTCAAACCCTGAATCCAGTGCTGATGCAGGAACTAAAACAATCAGTTCTGTGAGAGTCGCTGATGGAGGAACATACGAGTGTAGAGCAAAGCGAGGAAACTACTACACACACTTCAGTCATATAAAGATAACAGTGAGTGGTAAGTGCCCTTTTACTTTGTAGTTTTTATTTTAATTTTAATTGAAAGCTAATTTTGAGTTTTTAAAAATTCAAACATGAAGTGTGTGTTTGCTCTTTTCACAGAGAGACCCAAACCTGTAGTGAAGGTGAAGCCTGATGTTCATGTGTTCAGAGGAGAGAGAGTCACTCTCACATGTGACATACAGGAGACAGGAGTCTGGAGGTACAGCTGGTATAAAGATCAAGATCACAGCAGAAGTACAGACCAGATCTATATCACATCTGTGGATCCGTCTCATGCTGGTCTGTACAGCTGTAGAGGAACTCTGACTGAAACCCAACAGAACTCAGAGATCAGTGATGGAGTTACACTGACAGTATCAGGTGAGTGTGTTCATCATTTCATCACATCACTTTAACCTGAAGACACTGAGTAGAAAAGAGTTTACTTTGTCTCACACTCAGTCAGATTATGTTAGTTAAGAGTTTGTAATCATCTCTATATACAGTGACAGGCTGATTATGATCTCAGATCTTTTCAGAGTTCATTATCTAGAGAGCGGGGAACAGTCTAATACTTTTTGACTTTCTCAGTTTGTGTAAATTCACTCGGGGTTCAGAGTATTTATTTTTTCCCACATTAATTTCCCACATGTCTAGTACAATTATGTGGTTTTCTTTGATTAATACAGTGTATAGTTTTTTTTTTCTTGATTTCCCCCGAAAGAATGGAAGTGAAATGTGACAACATGCCCCATAGGTGGAGTACATTGTAACATGACCACATGACACCTTAAAATGTGATCGAATTAAAAACTATACAAGACAAACTAAAATATTTTGTCAATAAAATACAATTATTAACTTTTTCATATAAAATAATGCCATTTTTTAAATGATTAAAAATACTTTTTTTTTTCAATTTACAACAAACACCACATAACAGCTATAAAGCATAGTCCAAAACATAATAATAATTAATAATTTCTGAACATTGATTCTCAGTCTTTATTCACATTTTTCTCATATTTTCTCAATAGAATTGATAAAAGTGTAGAAATATCATAGTTCTAATAGAGGCTCATTGTAACGCAGTGTGACAACATGCCCCGTCTGTACAACTGGGATTCAAACCTTGCTAGTGTCTTCTGCTGGTTAGATCAGCATTCAATAACTATCTCAACTGTTAAATAATAGATTGGAGATTAAAATAATATCTGATTTGTCTTATTTTAAATAAACATATTAAATAAAAATGTACTTAAGAAATGTACTTTTGCTATGGTTTAAAGGTACAATATGTAATTTTTTCACTTTAAAAATAGCAGAAATCACTATTTCTATGTTATATATATTTTTTTAGTTGTGTAGGCCTACTTACATTATCCCGACTGTTTCCAACAACTTTCAAACCAGGAGAAATTTGTAATTTAATTCGAAGACACATACCGTTTCTTTATTTCCGTTTTGTCACCGAATATTGTAAGAGGTTAGCGACCCCTAGCGGCGAAAAGTTTCCCGATCCAATCTTTTTTCCCTCGTTTAAAAAAAAAAAAAAATCTGTAAACACGGTGTCGTCTCAAGAAATATCTGCGTACGCACAAAACCACTGAAACCGACTCAAAACGCTGTAGTTCACATGCCAGACCAGTGTGTGGCCATAGACAGTAAAAGAAATGGACACAGCGACCCCATTGGAACTCAATTGAGACAAGTGAAGCCCATTTTAGCACTTCCGTTTCTGACGCGCAGACTCAAACCGAGCAAAGCGTTACACGGACCACATGAGCAACCCGTCTGTCTTCTAGTAGCTGTGCCGAGAGAAATCTGAATCATTCCCTTCCGAATCTTGCAGAGACGGAGAGTGTGAGTAGGAGCTGTCCATGAGCTTGGAGCAGGAGCAACTTTTGCTAAGTATTCTGATTAATTATTTTGTCATTTTGCCTCCACGTCCCCCCGATTGCCCGCGAGCTTCTCCTCCTGTCCATACGGTAATCTCTCTACTGTGCGACAGAGAGTCGCGTTGGTATGACGCAATCGTTAGCCTACTTTTACAAAAACTGCTTCTACGGGGCCGTAACGTAAGATACAAGGTAATGGAGCATTTTATACATTGTCGTGTTTCTTTAGAAATAAATAATGGACAAATAGAGTCTTCAAACGCCTCAGATGTAAAGTTATTCACTGTCAAAGTGACGCCAAAATGAATGGGAGTCAATGGGATGCTAACAGCAGGTGAAGTTCTGCTACAAGATGGTGGCACGTGGCTGGCTTCAACTTCTGGTCGACTTCCTTGCCGCCTGTGTGTGGCACTGTAATTCTGCCACAGAGATACACTAAAAATGGAGAAGAAGACTTGGAGTATGTGCGTAAACTTGCGCGCTGTATACAATAGTAATAGGCCCAGTAGTTTATTTATTTAAAAAAAAATTTTTTTACTAATAACTTTATTGAACAATATAAACAACCATAAATGGCCTAAAAAAATAGCGGTTTCAGGCTCCCAAAACGCCGGATCCGTATGATTTACGTAGGCTATACAGCTGAACGCGTCTCCGTGTGTACATCATGCTGGCATTTGTGGAAAGCTTTAAACCGTGTGTGTTACAACTAGCTCTGCGTTAGTTTGTGCCTCGCTCACCCCTATCCTCCAGACATGTTCAGTTCATTCATGAGCTGCTGCCCTTCAGATTATCCCCTTCCGGAACAAAAATATATGGGAATATACTGCTAAATATAATTGTTGTATATGGGGAAAGTTATCTCTGTCATATTATAATTGTTCCCTAGGTGGCAGTATTAGTTCACTTAAAACAGAATGGGGTAAATAGCAGAGCAAGAGTCTGAGCTAGCTGTGTCGAGTGACAGACATGTTATGGATTGCATCCAAGTGTTCAGTAAAGCTTCAGATAAACGTTACCCCGCTGTGCGTGTCCTTCTTACTAGTACTTAGGATACTACAATAATGCAATATATTACATAATACATGTCCATATATGGGAAACTAGTGCTTATATTTTTCAATATACTGCAATATATGCATTGACCATATGGCAATATATTAATACCAGTAGCGGGCGTTGCATTTCACACCTAACCTTTAGTGGTGTCCCAGCTGAATTAATCCAGCTCTTAATACGCTTTTAATAGTGTAGCGCACTGACTCTATAATGGTTGTGAAATTGCTGTTTTATTTTGCACCGGCAGTTATAGGGTTAATGCGGTGAGTTCGGAGAAGGCCGGATAGAGAAACGAGCGAGTGAGTTCGGCTGGTGCGTTTGTGTTCAGTTGTTCTGTCGTTCTTCAGACATTACAATAGTATTAATGTTTAAAAAAAAAGAAAAAAAAAAAAAAAAGTTTTGATCATAAATTTTAAAGAAGTTTTTTAAAGAAAATCATAATTAGCACGGAAAAAAACGGGGACAAAAATAAGCATTATACTCACCAAAACTACTGATTATTTTTACATATTTTTTAGATACTAGTATCTATTAGGCCAGTGATTCTCAACCGGTGGGCCGTGGGCCTCGGAGCGCCATCTGGTGGGCCGTGTAGACAGTGGTAGACTTCCCCCAAATATATTTTTATTTTATTTTTTAATTGACAAATCTTGTTATTTTCTAATTATCTGATTGTTCTTATGTATTTATATGATCCAAAAGACTCAAGTTAAGTCAAGATGCATTATCTAAAAGCTAATTTGTTTAAATATCGCAACACCAATCACGTCACAATGTCAGGTTGACCGTTTGTTCGATCAGATGCAGTAACATTACTTTACTGTAATATGGATCGTGTTCTGAAAAGCAGATGTGGGAGTGCAAGCAAAAGCTTCGAAGTGTGTGGTGAGAAAATACAACGCTGAATAGGCTACATTAGGCTTTATAAGGACAGGTACTAATTACAGAAGTTTATGGTTTATCAGTTTATGGCCAAAAATATTTTAAAGACGTGGCGCTGTGCTTCTCGTCCAGATGGAAAGATAGATGTGAAATACGTGTTAAATACACGTAAAATACTTGTGAAATACACCTGTTATACGTGTCCTGACCTGAACACAAGCTCTCATTCTAATCCTATAAGTCTTAAATACTTAAATATAAAGTCTTGAATACCATATTTAAATACTTTAAGTCTTTAAATTCATTTAAATTGATAATATCACCTGTGTATGGAATTCCAAAGGAGGGCGTGGTTTACCTCAGACATAGCAATCAAGCTCAGAGTAAGCAAAGGCGAAGGGTTGAGGCTAGTGTTGTTTTTGGCGGCCTGTTTTAATTTTAGTTTTAGTCTAGTCTTTGTGTCAGGCTGTCATTTTAGTTTTTATTAGTTTTAGTCACATTCATACTCTTTTTAGTCTAGTCAAGTTTTAGTCGACGAAAACTGATGACATTTTAGTCTAGTTTTAGTCAACGAAAACTGATGACATTTAGTCTAGTTTTAGTCGACGAAAACTGATGACATTTTAGTCTAGTTTTAGTCAATGAAATTTGTATTTTAGTCTCTTTTTAGTAATGCGATTCTATTTAACCCAGTCAATATAGAATTTCAAACAAGGCTATCTTATAGGCTATTTAGTAGGCCTATATTTAGGGCTGTGACGGTGGCAGGTTTTTTTTTACCACCGCGGTAATGGACCAACTACCGGCGGTGGTTGGGGGGTTATTTAAAAAAAAAAAAAACTTGTTTTATATTTCCACACAAAGACGCGTGATATAGGCTACACTCTGCGCTTTGAGAGGGATGTGGGACACGAGCAGGAAAACACGAAGATATCGATCTCTTTATGATATCTTCGTGTTTTCTACTTGATGTAAATTGGTTTGAAGAGCGAATTTTATCCTCCACAAGGGCGAGATATTTAGGCTATGTTTGAGATTGCGCTGCCAGAGAAAGTGAAACTAAAAATCACCCGCGCGTGTGAAACGCGCTTTACAGCTAAACTCGCGCCCTATAGATGTCTAATACAAGCACTGTGTTAAAAAGAATTTGACATGCAACTACAAATGTAGGCTATCTGTCCTACAGCGTTTTTCTACTTTACCACGGTAAAGAATACGAATATAATAGGCCTAATTAAAAGCGAACCAAGAAACGTTTAATACCTTTAGAAAATGGGTGAATGAGACGTGAGTGAAGATTTGGGAAAAGAAACAAGAGATTCCATGCAGGGATGAGTCACGATTTTTGGATATTCGATTAGTTTATTTAATTATAGGATATCGAATAGGTTGTGCGATATTCTCTAAAATAAAATCTCCATGTTCTGGCGCTGATGCGACGTTCATGTAACCACGCTGCCAATAACATAGGCTACAGCTTTCACAAAGAACCGGCAAAAGTAATGATTATGAATGTGTCAAATATATCAATGAGACATTTTAATAGAATAACTAATGGAGTAATATATTGTTAAATTTGCTGATAATCGGGTGACCAGATCGCAATCCAGAATTTAAAGCCGACAAAGCTATGGGTTCACGCACAACTCTCTCATTCGTCGTGACGTTATAACATTTCGTCTCGTCTCGTTTTGGTCAACGAAAATGAAGAGACATTTTAGCATAGTTTTTATTTTTTAAACCACATTTAGTCTCGTTTTTATTCGTCAACGATATTGCATTATGCATGTATTTTAGTCATCGTCACATGACCATGCATTTACGTCTAGTCTCGTCTCGTTTTCGTCAGGTGATAACGGTTCGTTGACGACAATATTTCGTCATAATTTTCGTTGACGAAAGCAACACTAGTTGAGGCCACAGTGAATCAACCTGCAACAAATGTGAATCAACCCGCTACACTAACTGGCAGTAGGCTATAGTATGGCTACCATTTATACTATCATAATATATTATGATCCATGGATGTGCCTATCCATGTCACACAGTAAGATTTAGGATTTTGACCATATACCTCGCAGTCACAGACCGTATCAACGTCAGTGAGCTATTCTTATTGTATTTCGCCACAGGGTGTCACTGTGGCCTCAACCCGTCGCCTTCGCTTACTCTGAGCTCGATTGCTATGTCTGAGGTAAACCACGCCCTCCTCATTACCCTACGCAGGAGAAAGAAATAAATTAATAAATAAATAAATGTAGAAATACATAAATGAAGAAATAAATAAATGTAGAAATACATAAATGTATAAATAAATAAATGTAAAAATAAATAAATGTATAAATAAATAAATGTAGAAATGAATAAATGTAGAAATAAATAAAAGAATAAATAAATAAATATGGAAAAAATAAATATATACATAAATAAGGAAATAAATGTATAAATAATTATTTATTTTCATTTTTTTGCTTTTCTATGTATATTTATTTATATATTATTATTATATATTTTTTTTATTTTTTTTACATTTATTTGTATATTTATTTATGTATTTTTTTTTTTTTTTTTTTTTTTATATTGGCAGCTTTGTAATTCCATACCTGTGTACCTAATTACTGTTTGCCTGATGAGTGCCCAATCTCTGAACAAAAAGGTTTCAATAAGCGCCACCTGCTTGTGACAGCTGTAAATGTGGGGTGGTGTGGCGCAATGGATAAGACACATGCCTTTGGTGTGAGAGACCCGGGTTCGAATCCACTGTGAGACACCAATGTGTCCCTGAGCAAGACACTTAACCCCTAGTTGCTCCAGAGGCGTGCGACCTCTGACATATATAGCAATTGTAAGTCGCTTTGGATAAAAGCGTCAGCTAAATGAATAAATGTAAATGTAAATGTAAGCAGAACAAAAGCTCACGTTGTTTTCCAAAGACAGATATTGATAACAATGGTCTGTATCTTAAACCTGTATTGATTGCTTACCTCCACTGTAACTGATTTCCCCACACAAATGTTAATGCTTTGACGTTAAAGCTAGAATGTCCACTAATGTGTTTATTTACAAAAAGGCATGAGTGGAGAAAAACAAGGCAATTTTTATTTTTATCAACATTTTCATAAAACTGCAATTTAAATATATTATTTCTATAGGCTATAAAAAAAAAGACAAAAAAAGGACAAAATAAATAGGCTGAATAAGCTAATCTATAGCATGTTAAATGGTGGTAGCCTAGCCTATGAACGGTACACCCCCCTAGTTTAGTTTAGTTTAGTTTATTTTCCACAATTTACACTTTGCATTTGTTGCTTCATCAGAACAGTTGTTGGGGGTAGCAATCACAGATTAACAAGTTACAAAATATATTACTTTTCCTGCAGTCAAGGACTACACACTTTACCCACACAAAATATGATAATATATCAGTCATCACAATACAAATAACTTAAGTTACAAATATTTATGATGCAGCATGCTCGCTCAAGCTGGATACTGTTGTACAAGATCTAACATCGAAAATACACTAGAGAATGGGCAAAGGAAATCCTTAACTGCACCCCTGCTCGGTGACATCACTACCATTTCATCACTCGGTGACATCACTACCATTTCAATCCATATCCTTTCAATGGTGTCAAGCAATTGAAGTAGTTATTCAGTTACACAGCTACATTTCCGAAGAAGTGTACATTTTACAGTACAAAACATATTACATTTCAACTGCAGCTAGTAGCTTGGCCAACAGCTGTTCCTGAAAAACAATTGTGTTCTATTGTGAAAAAAATGAACTCCCAAAAAGCAATAGCTTATAAATAGGGGTCCATCCCACCACCAATACCACCCCACCCACCTGTCAAAGATTAAGTAACTGGTCCTTTACTTAAGTTTAAATGCCAGGACAACCATTCTTTAGATTATGGATGTTTAGAATACAATTACCTCAAGCAGAAAAAAGAGGGAAAAAAAGAAAGAAAAAAAAAAAAAAGGAAAGAAAAAAGAAGAAGAAGAAAGACAGTCACTGTACGTTTGTACCTCAATTTGAATTGATCCATGTACCAAGAGAAAGGGGGTTAGCTCTAGCCGCAAATCCCTCGGGTTTATATCTCTCCAGTAGTTGTTGCTTTAATTTCTTTTTAAATATAGATAATGAAGCAGACTGTTTTAAGTTAGTATCCAGCTCATTCCATAAATGTGGACCATGGTAACATAAAGTAAACCTAGCACTTGTTCGGTTCCTACATTTACCTTTTAAGACCAGCTTTTGTCTAGTATGGTATGTGTGAGAAGGTGTGTAAAGTGGAATGAGCTCACAAAATCGAATATTTAACCGGTTGACAACATTGTACATTGTACATGCATTATGATAAAAGTTACTTTCAGGAAGCTTTAGTAGGCCGTGTCTATGGAAGAGAGCATTTGTGTGAGAGTTACGTGTGGACCATGTAATAGCTCTTATAGCTTTCTTTTGTAATATCAAGAGTTTCTCAGTATAAGTAGGGTAAGTATTATTCCAAATGATATTACAGTAAGACAAATGAGGCTCAAACAGAGTCCTGTACAAAGACAAGAGCACGTCTAATGGGAGCACGTGTCTCACTTTAAAAAACAAGCCCACAATTTTAGATAGTTTTTTAACTAGCTCATTAATATGTTCCTTAAAGTTTATAAACTGATCTATATGTATTCCAAGAAATTTAATTGTATCCACTCTTTGAATAGCTCTACCATCTATATTTAAATTAATATCACAGTCACTGTACATATGACTACTTGGTCGAAAAACAATATAAAAGGTTTTACTAATATTTAGTGATAGTTTGTTACATTTAAACCAGGTGTCTATATCTGCTAGTCTATCATTTAAGAGTTTTTCAAGATGAGTCAAGTCTTTGTGGGATACAAATAGATTTGTGTCATCAGCGAAGAGTATTTTATAAACATCACTGGAACAATGTACAAAATCATTAATGTAAACAATGAATAAGAGAGGCCCCAGAATGGATCCCTGGGGAACCCCGAGTACTATATTTTGCAATCCAGAGTCAATACCATTTAAGTTTACATATTGCCGTCTTCCATAGACATAGTCCCTGAACCACTGGAGAGCCACACCCCTGACCCCGTAGTGCGACAGTTTTCCGAGTAAAATTTGAAAATCAATTGTGTCAAATGCTTTTGAAAGGTCGAGAAAGATCCCAATACCAGCCTCTTTCCTTTCAAAAGCATCAGTTATTTTCTCTACAAGATCTAAAATGGCCATACTTGTGCTGCTATTCTTCCTAAAGCCATATTGTGAAGATTCTAGTATGTTATGTTTATTTAAGTAGTCTACAAGTCGTGAATACACCACCCTTTCTAATACTTTAGACAACGTTGGCAGGATTGATATGGGTCTATAGTTCTGAAAATCACTTTTGTCCCCAGATTTGTATACTGGTATTATCTTTGCCACCTTAGTTTGTTTAGGAACTATGCCGTGCTGTAATGATAAATTAATAGTAAAAGCGAGTGGCTCAGCTATTTCATTCACTATGGTTTTGAGGATCATGCTACAGATACCATCAGCACCAGCTGTGTGAGAGCATTTAAGTTTATTAATAATGTTAGTAACTTCCAGTTTACAGCTAGGTCTAAAATAGCAAGAACTGGGATAATTATTCCTCAAAAATGTTTTATAATCGGCACCCCCAGGTGGACCAAATTGTTGAGACAAATTCTTTCCAACAGAGGCAAAATATCTATTAAATAATTCTGGTAGTGAATCTTGTGTTGTATAATTATTAGATTGGGTTGGCACAACGGTATCAGGGATAACTGTGGATATATTACTGCGGCCAAGTATCTCATTCAACACCTTCCAGGATTTCTTCTGATCCCCCGAGGCAGTTTTAAGACGATCAGTGAAATAACTCGCTTTGCTGTCTCGTATTAAGCTAGTTAATTTATTTTTATATCGCGTATATAAGGTTTTGTTATTGTTATTCGGATTCTTCCTGTATTTTTTATAAAGTTTATCCTTCTTTTGGATAGACTTTAGGATTCCTTTGGTGATCCATGGATGAGTTTCCTTTTTATGTTTGATTATCTTTTCAGGAATAGTCACATTAATAGCGTCGGTTATTCCATCAATTAAGAAATTATAAGCCAGATTGGGGTCTATGGCATTATAAATTTCATCCCAGCTTTTACTTTGGAGGTGTTGAATTAGATTTGCAAGTGTTTTATTATTAAGAACTTTTACCTTCCTATTAGTACATGGATCGGATACTCTTTTTATCCAGTTTGTAAAGAACACTACAGGGTAATGATCAGAGATGTCAGAAAATATTACACCCGATTTACAACCAGTATTTTGTAAATTTGTTATAATATTGTCAATTGTAGACATACTTCTCTCTGTAACACGTGTGTGTTTATCAATAGTAGGATAGAATGATAAGGAGTGAAGGGTATTTAAAAAATCAATTCCCTTGATATCTTCTTTAGAAATGTCAATATTAAAATCACCCATAATAATACAGTTTTTGTTCATCCGATTTATACTGAAAAGGAGATTATCAAAGTGGTTTCTAAAAGTTTCATAGTTAGAGTTTGGTGGTCGGTAAACCACTCCAACAATGATACATGCACCACTCGCCATTTTCACTTCTAGGAATAATGAATCAGTGTAGCCATCATCAAATGTCAAGTCATGACGCTCCTTAACAGAGTAATGAGAATTTACATATAAGCATACCCCTCCTCCAATTCTACCCTCCCTATTAATACAATACAATGAGTATCCATCTATTTTATAAATATCTGAAAGGGTTTGCTCACTCATCCAAGTTTCACTACAACCAATGATATCAAAACATTTTCCTGTGCTAGCAATAAATGCAACGAGGTCGTCATAATGCTTACTAAGACTTCTAATATTTAAATGCATTAAAGAAAAGGAAAAGTCATTATTTTGTTTCAGATCTTCAGGGTTGTAATAATCACAGCTTATATTGGTAGAGGAGCAAAAGTAATGTTCAAATTTCTCATATTCAGTACTACAATTTCTATCTATCACTCCGATTATTTTATACTAAAATTATAATTTTGGTTGCAGAAATACATTGCATACAAAAAACCTAGAACCATACTCTTCTTTTTTATTGAGGCACCCAGTGTATAAGAAAAAAAAGAAAAAAAAAAAAAAAAAAAAAAACAGTAAAAAAGTTGGACATCCATCCAAGCATTCACAAGGTTCAGTTACCAACTCTCCATTTAGAATGTAGCATATTGTATATCACCCACTGTACCCCATTCACGCATAATTGTCCGTAATGAACTTTGATGGGGCAATAAAGCACGATAGTCACGTTAATAAAGTAGAGGCTACTTTACCAATCAAGTGAGGGTTGAAAGAAAAGCTTCGGCCTTGTTTGGGTCCTTGAATGACTTCTGCGCTTCGTTTGCCTTAAAAAACAGGGTAGCTGGATAAGCCATCCTGAAGCGTATGTTCCTTCTAATAAGTTCGGCGCATACCGTGTTGAACGCACGTCTTGCAACCCGAACGTCTGGAGGTACATCTGGGACAATACGCAGCGGCCGACCCTCATACTGGATATTCCCAAGGCGTTTCACTGCTGCCGTTATCTTCAAGACGTCTCTGGAGTGTTGGAGTTTGATGACCACAGCACGCGGGCGATCCTCTTTAGGTACTCCAAAGCCCCGATGGGCACGGTCAATAGGTATATACTGGACAGGTAACTGCAGGAGTTTGGGAATAAACGCCTCGAAAAACGCGAGCGGGTCACTCCCTTCAGTAGACTCCTTCAGATTTAACAGCCTGATATTCTTCCGTCTATGCCGACATTCCAGTTCAGATACTTTGTCTTTCAGATCCTTGTTCACTTTCTCCAGCGCTTCCAGTCGATCTTTTATCGGAGCGATGTCATCCTCCAGCTGGGAGATACGCGTTTCAGCCTCAGTTTGGTATGCAACAAGTGCCGCTGTCGTAGCCGCAACATCATCAATGCGCTTCAACATGTTGTCCACTTTGATCTCAAGTTTCCCAAGCGACTCGTTTACAGACCGTAGGATACGCTGACCCTCCTCTGCAACCGCCGCAGAAATACTCTTTAGCAGAGCCTCTGACATCAAAAGAGGAGATCCTTCAGGGCTAGCGTTAGCTTTAGCACCTACGCCAGTGCTACCTAGCCGGCTGGTAGCACTATAGTCTTCTAAAACGTCGCGATCTTTGGGCAGTTGTTTTGATGGTTTAGGCATTTTTGCAAAATACCTTTATTCAATTCCCAATTTTGGTTAGAGTGCAATCAGTAAGTATATAAAGTTTAGGTGAGTGATGTTTTAAGTGGAGAGAGGTATCTGCCGTCTTACTCACACCGCCATCTTAGAATTGTTGACAATACACAATCGTATTGACAATACCCCTAAACTCACAGAAATGATTAGACCCAAGTCTTCAGCAGACTGAAATGTGTATTTCACGTGTTTTTTTAAATACGTGTTAAATACGCGTTGTTGACATGTTAAAATTCACATATTTTTGGCTCTCTTGGATTTCCATAGTCTGGTATGCAGTCCCCTTAAGCTGAAGGCGCAGTGTGTTGAATGTGGAGAAATGTTGTCAAATGAGACGCTAAAACCATCAAAGCTGCAGAGACATGAACTCAAAACACCCTGTGTTGGGAAGCCAAAAGAATATTGTTTTAAACATGTTAATATCGCTAATTGTATTTGATAAAATTATATTTACAGTATGTAAATTGGGGTGAATGAACTTTGTTGAACATTTCTGCTAATGAATAGAGAGAATGTTCCCCTCTTGTGTGTCTGACCTGTTGTTACAGGTGTGTTAGCCTGTTATTGTTACTGAGTAAACCTGACAAGTTATTTTATATAAGGCCAGTTTTCATCTATAGCTGACTTGAGTCTGTTACAGTGGCATAACAGATTAACAGCAGAGAATATCATTGCACTTTCTGAATTCTCTGTTATTCTGTGTTCATACTATCATATTTGGAAAGGTGATCCTCAGAATGTGTTTAATCAGTCATTAATGGGCCATGAGTTGCAGAAGGTTCAAGGTTGAGAACCGCTGTATTAGATTACATTTAGCACTAGTGCTTATTCTTGAGCTACTAGTGTGAGCAAGTGCTCTTTCTGTGGTGGAGTTTGAGAGGGACTGACTCATGACGGTCAAGGGAACACTGTGGTGACTAGTACAGATTACTGGTCTGGATTGGTACAGATTACTGGTCTGGATTGGTACAGATTACTAGTCTGGTGTCCTCAGATAATCCACGGTATATGAAAACCCACAGAAGAATACTGACCGTCATGGGGAAATCTCAGTCAAAATAAAATACACCAGTGTTTTGCCAGATGAGAAGTTTATTTACTATTTTAATTCATTTTACTCTAATTCATTTTATAACTATATCATTTATCTCTTTTAATTCCTTTTATAACTGTTTTAATTTCCCCTGCTTTTATTTTGTGTCTATTTTCTATGCAAAGCTCTATGAATTGCTATAGTGTGATTATTATAATTCCTTTCTATGTAAAGCTTTTGAATAACTGTTTGAATTTTCCTGTACTTTTATTTTGTGATTATTTGTATTCCTCTCTATGTAAAGCTTTTGAATTGCCATAGTTTATGAAATGTGCTTTATAAATAAACCTGCCTTGCCTAGTACTTATTCTTTAGCTAGTGCTTATTTAGGTACTAGTGCACGTGATAGTCTGTCACAAAGTTGCACGAGTAAATATATCTGCAATATATTACACATGCACCATATCTGATCACATATACAGTATATCTATATATTATGAAGTGTATTACTGAATATTAAATTCCATAAATAAATATGGAATTTATATGAATAAATGTAAATGTAAATGTAAATATTAAATTCCATACATTATGATATATTAGTAAATATATTGTCACTTTTATTCAATATTTGAAAAGCGGTAATTCTTTATGTATTATTCAGTATATTGTAATATATTGACACAATATATTATTCTTTATATGTTCAAATATACTGTTAAACCATTTCATACATTGATCATTCATATATAGGGGAATATATATTCTTTCCATAAGGGTCTGGAGATTAATGAAACCATCAGTGCAGCAAACAAGCTTGGAGACTTGATCATCTGTCCTCAGTCAGACTGTCTCTTAGTTTGTGTTTCTGTCTTTCTTCTCAGGTTTACCCACATCTACACTGACTGTGACACCAGACAGTCGTGTATTCACTGGAGAAACAGTCGATCTGAAGTGTGTGATAAACTCTTATTACATCTGGAGATATGAGTGGTATAAAGGCAGTGTAATATTACAGACGTCTGGTTATCGTTACACTGTAAACAGAGACACTCTCACTATCAGAGGAGTAATTACATCTGATCAGGGTCAGTACAGGTGTAAAGGACAGAGAGATGGAAGACCAAACTCATCAACACCAAGCTCTGCTGTTTCTCTCTCTGTGAAGGGTGAGTTCAACATCATTGTCCTCTTAAACTCTCTCTACATGATCATGATCACACAACCAATCGAGACACTGCAGGGTCACATGACCCACATGTGGGACATTTGTCATTATATATTTTAAACAATAATATTTTTTGTAAAAACCTAAAGTAATATTGACAAACTATATATTCATCATTTTAAAATAAATGACAGAGGAGCAATAATTTATGAATTAGCAACTAGAATATTTAAGACTCATTAGGCGTGTTCAGGCCTTTATTTTGAAATTGAAAATTTTTGAAAAATCATGAAAGATTGGTAGAAACTCGTTTTCATGCCAACAGTTCAAAAGATAAAACTAATTACATTTTTATGAGGAAAAAAGGTCTGAAAAAGTTTTAAATATAATGAAACAAATGATGGATTTTTGATTTGTGATGCGGCGCGAGCTGTAACGCACATACGTGTTTTTTTATGTGTTTATTAGAGGTTGAATTCAAATCAAATACTGCTAAACCACCCATACTACTTCTGAATAGATGTCTATTTCATAAATTGTATGATAATTATGGAAATATATGGTTCAGATCACTCTAAACATATATGGAAATGGAGGCGTCCTTATATGGTCCTTAACAGAGCTTGGCTGTCCTCTAGTGAAAAGGTTTGGTACTGCGACCAAACTAAATACAATTTCATAAACTTGTTTCACTTTCATAATTTTTCACTTCTACATTAATCTTCCAAATGTCTTCTTTAAAACTAGAGCAGTCACAGGTCTATATTCCAAAGCATTCTTGAATTACAACTATTTAAGTTTGGATAGTGATGTTCATGCCTGTGTGATAAAAGAGGGGTGACAGTGAAGGGGTAATGTGTAGCTCAACTCTTTTCTTATGCACTTCTGTATCAGCCACATCTGTGCCAATAAGAGGACTGAAGCAATTATTTTAGTAATTTAAAAGCTCATTTATTTGAGTCTTGAGGATCTGATTCTGTTGTTGTTCTCCTGCAGATCTACAGCCGAAGCCTGAACTCACATCAGATCCTGCAGGAGCTACACTGACTGGAAACACAGTGACTTTGACCTGTCGCATGGATCCGTCCACTGGAAACTGGGACTTTTACTGGTACAAACACACTCTGAACCCTGAGACAGAGAAGAAGAAAACAAACTCCTACAGCCTGAAGATTGATTCAGTGTCTGATGGAGGCCAGTACAGGTGTAAAGCTGGAAGAGGGAAACAAGTCTATTACACACAATACAGTGATGCACTGTGGGTAAATGTTACAGGTGAGAGAGACTGTAGTGTGTGATGCAACAAATACAGATCAGAGACAATATCTACACAACTTCTGAAACTATAAATGCAATAATCTGTGTTTGTACAGTGTTTCCTAAAGCTGTGGTGACGGTACGACCTGATGAACGAGTGTTTAGAGGAGAAACAGTCACTCTCAGATGTGGTATAAAGTGGGCAGGAGACACTGAGTGGACATACAGATGGGAAATAGAGGGAACCAACAACCAATATAAAAACACTGTCAACCAAACCTCAACACAAGAGTTGAACATCAGCAGTGTTGATCTCTCTCACCGCGGTAAATACACCTGTACAGGACAGCTACACACTCAAAGCTCTCAGCGCAGTGATGCTGTTACACTGACTGTCTCAGGTGAGTGTGTGTGTGTTGTGATCAGCTTCTCCATCAGTTTCTCTACGGCTCTGTAACTCGTGATGTTTTGTTCAGCTGAAGCTCAGGCATCAGTGCGAGTGTCTCCACAGCCGTGGCTGACTGAAGGAGAATCAGTGAATCTGACCTGTGAGGTTTCAGGCTCCTCTAAAGGCTGGACGTTCAGCTGGTTCAGAGATCATGATCATCTGTCAGACAGCAGCAGAGGAGCTGGAGGATCTTACACTCTCAGTCCTGCAGCTCTACAGCACACAGGAGTTTATACGTGCAGAGCAGAGAGAGGACGACCAGCCTATTACACACACAACAGCAGCTCACAGACACTGTGGATCACTGGTGAGGGTTTATGCTTGTGCTCATCCGGATCTGTGTTTCACTGCAGTCTCTGTGCTGTCAGTTTTGATGGAGATTTTCCTCTTTTCAGGAGTTTCTGCTTCAGTGTCTCTGGTCATCAATCCCAGGAGAAGTCAACACTTCTCATCTGACTCTCTCTCTCTGAGCTGTGAGGATCAGAGTAACTCTACTGGATGGACAGTGAGAAGATACACAGACAAAGACACACAAACTTGTGCAAAACAAACAGGATCTCGATGTGTAATGGACTCTCTCAGCACATCTGACACTGGAGTGTACTGGTGTGAGTCTGAATCTGGAGAGAAACGGCGTCCTCGAAACATCACTGTACATGGTGAGTCCGGTTTATAATCATGACATCTACTAGTCTAATGTTATAACCTAAATTATAATTACAGTCTAAAGACATTTTCCACTAATTGTTTTCTGTACAGCTGATGACAGACTGACTTCTGTTCAGTTATTTGAATGAGTTTCTCCATACGTATCTATTTGTGAGTTTGTGTAGCAGCGGCAGTAATGTAATTCGACTACGCCACCCCGAGATCTAACCCGGGGAACTGTAAGTAACCTCCAAGGTTTCTATAAACTTAGGCCATCAGGTTCGGGCATTGCACAAACAGAGAAGTGATTCCATACAAAAAAATACAAATTTTATTAATCAAATTCACAGCAAAAAGTAATAAACACTCTGAAAGCTGACGTCAGCACATTTCTAAAACACTGTACTCTGGGGGTTTTAATATTAATAGTATAATAGTATTAATAGTATATCACAGCATATCTAAATTTACAATCCAATGGATTTAGCAATTCATATTCATCAATAAAACACAATAATAAATAGCACATGAGATGGGTGAGTCAGTGTACTGACAAAGAATCTCTCACTCACAAGACTGAGCTTGAGGCTTACTGGTGGGTGTCCAGCGACTCGGCCGTCGGGCATAAGTATCCAGATAATCCACCCCAACACATGTGCGCAACCACACAACCAGCACAGCAATAATCACACTGTGAGGGTACCCACACTACACACCAAAGAGAGCCCACCACCTCGAGCGCGCCGTCCCCACCGTCAGCACTCAGCTCCTCAAACATATAACAAGGACAGAATAAACAAAATTAACTACAGATCATAATTTCAAACCAGAAATCAGACTAACACCACAATGACAAAAACAAACTAGCTTTACCAACAACAGCAATACTGATAAAGTAAGTAAACAAACAACAAAGGAAATTAAATCCTGTTACAAAACACAGTAATGCTGATCAATGAAATAAACTAACTGAGGAGAAAAATAACATGTTATAACAACAATAATGCTAATAAATAAACAAAAAGCCAATGAAATAACTTCGCAAACACAAAACACTGGTAAATAAATAAACAAAAAAAGGGCGAATGAAATAACTTCACAAAAACAAAATACTGGTAAAGGAATAAACAAAAGAGGGCAAATGAAGTAACTTTGCAAACACAAAACACTGGTAAATAAATAAACAAAAAGGGGCGAATGAAATAACTTCACAAAAACAGAATACTGGTAATTGAATAAACTAAACAAAAAGAACAAGTGAAATAACGTTGCAAAAACAGTAAGACTGATAAATGAAATAAACAAACAAGACAAACGAAATAATCGTTAAGAAACAAGGACACACAACCCACTCAAACAATCACAATTAACGTAAATCACGTAACAAACACATTCATCCGTGGATAACTGAATGAGGGCAGATACTCAGTCGGCCACACAAGTGGCCAATGAGGCGATTTCTTTGGAAGATGAACTCAGTCCATTAACTCGGACTCGGCGAAGCAAAGTTCTGCACTTAGAAGAGACGTGCATTCACGGCACAAAACAAAGCAGCAGTTGCCCCACGGCAGGCCGCAAATGCTTCCTTGCGATGGTAGCTATCCCTTAAAACACACAATAATAGTTCTATTAAACTACCACCCAAATAAGGCAACCACATACATAGCCCGAACGCAAAACTACTTACCTGAACCACAGCACGCTGACACATGAATCTCGCAGGCAATGCGCAGTGCGCGAGTCAACAATAACACGTTATTCCGTTCAATCCGGTGGGAAACGGGGTAGCCGCAACAAAGCAAGGAATTCTATGGAAAATCGAAATCCTACATAAACCCCAAGCAAACCAGCAACAGTTCAACATTTACAAATGACCTCTACATACCTGCGACACCACCAAAAACTGGGTGAAGTTACCCAAACAACACGAGCCTTCAGCGTCACGCACTACCCGGAGTTACGTTCGAGCTATAACATGCTCCTCCTGACCTGATTGGCCACCACGAGCCAATCGTAAACCGGCTAGAAAGGGTAAAGCCAATATAACTTAATGGGGAGGAGGGACTGAATCCAACCACAGTCCATCCTGACACATTTGCATGGCCATTCACTATTAAAATAGTTAATAGTAAATGAACTTGGCTTGCTGTCCTCAAAGGAGGCTCGATCTAAACCCTCTATGACAGGACAGCGCAGAGGAAGAATAAGGCCCCGTTTACACGTACATGGTTATTTTGAAAAACGGAGACATTTCCCTTCGTTTGCGCCCTTCGTTTACACGCAAACGGAGGATTCGCCAATGAAACCGATTCTTTCTAAAAACTCCGGCCAGAGTGGAGATTTTGAAAATCTTCGTTTGCACGTTTGCATGTAAACAGAGAAAACCGGAGTTTTAGGCAGCGACGTCACAGAATGTGACTATTTACGGGATTCTGATTGGCTAAGGTGGGCTTGAGCTTCTCGTTACACTGCCACCTACAGGTTTGGCATGCTCTTGACAGCATATACACATGTTCGTGTGCACGATGTTATTTTTGAAAACGAAGAGGGGTGAAATGTCCGTTTATGAAAATAGCCACCTACGTGTAAATGTAGCCTAAGAGAAATAGTGGAGGAGATGGGGAGGAGGAGGGATGCTGGAAGAATTGTCGCTGCTTATACAGTACAGGTCAAAAGTGTGGACACATTACTATTGTTAATGGTTTTGAAAGAAGAAAATAGAAATCTTCTGTAACAACAATATACACTACTGGTCAGTAATTTGGGGTCAGTCTTTTTTTTTCTTTCTTTTTTTGAAATAAATCAATACTTTTATTCAGCAAGGATGTGTTAAATTGATAAAAAGTGATAGTATAGAAGATTTATATTATTTATTTTTTTTATATTTATTTTTTTATAAATGCAGTTCTTTTTAACCTTTTATTCATCAAATATATTAGGCAGCAGAACTGTTTCCAACACTCATAGATCAGAATATTAGAATGATTTCTAAAGGATCATGTGATAGACTGGATGTCACATGTGACACTGAAGACTGGAGTAATGATGCTGAAAATTCAGCTTTGCATCACAGGAATAAATTATTTTTTAAAGTATATTCAAATAGAAAGCTATTATTTTAAGTTGTAATAATATTTCACAATATTACTGTTTTTTTTTTTTTTTTTTTTTTTCTGTATTTTTGATCAAATAAACACAGCCTTGATGAGCATTAGAGACTTCCTTCAAAAATATAAAAATTCCAAACTTTTGACCTGTAGGCCTACTGTATACGCTCATAATGATGATTGACAGGACTGAATGTTTAGGCTCCTCCGTTTTGGAACTTCATTTATTGTGATGTTACATGAACATGCTCTTAAATACCACATATAAACAAAGCAAAATGTGACTGGTCACTTTTCACATTCATCAGACAGTTTCTTACCATATAAATTGGCAGATTAAACTGCAAAATGGACGTTTTTTTTATGCCAGTGGTTAAAAATCTGATACACAACCAACAAACTCATGACAATTTGTAACTATTTTAAATTTTGTCAAATTGTTGACTAATGTGTATGAATTTGTACAATCTCATTAGTATAATGTTTTTGTGCCCCACTGATGGTTGGGTTTAAAGGTGGACCTTGATGCTTATTAACGGCATCCAAAAGCCACATAGAGGCTATAGAGGAATAATCCTTTGCGACTCGTTTGCAGTCGGTTGTCATTTCCATCAAAAAGACTGATGAACTTAGCTTGCTTTCGATTTTATTTTGATAAGCTATAAAGCTTGATATGGCATTCAAACCGATGCAATACGGTCAACAGAAAGTTTGCTCCCGCTACTCGCCTCTTCCAACCCTCTCAAACAATCCACCATAAAGACAGCAGAAGTGATCCGCTGTGACCATGTGACACTGAATAACCAATAAGAAATAACAAAGAATGAATGCTCCTAATGCTTACTTTTTTCAACAACAACAGTTTAAACAAAACAATCGGTTACTCATAAAATAGTTGCGTTTTCTCATGAGATTTGGTAAAACTACACGACACTAGTATAAGAAAGCTTTAGAGGTATAAAGTACAATTCATAATATCAGTATATTTCTAATGATTTGTTTTGCTGTATTCTTATTATTTACAGCATTAAACACACATTTCTTGTGTTTGTAGACGGTGAGGTGATTCTGGAGAGTTCTGTTGATCCTGTGATTGAGGGAGAGACTCTGACTCTACACTGTTTACATCGATCTACAAACTCCCCGATCCTCAGCGCTGATTTCTATAAAGACGGATCACTGATCCAGAATCAGACGACAGGAGAGATGAGCATCACTACTGTCTCAAAGTCACATGAGGGTTTCTACTACTGTAAAACAGAGAGAGGACAGTCACTCCACAGCTGGATCTCAGTCACTGGAGTCTTGAACGGTGAGATGATTTAATGAGAAACGTCACACCATTATTATATACTATCATATATTATAGTCTCTGGCTCATATTTCTGCTGGAGCAAAATCAGTTATTGACATTTGTGTTTATTGTTTCACATAAACGAAAGCTTAACCATCAAATCACATGCAAAATATACTTGTCATGTACTGGTCGGATTATACATCACATTCAGTATTTATTAGTGATGTTACGTTATGTGCCGAGGCTTCGGAGTGTGTGTCGAGAAATCCCGGAAGCTTTCAGTGAAGCTCGTATCGAGGCTTGTATCGCAATATTTTGACAGATATATAAACTCATGGTTTAAACCCAGCCACTTTCATAATAGTAATATTGCCCCTTCTGCGTATTATGGCCAAATAATTGATTCACACACATTTGGAAGCCCCTTTTTTATTCAAGCCAATACATTTATAGAAACAAGGATCAAAGCCACCTTTTCTTTCTTCTATTAGGAGTTGAAATGTCTTTTGCATCAAAAATTGCGTCCGTTAAAGTGTTGCACATTTATTTTCACAAACACAAAAAGGCAAAAACATGAAACATCCTTAAAATTCTTTCGGCCAATTCTTCCAAACATCGCTCAAGTATGTAATGTCTCCAATTCCTGTGGAATCTTACATGTTTTAAATCCGTATAATATCTTCCTTAGATTCCGATTTAGACAATTTTCTCATATTTGACAGCCAGACGGTGAGATAACTGCTTCTCCTTCTTCTCTTCAATCCCTTTAGCTAAAACAGCATATACTTGTATGAACATATGAGGAGGAGTGGCTTTAAAGCTAACTTCAAGTAAATTATACAAGGACAACTTTGAGTAAATGCAGTACAGGATAACTGCAAGTAAATTCTTGAATAATACAGCACTACACATAAAACAGAAATAAGATGAGAATAATAATACAAATTGAAAGCATATTAAATTGGCTCTTACAACATGTATTACACAGTTATGTAATACATTCATTAGGCTATATACCATCATAAAATACACATTGCATTCATATAAATAGATTAGTCTGTGTGGGATTTTTTTTTTTTTTTTTCTCCACTGTTATTTCTAAGCCTTAACTGGCACAAAATACAGTGCATCACAGACAGGGCTTAGATTAAGCCAGGATTAGGTCATAGTTCAATTAGGCGTTTAAGTAATTTTTATAAACATGCCTTAGAAAAATGCATTACTGGTGTGCATCTTAAGACAAAACAAATGCACTGACATGTTTTAAGATCAGTCAGTGCAAGTTTCTTTCAGTTGAAATAGCTCAGATTTACATTTTAGTCTAGGACTAGACTTAAGCCTTGTCTGTGAAACCGGGGGACAGTGTATCACAGACAGGGCAGGACTTAGGCTGAGGCTGGCAAACTCACATACAAATGACCTCAGAACATCATTATGGAGTAGCACAAAATACACACTTTAAATATGCTTGAATTTTAATAGATTTCTGTAGTGGCTGGGCCGGATCAACACCGAATCTGAAAAGTGGCTTTAGATGGAGCAAAAACAGCAATGAGACATAATGGCAATGAGACGGGAGGGAGCGCTCAAAACTCTTCAGATCGCATTATTTAGTGGAACATTAATATAAACTGTCATCCTCTGAAAAGAATATTGAGGCGTGAACATGAGAATGTATCAATATCTTTCTAAATGTGCGCTCTTTTGGGCTGGAGCTGTTTAAAGTAGCCATAAGATCACAAATTAATCAGAGCAGACGTGATTCAATAAGTGTATCCTCCTTATATGTAAAATTATTAAAAATACCAGTTTATGCAGTTTGATTACGGCCTCTTAGATCACAGTCGGAAACTATTAGCCCCGGCTGGCCCGTTTATATTAAAGTCCATAAACAGGCAAAGGTCATACACAAGCAAACAATAACCGAGTTAAGGGCTGAGGCGAACAGAGAAATCCAACTGAACGAGCAGAGAATCAGGACATCCAGGAAACAAACTTTTAGAAATGCAGTTAAGACACGTCACACTTTGCGATGAATGACTGAATTGACCAGGCTTATAAAGGGTGACCTAACAAGGTTAATGAGACACAGCTGAAAACAATGAGTGCTGATGAGTTCGGGCAAAGGATTATGGGTAATGAAGTCCATGACAGAGTGGCACTGGTCTGGGATTGAGTGCCCTCTGGTGGCTATCAAGGGCTCTCCAGCTGGTGATCGTGACAATACTGAGATTTAGTGAAATCAACACCTTATAAACAACATCCCACAACTTTTCATCAATTATTAATTAGTTTTGTTTTTTCATTTATTTACTCACCCTCATGTACGACTTTCTTCTTCTGTGGATCATAAAATAAGTTATTTGGAAAAATGTATCTGTGTTTTTGTCCACACAATGTAACTGAAAAAAAAAAAAAAAATCCTTCAAAATATATATATTTGTTCCACACAAGAAAGAAATTCAAACAGGTTTGAACAAAATGAGGGTCAGTAAATTTCGGCAGAATATGAATTTTTAAATGAACTATTCCTTTAATACAGAGCTCTGAAAGGGAAATGGTGGAGGAATAATATGAGACAGGAGGAAAAAAATATTGCAACGCTTTTAAATTCACTTACAAAACTTTGTTGCTCAATAATGTTCTTGTGTTTCTGTTTTTCAGCGTCACATTCAGGTCAGATTTCTGTCCTCAAAATCCTCAGTTTTCTTCTGGCAGCTTCTCCGTATCTGATAGCGACAGTCGTGCTGCTTTATAAATGTTACAGAGCGAGAGGTAAAACTTCTGTCTGACACACACACACACACTCACACTATATATATATATATATATATATATATATATATATATATATATATATATATATATATATATATTTAAAAAAATTCATGAAAGAGTGAAAAAAAAAAAAACATAAGACATGTCCGTGTAAATGTTGAAACTGTTTTTTGTGTGTATTTCACAGTTTCAACTGCTGAAGATCAGATTCAGTTCACCGTAAGAGAGGAAGAAACTTCAACCTGATATTAATGAGCTGCAATAAACGAGCCTGACGAAATACTTTTTTTTTTTAAACGCAAACTTTTAAAAACGGGTTTCAAAGTGCAAGTTTTTGAAACCGAGACCCTTATCATCTCCGTGTAAATACAAAAATGCCAATTTGTGAAAACAGTGACATCATGCACATGCGTAGGCTATTGCGTGTTTAGTCTATAAGCTTTTTTAAATGAAAGGTTCCTTACAACAGACTCAAGGATGATATATGTTTTCGAAGCCTTTGTGTTCAAAGGTTTTGACATTTTCTTAAAGGATGTAAAAGTGACTTTATATCAGAGGGGAACATTCTAAGATTGGGATTACAGTGAATCTTTCTGGCTTTGTGAAGATTAAATTTATCTAGAGGATAAAGTAATGATACAGTATTATCAAGATTAACATCCTTAGAATGAAAAAAACAAAAACAGGATAGATTATGTAATTTGTGTCCATAGGCCTGTGCGGTCAGCTCGAGTGAACTATAGTAAAATAATGTGTTTACAAAGTCACATCGCCAACTACTTTTTCTGTTTATTTATTTATTTGATTGGGACAGTGCATGTTAATGAACAAACATGTAATATATGCATGTAAACAAGCCGGATTGTAGCCAAAGGCTAATTTCCATCCGTAGTCCCACGGGCTCCTTGTCTGCCATGCGTAATACAGCGTTATTAGTCGTTTTTTACGGATCCGTGTGAATAGGGATCATTTTGATAACGTTGTCATCTGTACAAAGAAAAACGTTTCTGTTTTTAGCACATCTGTTTTTAGTACCCTTGTTCTCCAGAGTGCAGTGGAAATCCTCCAGTAGGTGGCGGAAAATCACTGTCAATGAGTGAGTCATTGAACCTCATTCAAATTAGGGCTGCACGATTAATCGTGATTATGAAATCACTGATGTACGGCTCTGTAAACACTGTGAGTTTGAGTCACTTATAACGTGCATTTGAAAAAGCAACACGTGTCAAACATCTTTCCAAACACGAGAAGCATTTATGAACCTCTTGTCCAACAAAAGACAACATTTAATAACATGCTTTTACTCCAAACTCACTTCATAACGACAGTTGAGCTCATCCTTCTCATCCGATCAGCCGTTCTGCACTGACAATCTGCGCATAAAATAATCGCAGCCTTTGCCAAATCAGGTGCGGTTTCAAGTGATTAATCGTGCAGCCCTAATTAAAATAATTCTTTCAGAAATTATTTAATTATGTGTTGCTCAGACGAGCAACTGTTCTCATGTGGCTTTGTTTAAAACTATTTTCATTTAGCAAAAAAAAAAAAAAAAGACAATGTGTCTATAATGTAAGTAACATAATATTTACTTGTTTATTAAACCGTTCTATAACAATATCACACTTGAAATATGATTTTCCAAGAAAAACAGCACTCTTGCTCTTTACTCTTATTGCTTGCCTATATCACAAATAAAAATCAGGAACTCAAATAAAGTAATATAAAACTCATATAAAAATCAGGAACTCATCATTGGACATTCCCAATTTTTTTGTGATTTTTGTGTTTATAAACTCGTGAAAACTATTTTTGTCATAAACTGTAAAAAAAAAAAAAAAAATGTTGTGTATGTTCTTCCAATAGCTTGACAATGATCTCATGTTGCTTGTTCTAGATCACTCGTCTCAGTAATTAGTAAACATGCCAGTTTTATTCTGTATCAAATGTTCTGTATAAACAAATGACAAAATAAATAAGTGTGGATTTTTACTCATTTGGATTTGCTCTTTTGAACAATTGTTAGAACCCTGATCGAACTCAAATTCCTGTGTATTTCTAGTAATCCTGAAGATCTTGAGTTTGTTCAGGTGTTTTTCATTATAGGGTTTGGGCTAAACTCTAGTGGATCTCGAGGGCCAGAGTTTCCCACTGGTTTATTTAATGTAACATCAGTGCTCTTTAAATAGTTGGTTCACCCAAAAATTAAAAAAAATTAAAGCACATTCATGTCGTTCCAGAACCCGTCGATCATTGAACCTGGAAGCGCTGCACTGTGTTTAGAGACGTATTCTCGTCGCTTCATAACATTAAGGTTGAACCACTGGAGTCACATGGACTATTTTAACGATGTCTTTACTACCTTTCTGGGCCTTGAAAGTGGTCGTTGTATTGCTGTCTATGTGGGGTCAGAAAGCTCTCAGATTTGAGATTTGAGGCCAGCAGCCGTATCACCCTGTAGCCCAAGACTGGTTTCCCACTGAAGCTCAGCAGGGTTGAGTCTGGTCAGTTCCTGGAAGGGAGACTCCTGGGTAAACCAGGCTTCTGTTGGAGAAGTGTTAGTGAGACCAGTAGGGGGCGCTGCTCATCCTGGGGTCTATATGGGTCTCTGATGCCCCAGTGTAGTGTTGGGGACACTATACTGTCAAAGAGCAATGAGACGTTAAACCGAGGTCCTGACTCTCTGTGGTCAATTAAAAAACCCATAGCACTTCTCGTAAAGAGTAAGGGTTTAACCCCGGTGTCCTGGAGCCACAGTCCTTCCATTGGCCCTTATCAATCATGGCCTCCTAATAACCCCCATCCACTGAATCGGCTTTATCACTCTCTCTCCTCTCCAGCTGTAGCTGGTGTGTGTGTGTGTGTGTGTGTGTGTGTGTGTGTGTGTGTGTGTGTGTGTGTGTGTGTGTGTGTGTGTGTGTGTGTGTGTGTGTGTGTGGTGAGCGCACTGCTGCCGTTGTACTGTAGCTGCATCATCCCAGTGGTTGCTATTCCCCTGACTGGAATGTAAAGCGCTTTGGGTGTACAGTAGTATAAAAAGCGTTATATAAATGCCTCATTCATTTCATCAGAAAGATCTTCATTTGTATTCTGTAGATGAACGAAGGTCCTACAGGTTTGTAACGACATGAAGGTGATTAATGACAGAAACTTCATTTGTGGCTGAACTAACCCTTTAAGGGAGAATATAGTGGCTCTTAAAAGAGTCTTTGGGTTCCCTGATCAGACAGCCGAGCTGCTAAACACATTTATGCTCGTGTGAGGGATGATATTTTACGTGGATACTGGAACAGGCCTTAAAGGTTGTATCAGCGATTTCAGGCCCAAAAAAGGCCCAAACATAAATGATCACATTCATCTAATCTTTCCTAACGATCTTCCGCCCATAAGCAGGTCGTCAAAAAAAACGCGTCTCTGTAGGCAGCCTAGGCTCTGAGATCTGCACACAAAAACAATCGGTTTCACCAACACTCAAAACCAAAATAAATAGTGTTCCAACCAATCACCGACAGGGGGCGGGTGTTGTGAGGTTTTGCGCTCGTGTTCTCCGACTTAGCGTGCAGCCGTGCACGAGCGCAAAACCTCACAACTCCTGTCTGTGATTGGTTGGAACACTATTTATTTTGGTTTTGAGTGTTGGTGAAACCAATTGTTTTTGTGTGCAGATCTCAGAGCCTAGGCCTATATATATATCTGTTACTTTGAGCTATTCTGAATAGCCTAATGGTAAAATGTAAATATACTTGACTGTATTGATGCGGTTTTGACTGACATTTTTTGTAATAATACAGAAAACATTTTAAAAAATAGTCTTTAGTCTTTAATGCCATTATGTTTGACATTTAAGAGAGTTTGTGAAATTCTGATAATAATCTAAATATTCTCATTTCTCGTATGGAACATCACAGTCGAGACACATTGATTGCTTTGATTTTAGTTGTTCTCTTCCACAAACTGGAAGAAAAGTTGGAAGTAGACATTAAAAGAGCAGCATAATAAAAATGATTATAAAATGAAATAGTTAAATGTTGTAATGGAAAATTTTGATTTTCATTGATTTACAGTATTGATTTTCATTGATTTACAGTAAGACATTGAAATGACCCTTGCTGGACTGTACGTGGTCTGCCAACATATGACTAATGTGTGTGTGTTTTTAAACACTGGGAAACAGGTGAGACGTCAGGAGGAGGCAGATTGAAAAGGTCCAATTTAGAACTTGTGAGTTTGTAAGAATGAACTCAGCAGGATTAGATCACTAGCAGAGAAAACCTTCCCTTGTTTAGATAAGAGCCTGTGAGCAGGAAACCTTGAGACAAAGGTATAAAAGCTGCTCTGCCCTCCCTCCTGTGGTCGCACTTGTTTCACAGACTGTACTGGTGACTTCTGTGTGGCAGCTGGGCCTTCTTGCAAGAATAAATACTTTTCGAAAAGACGATTTGACTCAGAAATGTCTCTTACGGATGGCTGTTTAATGAATATTTTTTGCCACAATAATGTTTAACTGTGTTACTCAATATGATGTCCTCTTCATGACATACACACTATACGTGAAATGGATTTGACATTAAAGATTTATAAATAGGCTTCCGGTGACGTCATGGTTGGAACAACAGATGCTTATGAGAGGTTCGGGCTGTGTTACATGAATCAGTATAAATACAAAGATGGCATTGCTTAATTTAATTACCTACAACATAAAAGGAATAAACAACCCAATTAAAAGAAAAAAGATACTGGGACAGTTGAAGAATATGCAGTGCTCTATAGCCTTACTTCAAGAAACTCACCTCACAGAAACAGAACACCAAAAATGTAAAAGAGATTGGGCTGATCAGGTTTACAGTAGCTCTTATGGGAAATGTAAAAAGAGGGGTTTAGCTATACTATTTAGTAGGTCTGTGTACTTTCATTGTGAAAAGGTTTTCAAGGATACAGAGGGTCGTTATGTTATGGTCATAGGAAGGATTGCTGGTTTTAAATGAACTCTTTTGAATGCCTATGCACCAAATGAAGATTGTCCAAAAAATTTCAAAAAGCTTGCACATTTGGTAGCAGATCATGGGGAAGGCTTTTTTTTTAATGGGTGGGGACTTGAATTGCGTACTGAATAATAGAATAGATAAATTACCATCATCCTCAAAACCTCAAAGCAGAATGTCGAAAAGTCTAATGAATATGATGAAGGAATTAGGGTTGATAGATGCTTGCCGCCACCTTCATCCAAAAGAGAGAGACTTCACCTTTATGTCACAAGTGCATGGAAGCTACTCACGGCTGGATCATTTTTTGGTGTCCAAAAAGGACACATACCGAGTTAAAAACTGTGTTATTGAGCCAATAACCACTTCAGATCATAGCCCAGTACGAATGACACTTGATTTGGGATTGGAGCCGTGTATGAAGTATTGGAGAATTAATGTTTCATTATTGACAGATGTTAATATAAGAGAAGAAATAAGGTCAGCAATAATGGAATATTTTGGCAATGGAGTGGTCTCACCTACTGTTCAATGGGACGCAGGAAAAGCCACAGCAAGGGGGAAAATAATATCTATAGGATCAAAGTTAAAGAAAGACAGACTTAAAAAACAAGTAGAATTAGAAACTGAAATCAAGAGATTAGAAAATGAACATAAACGAAGTGGAAAACAAGAAGTATTTAATAAACTTAAAGAGAATAGAACCAAGTTAGATGAGATTCTGACCTATAAGGCAGAGGGTGCCCTTAGGTTTATTGATAGAAAATACTATGAATTGGGAAACAAGGCTAGCAGGTTATTACCATTTCAACTACAGAAAGCACAAGCTAGTCGAACAATTCCTAAAATTAAACAACCTCATTCCAACGATGTCGAAACTAGCCCAAAAGCAGTAGCAAATACCTTTGCCAAATATTATGAACAATTGTATAAGGGTCAACATCAGGAATTGAAAGAAGAAAAAATACATGATTTCTTTAAAAATCTTAAATTAGACAAGCTGACGGCGGATGAAGCCTCTGCGTTAGTAGAGCCAATTAGAGAAAAGGAGGTGAAAGAAACAATTATTAAATTAAAAAATAGCAAAACGCCAGGAATAGACGGGTTTGCAGGAGAATATTATAAAGTGTTTGTTGATGATCTCACTCCGGTATTATGTAAGTTATATAATTATGTGTTAAATTCAGGGAACCCTCCAGAGTCATGGTCTGAGGTTATCATCACAGTCCTGCATAAGGAAGGAAAAGATCCATTGCAGTGTTCTAGCTATCGTCCTATTAGCCTCCTGTGTGTGGATTATAAAATATTAACATCTATTTTAGCAACTAGAGTACAAAAATACATTAGGAAATGAGTAAAACCAGATCAGGCAGGGTTCATTTCAGGTCGCCAAGGGACAAATAATATAAGGAGAGCATTAAACCTGCAGCCACTCATGGCAAAGGGTACTCAAACGTCAATGCTCCTCAGCTTAGATGCTGAGAAAGCATTTGATCGGGTAGATTGGCAATTTTTAGAACAAACATTAACTGAGATGGGCTTCAGTGAAACATTTACCTTTTGGTTTTGGCTGTTGTACAAGAACCCCAAATCAAAAATTAGAGTTAAAGGACATTGCTCTGACTTTTTTGATATAGAGAGAGGCGTAAGTCAGGGTGATTCTCTCTCACCCATTCTCTTTGCTCTCAGTATCGAGCCTCTAGCGGAGGCAATAAGACAGGATGTCCAGATTGAGGGGGTTGAGGATGGTAATAAAATTTCCCTTTTCGCTGACGATATCCTGCTCTTTATAAAACATCCCCTTACTTCAATACCTCGACTACAATGCCTAAAAGATTATGGAGACATTTCTGGATACAAAATTAATCAAAATAAATCAGAGGCAATGATGATATCAGGAATATGGCCTAAACAACTAAACGAGATGGTGTCATTTCCTGGTCTAAACAAGGATTTAGGTACTTGGGGGTTATTATCTCACCAGAAACTACAAGACTTTTTGAGGCAAACTATAATAAGCTAATTAATCAAATAAGGAGTGATCTAGTTCGTTGGGAAGTTCTTCCTTTGTCTCTGTTTGGCAGAGTTGAGACCGTAAGGATGAACCTGCTCCCACATTTCCTATTTCTATTCCAGTCGTTGCCCATAAGAGTTCCAATTTCCACTTTTAATATGTTAAACAAATTCATTTCCCAATTTATATGGCAACACAAAAGACTCAGAATTAAACTTAAAACACTTCATCTGGCTAAAAATAAAGGAGATTTGGCTTTGCCAAATATAAAATTGTATTATTGGGCAGCTCAACTAGCAGCAACTTGTGACTTGGATCAGTGGAGATGAGGAAGCAAAGTGGACTCGAATAGAGCAAGGGGAAGTTAAGGGTGCACAACTGTCTGCCCTACCCTTTATGGATCTGAAACATGTCAATAAAATGAAGATTGAAAATGAATGGATAAAACATACAATAAAGGTATGGGCAGAAGTAAAGAAAATGCTTAAGGATGTTGGATCAATTTCTCGAGCTATGCCCATAGTGGGTAATGTAGATTTTCCACCTTCAATGTGTGACCATGGTTTAGGAGATGGGCAGTTAAAGGCCTCTTTATTTTTAATCAGCTCTTTGAAGAAACACACTTAAAGTCTTTCACACAACTTCAGGAACAATTCGATCTTCCCTCAAGTGATTTTTATAGATATTTGCAAATAGGCATTACATTACAAACCATAAGGAAAAAGAAAGATCCTTGCGTATTGGAAAAATGTTAAAGAAGAGATGGAGAAAATTGTAAAAAGAGAAGTTCCCTCAAATGTACAGTTTTTCTTACTGGGTGTTATATCAGTTCATGTTTTCAATGCTGACCAAAGATATATTTTACGTGTATTACCACTAATTGCCAAAAAAAAAAAAAAAGTCTGTGAAATCACCAACTGTAACTGAATGGAAACTATACTAAAACAGATTGATATGATGGAAAAAATTACTGCATCATTACAATTGAAAACTGACCTTTTTAATCAGATATGGCACATGGTTAAAGAACATTTAAATCTATGAATTAAAAAAAGTGTTGTTTTTTTTATATATTTTATATCATTATATGGCTGTATATTATTGTATCATGTTTGTTGATATGTGAACATTCATATTAGGTGCAGCAATATATATATATATATACATAATATTTATTATTATTATTCTCTGTATTATTCTTATTTTATCACTTGTCTCAGATAATGTTCCTTTTGTTTTGTGCTATGAAAAAGATAAATTTAAAAAAATTAAAAAGACTTATAAATAAATAAATAAAACCAGACAGAGAGCTTGAACATACTGTTTGACTCTCATATGAGTGTTAAAATTCACCCACTATTCTATTCATTTAAATCACATTAAGGTTGACAAATCAAAATGTGTGAACAACTAGTGAAAAATCAATAGTGCAACACACAGACCTCTGATATACTATAGTAAAAAAACATCTGAAACTGATTAAATCTGTATTTTATGAGGGAAGAGGAAGATGAACTATCTCAGTTACTACTGTAAACATCAGAGACAAGAAGCCGGATTGTCAAAAAAAATAAAAAAAACCACATTCAAATATAAATGTTAATGATAATAATGTTTTTGCATTCACAACATTTGCTGAAGACAAATGTTAAATGTTTTTTTTTTTTAAGTACTTTATCTTACAGCAAAAATACAAAATTAAACCCTTGAAATAAGTCGATTTTATGTTATGACATGAATTTTAGTCTGGGAGCTTAAACCTTGTCTGCGAAACCAGCCATAAATGTCTTATATCTTATGTTCTACAACATCTTCCTCTATATAGATAATTAAATCTACAATTCAAATGCTCTTAAAATGAGAACATGAGAAGAAAAAAAAAGAAGAAAAAAACACTCTTAAGGACAATATGTGTGGCTCTTAAAAGAGCCTTTGTGTTGTGTGTTGAGCTGACTCCTCTACTTTGAGCTGGTGTATTTGGTCACAGCCTTTGTGCCCTCAGACACGGCGTGTTTGGCCAGCTCTCCGGGCAGCAGCAGACGCACGGCGGTCTGGATCTCTCTCGATGTGATGGTGGAGCGCTTGTTGTAGTGAGCGAGACGAGACGCTTCACCGGCGATGCGCTCGAAGATGTCGTTGACGAAAGAGTTCATGATTCCCATCGCCTTGGAGGAGATCCCGGTGTCGGGATGAACCTGCTTCAGGACTTTGTACACGTAGATCGCGTAGCTCTCCTTCCTGGACTTTCTGCGCTTCTTTCCGCCCTTGCCGGCGGTTTTAGTGACAGCCTTCTTCGAGCCCTTCTTGGGTGCGGACTTCGCTGGTTCAGGCATGATGATTCAATCAGAAAACCTCAAAGACCAAAAATGCTGTGATACTAGGCTACAGGCGGGCTTTTATGCACTGCTCTATGCTAATTTCCAAAGGGAAGTACGGCCTTCTCTGATTGCTAGTTTTCCTGGACCAACCCATAGAATGATTTCATTGGTTATATTAAACGTTCCTTGACTTGTGGGACACCCAATCACAGGCTTTAAATGTTAATCCCGCCCATCGCCTTATGTCCTACTACCATCCCCCATTACATCATGTTTCTTTATTTCATTTTCCCGCATTTTTCGTAATGCAATGCACTGCAGTAATACATATCGAAGGTACAATATTGATCATTTCAGTTTAATCAACTTGAAAACAATAAAATACAAATCTTATTGCAAAATTTACGAATATTATTACCATATTTAATTGGCACATAAAGACCAGTGAGAAATGTTATAGTAACGATTCGATTACTCAATGTTAACAATAACTAACTCATTATCTCGTTGAACTCCACTTAATCTAGTTTTTAACCACTTGGAAACTTGTTCTTTGTGTGTAAATGTGTGTGGCTCTTAAAAGAGCCGTTGGGTTTTTCTTCTTCGTGGATCTCTTAACCCCCGAACCCGTACAGAGTGCGTCCCTGTCGCTTCAGCGCGTACACAACATCCATGGCGGTGACGGTCTTTCTCTTGGCGTGTTCAGTGTAAGTCACAGCATCACGAATAACGTTCTCCAGAAACACCTTCAACACACCGCGAGTCTCTTCATAGATCAGGCCAGAAATACGCTTGACGCCGCCACGTCGAGCAAGACGACGAATAGCGGGTTTAGTGATTCCCTGGATATTATCGCGAAGAACCTTTCGGTGACGCTTAGCGCCTCCTTTCCCGAGTCCTTTACCGCCTTTTCCTCTTCCAGACATGACTGCAGATACTCTTCAAATCACAACTATATATGAAGGAAAAACCACTGGGGAAGAGGAGTTTATAGTCGGCTAGCGGACCTAGTTGAAACCACATTCATGGGCGGTTCTAGTACGTCACCAGTTGCGCATTACCAAGTCGAGGTCAGTCTTTTGATGCCTTATACTAGTGGAAATAAGTGGAATTTAAGTAATATTAATAATTCTGTATAACTAGGGCTTCAGTCATTTTGACCCGCGAGGGAAGATTTACAGGTGGGAGAGGATGAGGGTTAATAACTATACATACAAACGATATAACTAAATATAATATAATATTATATTCATTTCCTTACATTTGCTTTTGGATTTAAATAATATATAAAAATAGCATTTTATAAGACCACCATGGCATATAGAAGTTCCTATTTAAAAACACCGTAATATGGAAATCATCTTTCATTGAGTCTTTTAAGGTTTGTATGACAGCTGTGGATTTCAGCGCGCTCTCCGCGGATGCGGCGGGTCAGCTGATGTCTTTGGTGACTCTCTTGGCGTGGATGGCGCACGAGTTGGTGTCCTGGACCTGGCCAATGGCTGTGCGCCTCCTGCTTTCAAGATCAGTCTTTTTTTTCGGGTGCACAAAGACAACGCTAAGTCTTATATTTGTGTATCATAACCCATAATTGTTCGATTTATTTTAACTAATTTAAAAAAATTGAGACGTGAAAACGAATAAATAATCACATACAGTGCAAAAAATCTTTTCATAGCACAAAGGGGGAAAATAACCGCGCAGCGACATATGGTCATAATGCAGCGTGTTATTTGCTTTAAAAATTCTTAGATTTCATATACGTTTATTTTTAAAACAATATTAGCAACGTACGGTACAAAATTGATTTAATTCTATTCTGGGCTGATGCCACCTTAAATAGTGATACAATTTGTGAGATAACTCTCTCGGGGAGAAATTGGGTGGCTCTTAAAAGAGCCTTTGGTTTGAAGAGAAGCTTCCGTCAGTCTACTTGGCCTTCGCGGGCTTCTCGGTCTTCTTGGGCAGCAGCACGGCCTGAATGTTGGGCAACACACCACCCTGAGCGATGGTCACGCCACCCAGAAGCTTGTTCAGCTCCTCGTCATTGCGCACCGCCAGCTGCAGGTGTCGAGGGATGATGCGGGTCTTCTTGTTGTCCCGAGCGGCGTTTCCAGCCAACTCCAGGATCTCAGCGGTCAGATACTCGAGCACAGCGGCCAAATACACCGGAGCTCCGGCACCGACGCGCTGGGCATAGTTGCCTTTGCGGAGAAGCCTGTGAACACGGCCGACGGGGAACTGCAGTCCCGCCCTGGAAGAGCGACTCTTGGCCTTAGCGCGAGCCTTTCCCCCGGTTTTACCTCTTCCACTCATTACGATTAGAGTTTGTTTATGATTCGCGAGAGGAACAAATACAAATTAATGCAGTTGCAAGTTGTGAGGTGACTTATAAAAGAAAGCGTGACAGTCTCCTATTGGCTGAAATCTGAAAACATTCCCAGCCAATCAGTGATCTTCCCTCTGAACACCAAACCCCCTTTCTGCTGCTGACACTCAAACACGTCACGCTGTAGTTTCATTTAATGCCGCTTGTCTTCCTTTTAATGGGTGACTTTATTTTGATAATGCTGATAAAAATGTGTGATTACAAGTTAAACACTTCGGTCATTAAGCATAATAGCTTTAGTTTAAATGTATAAATATGTAAACATGTATAATATTTATTTATGTATAATATACATTTATGCATTAATACTTGAGACTTGATCAAAAACATAACATTCCCAAATGGGCCTGTTCATTTGCTTTCACTTGTAACATAAAGGAAAGCCAATGTCACTTTTGACCAATGAAATAACACTCTTTACTATTAACTAGTGGGTGGCTTTTAAAATAGTTTATTTTTTATAAAACAAGTAAAAGACTGAGTTTATTTCTTTTTGGCTGCTGTCTTTTTAGGCTTGGCTGCTTTAGGTTTGGCCATTTTGGGTTTGGTTAAGGCTTTGCTGGTTTCTTTGTCTTCTTAAGGCTCTTCGTTGCCTTTTTAGCAGCGGTTTTCTTCACCTTCTTCAAAGATTTCTGAGCGGCGGGTTTCTTTGCTGCTGCAGTTTTGGTCTTCTTAGCGGCAGCGGGTTTCTTGGCTTTAGGAGCCGCTTTCTTGGCGGGTTTTGTCTTGGTCTCGCTCTGTTTCTTGTTGAGTTTGAGGAGCCGGAGGCGCCGGTCCCTTTAGTCTGGACTAGGATGCCTTTATCTGTCTGTGTAACTTTAAGAGAAAGATAGATGCAAAAGGTTTATAACTCAGTTCAGAATGACACCTTTTTTTCTTCACTGTTTCCGCCAAGGCAGTACGGTTTTAACTCTTGTAGCTGTTGTGTATTAGTTGTCTATACTGATTACACTGAATTCGGGTAGGATTGGATTTTGTACCTAATCTTACATATTTATCTCAATATATAGGCTAATCATAATCTGTTGAACACTTATTATAGTTTTTTCTATATATGCATTTATTGAGGTTTAATAACCATAAAAGTGATATCGACCAACGTTGGCAGCCCTTTAAATAAATGTCATTGTTCTCAGTCTAAATGAGTTCAGTTTCTCTCAGGTGGTTTCGCAGTAACTTTATAGCGGAAGTCACAGTATGTTGTGGGTTCTAACTTTTCAGAGGCCATGGGTGGGAGAAAACTGAAATTAGATTTACAGCAAAACACATCACTTATTGTTGCAGAGGCTTCTTTCAGCTCACTGAAGATGTTGTCACTTTAGCAGCTGCTTGTAGAGCGAATATGACTGTTAAAGTCTTGAGTTTAAGAGGCTTTGTTAAAAAGGTCATTAGTTATAAACCTTCTGATTACATCTATTTTTTTTTTTTTTTTTTTTACCTTCCTACCTGCCTACCTACCTACATTTTCTTTCTTTTGTTCTTCTTCTTTTATTATTATTATTATTATTATTATTTATGGGAACAAACACATATACAGGCTATACCCTGTAACGCAAAGTTGGGATGTGGCCCAGAAAGATAAAAAAAACAATAGGTGTCGGAGGAAAAGATGCACGAGAGACTAGAGATTGCGTATCTTCCCCGTGTTTAATACAAGTACTTAAACGTCACACTCGTCCGCATACATGGGGATCGAGTGAGAAAAAGTAACATACAAACAAACATCCAACTCTGGTCACAAAATATAAAAAGGAAATAAAAGAAAGAGTAGCGGTAGAGCGGTTATCTCCTCTCATCACCCGTCAAACCTACAACTGACGCTCTACGCACATGCGCAGTTCCCATTTCACCCCATATTAACCCAAAAACACAAAGTGACCGTTACAACCCCCATAAGGGAAACTGCTAATATCTGAGATATGTGGTGACAAATAAACAGGTTATTCCCAAATATCTACTGACCAAGTCTCTTTCCGGACACTTAAAGACGATTGTGCTTTCAAAAGCCAACCTATTTCTTCAGGCCTAATAAAAGAGTTAAGCTCATAGTCGTGGTTTGACTTCTGCTCTGTTTCTGCCCTGTGGTTTTAACCAGAGTAGAGGAAACATTTATGCATGATCTGCATCTTTAGTTTCATAAACCTCAAAATATCATCACAACATCAAAGATTCAAAGAATTCTGTGTCATTTTCATTGACTTCCCTTTTTTTTCTTCTCTAAAAGGAGGGCAGTGAGAAAGGTTTGTCTAAGTGATGAGAGATGTCACTTCTTAACTACCCTTTCCCACTACTATCCTTTTAGAGAATACATAAACATGGCTTTAACCCTCTAATGGCATGAATTTTTATTTTGTGAGGGAAAAAAAGTTCACCCCATTTTTTGGGAGCTTGAGGGTCCCTGATAATATATTCATCATAAAATGTGTCCAACCAATCACAAACATCAAACAATCAAATAAACAAACTACTACTAATTATATCTAATACCTCATGTATAAATGTTTCTCACATTTCATATACATATATAAACCAAATACACATGCACATGCATACACACATTACTTTACTGACTGACCCCTAACTGACCCCTGACCCCCTAACTGACCCCTGACCTCCCAACTGTCTCTCAAGCCGGATTCAGGGATCCTTTCTTCCTGACTCTCCTCAAGCTCACTGTCAGAGGGATTGACCCGGTCATGTTCCTTCCGCCCATAAAATATTATTGTGTCCAATTCCTGTAAGTATCAGTAAAAACATTTCAAGTCATGTCAGAAAGATGGTAATTACGAGTTGAACGCACATGAACTGCACCACAAAGTCATAATTACAAGTGGGAAGCAATGGCGGAAACAAATAGTTTTCAATCATAAATGTATTTCTGAATACTGACAGTATACAATGTAGTTTTTACGCATTATGTGTATTGTCAATGAAGACGAGAGATAAAGTTTACCAGAGCACACTCATTCAGACATGAGCTGAAGGGCTTGAGTGACCAAACTACATTACCCAGCATTCTCTGCAGCATACTACTACTACTACTACTACTACTACTACTACTACTACTACTACTACTGCTGCTGCTGCTGCTCCTACTACTACTACTACTACTACTACTACTACTACTACTACTACTACTGCTGCTGCTGCTGCTGCTCCTACTACTACTACTACTACTACTACTACTACTATTACTACTACTATTACTACTACTACTACTACTACTACTACTATTACTACTACTACTGCTGCTGCTGCTGCTGCTCCTACTACTACTACTACTACTACTACTACTACTACTACTACTACTACTGCTACTACTGCTGCTGCTGCTGCTCCTACTACTACTACTACTACTACTAATAATAATAATAATAATAATAACTAGATTAAAAAGTTCGTTGAGACAAACTTTAAGTTGGCTTGAGAAAGTTTGGACCAGAAAGTTTGGAAAGAAAGAAAGTAGTTTTAAGTTTAAATTAGTTTTAAGTTTAAATTAGGTGGTTGCTAGGATGTTCTGGGTGGTTGCTATGGTGTTGCTAGTTAGTTGCTAGGGTATTCTGGGTGGTTGCTAGGGCATTGCTAGGTGGTTGCTAGGGTGTTCTGGGTGTTTTTTAGGCAGTTGTTTCTGGGTGGTTGCTGTGCTGTTAGGTGGTTGCTAGGGTGTTCTGGGTGGTTGCTATAGTGTTGCTAGGTGGTTGTTAAGGAATTTTGGGTGGTTGCTAGGGTGTTCCTGGCGGTTGCTATGGTGTTGCTAGGCGGTTATACACACATACATACACTAAGGCCCAATCCCAATTCTATTTTATACCCCTTCGCCTACCCCTAACCCTTCGCCTACCCCTAACCCTTCGCCTACACCTTACCCTTGCCCCTTGAAACAGAGTGGCAAGGCGTAGGGGTGAAAATATTCCCCTAAGAAATGGGACACCACTACTACACCGTTACACGTCATTATACGTCGTTGCGCCTACGTCACAGGAGATGCGCCAATGTTTATCACAAACTTCCAAGATGCCGTCGTCAGCTGTAGTCTTGCGTGAGTTACAGCCATTTTTTTGCATTTTTGTTCTGAAGTTCGCAGAAAACAACGGAGATGACGATATCTTCGATGCCTAATGCTGCGTTCACACCAAACGCGAATAGAGCATCTGGCGCGAGTGATTTCAATGTTAAGACGCGTTTACGCGCGTCTGGAGGTCTTGCGGCGCGAATGAGGCGTTTAGCGCGGCGTGGTGGACGCGAATTCGCCTCATTCGCACGCTTCGCTTCAAACTTTTGCTTTTTACACGCGTCATATTGTTAACGAACTTTAGCGATTTTTTTGCAACCGTTTATTTGAATAACATGACTGAATGTGAATACAAGATTGAATGTGACAAAGAAAATGATTATTGGCAGTCATGTTGCCTCTGTAGCCGGTGTATGCAGGTACATTTCTCATACCCCTTCGTTTGAAGTGTGGTCCCGAAAAATCTTCGTTTCAAGGGCTATCTGGCCCTTCCCCTTACCCCTACCCCTCCAACCAAAAGAGAATCGAGACAACCCTACCCCTTCACGGGAACGCGCAAAACGGAGGGGGCCAAGGGGTAGGGGCAAGGGGTGAATTGGGATTGAGCTTAACTCACTCACTCACTCACACACACACACACACACATGCACACTCTCACACACTTACTTGCTCACAAACACTCATTTCACCGAACAGACAAGTCAGCTGATATTATATATCTTATTATTATTATAAAAAAAAAATAAAGGAGCAGTGTGAGGTCATGCCATCTTGTTGTGGACAATTATCAGTTCATTTGTACATATGAGTTCATATTGAGTCTCTAATAATTTGAAATGAATAGTTAAAAGATAAGTGAAATATTTTATAATGAATATCTTTGTTTACTTTCTTAGAAACAATCACACTGGGCTTTAAATGTTGACAAATTGCTGCAAATTATGTGAAATAGGATGAAAACACTTTCATGATGAAGATTTTTATCTCATATTACAGAAAGAATGTTTTTAATGTAACCCTTTTCGTCTGTGTGCTCCCCCAAATGTCTCTGCGTTGTGTTTGAATGATGGTTGAATGAGGAGGACACCAAGTTCGTGGTCGTCACAGCAGTGAAGCTTTATTAGGCTGTATTTATTTGCATCAGCCTCTCTGCAGCACACGGTGACATCTTTACACAAGGAAAATAGAACTATTAGTAACATACAAAATTATAAAACGAAATAACACAGTCTTAGCTGCAGCCACATCAACCCTTATCACGGGGGATAACTGTCAGCATATGACAACCAATGTCAAATGTCAGATGCATCCAAAACACAAAGAATCAAACCCAAAAATACTCAGACAAGTGCCAAACACAATACAATACACAAACAAATATACCCCACCACATGGAACCAAAACACATTCAATAATTTCAGTAATACAAAACCGTCCATTGAAAATAACTGCACATATTTGTTATAGCAAACATCTTCAACAGCACCATATCTCCTCAAACAACATGGATGGCCAATATAATTAAAGAAATTAAATATCAGAGAACAGTGAAAACCCTCCAACCTTTTCACTAGGAACATAGAACTAATTAAACTAAACAACTTAAACAACAGCTCCACCCATGCGAGGAAGGGCCCACTGACACAGTGAAACACTCATAGACACAGCGCCCCCCCAAGGCCAGGAGAAACATCTTACATCTTCCACACATTAATAAAATAAAAAAAGGATGGAAAATTTGCAGATTCTGCCAGAATTGAATGACATTAGATTACTTGTTTATTCAATCCTCATGTAAAACAAGCTTTATTAAACAAACAAGCTATTTCAAATGCATCCACTTTATCAGCGACAGGGATTGTGATGTTGACTGCAGATCGCTGGTCGACAGCTTGTGTGTTTCAGGGTCCTAATGTTCTCCAGATTCAGGGTCTGTTAACACACATTAAGGAAACTTTGGTCAGGACTCATTTTCCAAAAGGGCCTATTAACTTTATTAACTTACTACTACTAACCCTAACCCTAACTTAAAGAAGCTCTGGCCTTTTGTGATTCTGTTTCTCCAACCATTCTTCCAGTCCCATCGAGTCGAGGCCTGTTATACTGAGAGCCGAAGCCCTGAGGAACAGAACACACCTTTGACCAGCAGCATTTTAGTTTTTATGGAATGACACTTTATGATATAAAAGGCTGTATATTTCATTCACTGATATGTTGTAGAGTTACATTAGACACACATTAGACACACGTGGTGATTTCTCTTTAATCACTGTCTGTCTTCTGTGTGTGACTGTGTGAACGAACACAATAACAGTGAGAACAATCTCCATCAGAACTGATCTGGAAAATATGATTTTCAAGTAGATGAACAGAGCTGTGACAACTCGAATAAATGAGTAGCTAAATATCTTAGACTGGATCTCTCTTTTCTTTATCTGTGTATTTATGTGTAGAGTTTTGTCTCCTCCTCCCTCATCTCTTCTTTCTAACACAGGAAGTGTGTGTTTAACACTCAGCGCTGTTAAAACTGTCTATTAATGTGACAGTATGGGCTCCAGTGCACTGCCTCTCATCTGTGAGTATTTGATTATATTCTTAATATCTTCTGTTTCTAATGCAATGTATTCAGCTGAAGATGGGATATAATAATGAGTGTTGTGTAGGAGAGTCTATGAATCCACAGTCTCACTGCTTATTGTATTATTTATTGATCAGATCTTATGTGATGATGTTACGTGTTGATCAGATAAAGAGGTTTATGATGCATTAATCTATGTGATAATGCGTGTGAAAGATGGAGGCAATGTGTACATGTATATTTGCTTAGTTTTGTTGTAACATCTTTCCTCCTATTTCAAGTAGTTGAGATAAATCAGATGTATTTGTGTTGATGTGAGTTAGTGTTGAATGATGCTGTATCTTTAAATAATCTCTCCATCAGAGACTCAGAGAGTTTGAGAACAGAGCCCGAACACACACTCATCTTCTCTATCACTTCTCTTTCTCTCTGACTCTCTTATTGAGAAATAACTGCAAAATGTATTTGGCCAATTAAAGTTCATTTTTTCAAACTAACAGTTTATCAAACAAAGTAGAGCTTTTCTCAGAACTAACTTCTCTTTTCTGAGACACGATTCAGTTATTTTTAACCAGTTCGCCTGAACTTCACACAGGGCCGGCGCTAGGCAGAGCAGGCGATCGCCTCGGGCCTCGGGCTTTGAGGAGGGGCCTCCATAACCGTAACATCCCCTATATATATATATAGTCCACCAGTCAAGACGGTCACGGGCAGAAATACTAGCCTCATTGTTCATTGGATATTGTTGAATTGTCACTCATCTGCAGTTAAACCAATTAATGTTTCCGTTTCAAAGCGGGTGCCGGCTTCTTAAAGTTTGTGTAACGAACGCATCCATCAGGTGCTGAGAAGCAAAAGCCTAAATAGGCACGCAAATAAAGGATCTCATATCTATGGGTCTATCTTCTCAATTCTGCTGATGATTAGATCATACCCTGACATCATAGCCTACTTACGCCAATAATACCAGTTTAGATTTTTTTTTTTTTTTTCTGCTCAGTAGCGATCGTGTCTTTCTCTTCCACTTGATTTGTGTATAGCATATTTAAGGTAACAATGCAATGCATAATATCATATTACTGATATTAATAATTTGACAATATCTGCAGTCAATATTGATTAAATGGGAGGGAAAAATCCTGCCCAAACCGCAGCTATGAAAAAATAAATAAATGATAAAAGCACTTATGTTCATCTACTGAAGTGGTATTCTGGAACTGTGAATAAATTGAATAAAACAGCAAAATAACAACAACAACAATAACATATTCATTAAACAAAAAAGAGATTACCTTAGATAAAGTTTGATTAATATGTACATACACCGGTAAAAAGTCTGGACCCATTACTATTTTTAATGTTTTTGAAAGAAGTTTCTTATTATGCTCTGCAGTTATTTGATCAAAAATACAGAAGAAAACAGGAATATTCAGCAAGGATGTGTTAAATATATAAAAAGTGATAGTGAAGACTTTTTTAAAACGACTTTTTAATAATCAAAAAATCCAGAAAAAAAGTATCACTGGTTATGAAATCAATATTAAGCACCATTTCTAACATTTGATAATAAATCAGAATATTATAAAGTTTTCTGAAGGATCACGTGACACTAAATTCAGCTTTGCATCACAGAAATATATTTTAAAGTATAGTAAAATAGAAAACCATTATTTTAAATTTTAATAATATTTCACTATATTATTTTTCTGTATGTTTGATCAAATAAATCCAGGCTTGATGAGCATAAAATACTTCTTTCAAAAACATTAAAAATAGTAATGTGTCCAAACTTATGTACTGTGTAAGTAAAAATATACTAAATGTAAAATTAAATGTTGTATAAATAAAAAGGTTAGGAATCATATTTGTTCCAAGTGTTTGTTATTGGGGGTGGGGGGGGCCTCCAACATGAACTCTGCCTAGAGCCTCCTAATGTCTAGAACCGGCCCTGACTTCATATTTAGCTGTTGTATGATGTCAGTTCACACGTGTGTCAGAATAACCTCAGGTTTGCAGAACAAGTTCATGACGTCGACATATGAACATGTTCACCAATGCTGGACAATCAGGAAGTGTCTCAGACTTTTGTTGTCCTTTTAAACATATTTATTTATTCATATTTTAGCAACACTAATACATTTTATTTTGACAAATGTCTTGATTGAAACTGTACTTGAGCTTTATTTATTTAAATAGCAAATATATTGATGCATGTTTAATGTGGTTTAAGGGCTTTTTCACACTAGTTTGTTTGAGAGACTGCGAGCGGTCGACACATTAACATACTGAGGTCTGAATATGGTTTGTTTTTGGGTCCTTTAGGAGGAACTGAGATCATTTAGTGTTGACCTATGAATTATTTCTGCCGAGGCGAGAGCTCTTGAAGTGCTGAAACACACGAGGTGTGAAAATACTCTTAGACCAGAAGCATGAGGTCACTTGCAGCAGGTTTTCTCTCTGGTTGTGGTTAATTTCAGCTGTAGGCTAACACTATATCCACATTATTTTACTATAAAGTCACAATCAGGGGTGTGCACGAATATTATAAACTGTTATTTCTTTTCAAAAAAGAAAATACAAAAAAGTTAAATTTGAAGTGAATCCATATGATAAATGCCAAGCACCAAAACAATTAAATTAAAATTAATTAAATTAAAGTGTACTATATCTGAAACACACAAAGTGTCCAAATTATTTTTGCAGCCACTATAAAGTCACAATGAAGTTGATGGTGCCGACAGCAAACAGGAAGTGATGTCGTGTGTCTCAAACACTTTGGCCTGATCTGGTTCTGAAGCTTGTTCTGTTCCAGTGGAGAATCAGTGATGTGAAACGTTAATCACATTCATGTTAATATTTAAAAGTGTCTTTATTCATAAAGTGTATCTTTATGTACTGTGATATAATGCATTATAGTTGTGTGAAAGGTGTATGATTCTATATTATTCATACATTTTTAATAGGGTCGGGAACATGTTATACAGGCAACATTCAATAGGGAGCAAAAAAAAAAAAAATTAAACAAACAAACAAACAAACACAAAACAAGAGAACAAGAAGAACTATGAAGAGAGTTACAGAAATACACTGACATCACATTTATTGATGAGTATAATGTCAGATAATGTTGTATGTTGTGAAGCTCAGTGGTTCAAACTGCTGCTTTATTGTTGAGCATCAGTGAATCAGTGAATCAAACAGTGAATCAGTGAATCAAACAGTGAATGAGTGAACCAAACAGTGAATGAGTGAATCAAACAGTGAATCAGTGAATCAAACAGTGAATCAAACAGTGAATCAAACAGTGAATCAAACAGTGAATCAGTGAATCAAACAGTGAATCAAACAGTGAATCAGTGAATCAAACAGTGAATCAAACAGTGAATCAAACAGTGAATCAAACAGTGAATCAAACAGTGAATCACTGAATCGACTCTCGTGTCAGTTCACGAGTCCTGTGACGTCATCGTGTGTGATGATGTTGAATGCTGGACAATAATCCATCAGTTCTCCCCTGAATGAGCATCACAACAGAAACACTTTCAGTTCATGTAGAATAAACTCTAGACATGTTTCAGTGTGTGATTTACATTGTGTTGAATGAATGGAAAAGCTTCATATCTGTTTCTTCTGCTTTTAGTGCTGATGTCCCTCGTTCACTCTGGACTCAGTCAAGGTACTGTCCGTTACTGCAGTACATTTTAGTTTTTAACTAATGTGAATTGTGTTGTAGTAGTTTATTTGTCTTCATCAGGATCCCTCATTTGTCTGTTTGCTGATGTTTTATGTCCATGTTTTGCATATTTCACAGAATCATCTGACTGTAGTTCCTTAAGCTGCACAACATCACAGAAATCTGCTATTTATTCAATCAATTAAACAGTCTTGCAGTTGTAAAGTAGTTCAGTCAGACATTGATTTCAAAAGATCATAATCCACTGTATAAAACAGAAACGAGTTTTATTTGCATGTTTCTGAGTTTTTGCTGCAATATTAATTATTGACTGTGTGTCATTAAGATCTTGAGCACCAATGCTGAGCTTTATTCACTCAGTGTGGTTTAGCTGGAAGGGCTGGAAGAGAAAAGGGCTTGAGAACAGACAGACTGAAGTTAGTAAATTCAGTTCAAATCTTTAAACACTCAGACTGTAAACAGCATCATCTACTGGTCAGAACTGGGAGAGCAATAATACAAAGGACATGCAGACTGGATAAATATATCAGTTTCATTTAGTTTTTACCAACACATACATTTTTTATGTAATCATTACAATTTATAAGCAAACTAGGTTTTTAATTTAAGTGTTTTTCTCCTGATGAAGTTTTGAGTTCATGACAGAGATCTTGATACTGCGATGCTTTTCAATATTTACTTCTGTGTTTCTCAGTGAAACCTGTAGCGACGGTGAAGCCAGATCAGCCTGTGTTCATAGGAGAGACAGTCACTCTCACATGTGACATACAGAGAGGAGGAGACATTCAGAGATACAGCTGGATTAGAGATGGAGACACTGACTATCCATATACAACAACAGCAGAGTTCAGTTTCACAGCTGATGTGTTTCGCAGTGGTGAATACACTTGTAGAGGAGAGAGATCAGGCTCATGGACAGACCTCAGTGATGCTGTTACACTGACTGTATCAGGTGAGTCTTCATATTCACATCTGTTTATTGATCATCACTTATAATTTTCAACCACATCTGCTGTTATAAGAGGACTGACAATTCACTTTTTAGTAATTATTCAGTAACTGCACACGTGTGTGTGTGTGTGTGTGTGTGTGTGTGTGTGTGTGTGTGTGTGTGTGTGTTTTGTGGAGGTTTTAGTTCTTTATAAATTCATGTAAATTGTGACTTTCCAGTGTTATAAGCGTCTCCATCTTTGATATTTAGTCACTGTCACTATGGTTACAGGAGATATTCATGAGTGTCATGAGAATAGAAAAGGACTTGAGTGATTGAGTTCAGTTCTGATGAGTTTTGTCCTGAAGTCAGAGAGAATGACGTGACTTACAGATTATTAGTGTTGAAGTCAAAACCACAAACCCAGACCAGAGTGTTTTCACAGATTACACATTTTTGTTCTAAGAACATTTTTTAAACATTTTAGTTTTGGTGATGGAAACTTTAAAGGGATACTCCACTTTTTTCGGAAATATGCTCATTTTACAACTCCCCCAGAGTTAAACAGATGAGTTTTACCGTTTTCGAATCCATTCAGCCGAACTCCGGGTCTGACGGTACCACTTTTAGCATAGCTTAGCACAGATCATTGATTCTGATGAGTCCAGTAGCATTTCTTTCAAAATGACCAAAGAGTTTCAATATTTTTCCTATTTAAAACTTGACTCTTCTGTAGTTAAACCGTGTACTAAGATCGACGGAAAATGAAAAGTTACGATTTTCTAAGCCTATATGGCTAGGAACTATACTCTCATTCCAGCGTAATAATCAAGGAACTGTGTGGCTGTACCATGAGTGCAGCAGGCGTAATGATATGACGCAGCGCCTGAAAATAGTCCCCAGCTCGGTAACTTCTTCCAACGTGACCGGGACTAAGTTTGTCTAACATATTAGACCTATTTTCAGGCGCTGCGTCATATCATTACGCCTGCTGCACCCATGGTACAGCCGCACAGTTCCTTGATTATTACGCCGGAATGAGAGTAGTTCCTAGTCATATAGGCTTAGAAAATCGTAACTTTTCATTTTCCGTCGATCTTAGTACACGGTTTAACTACAGAAGAGTCCAGTTTTAAATAGGAAAAATATTGAAACTCTTTGGTCATTTTGAAAGAAATGCTACTGGACTCATCAGAATCAATGATCTGTGCTAAGCTATGCTAAAAGTGGTACCGTCAGACCCGGAGTTCGGCTGAATGGATTCTAAAACGGTAAAACTCAACTGTTTAACTCTGGGGGAGATGTAAAATGAGCATATTTCCGGAAAAAAGTGGAGTATCCCTTTAAAGTGTCTATTTTTTTTAGTGCTAGTGGAGCTTTTTTTTTTTTTTTTTTGGAAGGTTTGTTTGATGTTCCTAAAATATTATTTTACCCTAATTTGTATTAACAACTCAAAAGTCCTCCTCAAAAAAACTTTAATTAATCCAATAGGGAAAGTTATAATGATGTGCAGAAGAAGACTGGCTTCTTTGATTTAGTTTGTGGATGGTTAGGTAGAGCTCACAGCGGGTGATCGGTCAGAATCACGCAAGATTTTTTCATCGGAAGTATTTATGGAATTTACAGCTGCATGATTGAAAATGTACATTGATGTGTGGTTCTGAAACAGATAAAAGAAATAAGAAAAAAAATGTTGAATGCAAATGAATGATTATCATGCAAAAAACCTCTATTTGTATTAACTGTATCCTATTCTAATAATATAGCAGGAATAAAATTCAATAATATTTTAACATGGCCGAAACTGGCATTAAAAGAATGAAAAAGACTGTTCTGTGGGTCTAAACAGCTCCAACCATAACAATGAGAAAGGATAAACCATTCGCAATACAATGGCTCCCTCTGCTGGTCGCCTATATAACTACACCAGGCCGCGCCGAGAGGTGTCGTGATGACCAGTGTACATGCGGGAGGTGCGTGCCCTATAGCCAATTAACTGGATTGAAGGCGAATAGCTTACAAACTATGCGCAGAGGGTGCTTTAGCTTAACTGGTATTCTACAATGTATAACCAAAGATAATGCCCGAGTGACAACCTATAATACATCGATAGAAAGAAGCATCACGACACGAGGCCTAGCCGAGCAGGAAAAGCCTGAGCTTACATTTAGCAACACTGAACAGACAAAACACTACCAATCTAGCCTTAGCAATGACAGTAAAAGAACAACGAAATACCGATTCTTACTTGTAAAGACGCACACTAAAATAGGACAGTTGTATCAAGGCAGGTTGTAAGTCTGTGCGGTTAGCGGACACTACTGGTAAAAGTCTCGGACAGAATGCTACCAGCGTGCAGCGAGCCTGAGTCAACTTGTGATTGGCTAAGAGTCCAGGTGAAGCGAAGCGTCTTCCAGTAGGAGAGAGAGAGTCACAGTAAAGTGTCTGATGCTTAGCGGCCACAAGGCGCCTTTTTTTACAAGTGATGTGATTCACAGCAAAATCCTCAGTGTTGAATGAACTCGATGTCTAAATGGGTCCAAGAGTGTTAAAGATGAAGAAACTACAGTTTGTGTGCTAATTTTGAGAACGTTATTACAGACCAGATAACATTGAACACACATTTTATTAATGTTACTGGAACAATTTTTGTTCATAACTTTGAGAAATCCTTAACGTTAGCCAAAGTTATGATAACATTCCCTGTTAGCTGGTTATGGTTGTGGTTAAAGTATATTTATCACCATATGACCAAGACCAGTGTCGTGTATTTCTGTCACAGAATGGCACCATGAACTAAATCCCTCTGGAAACCACTGGTCAAATGCTTTGCTCTAAGACACAATAGTGATGTTTAACAGTTCATTCACTGCAGGGTTTATACCAGCAACATTCCCATTTACAACCAGCGTCTACAACCGAAGGTCCTTCTGGACAATCAGTTTTATTCCCTGAAAGAGCAGTTTGAGTCTTTATGTTTCTGTTTCTTCTCAGGTTTACCCACATCTACAGTGACTGTGACACCAGCCAGTCCTGTATTCACTGGAGAAACAGTCAATCTGAAGTGTGAGATAAACTCTGATCACAGTAACTGGAGATATGAGTGGTATAAAGACTACAGTGTAAAGTTACTGACGTCTGATTATCGTTACACTGTAAACAGAGACACTCTCACTATCAGAGGAGTAATTACATCTGATCAGGGTTGGTACAGGTGTAAAGGACAGATAGATGGAAGACCAAACTCATCAACATCAAGCTCTCTTTCTCTCTCTGTGAAGGGTGAGTTCAACATCATTGTCCTCTTAAACTCTCTGTCCTATTTATGATCACAAATACAATCGAGAGTCTTTGACTGGGATGTTACGTTCACACTAATAATGCGGTTCTCACTCCTCTTTTGAGGGTTAATTCTGTTTAATTCTCTCACAGACGACGTGTTCTTGTGTTTAAAACAGATTGAGAAAGACAGAACTGAACGCAGAGCTCTTAAAACCTATTGTAATAGTTAAAGTATTTAAACGGCATCATAAAAACACTGCGCTCATTACACATGATATGAACCAGTAGCTAAAATGATTTATTATATTATTATATTTAATTATTGTATTGCTGACTGCACTTACTGGAAATCTGTGAATCTTTGCACAAATGCTGTGCTTTAGACTGACTTCATCTCTCTTTTGAGGCTTTCAATCTGTTTAATTTTTTGTGTTCAAACTTGAAGGAGCAAAACTGAATGAAACTGAATGCAGAGATCTGAAATACATTGTAAAGCTGAAGTATTTTACTTGAAGTGTGATCTTATAACAGATAAAGACGTCTGTCTGACGCATGTGAACACAGACCTGAGAAACAGCTAAAAGAAGTGCAGTGTTATTGGCCGTTATACACTTTAATTAAAAAAATATATTGTTTTCATACTTCCATAAATATCGTTTTGTGCACTTACTGAAGTTTTTATACAAATGCAGCTTTGCTTTGATTTTCAGATGATCCTGTCGTCGTTCTGTCTCTGATTATGAATGTTGAAACTTTGAGTGTTGGATGAAATTAATCTTAATTCTAATGTTTGATAGACATTTGATCAACTTTCATTATCTCACCTGAAAATAATAATACTGTCATAATTTAATCTTCCTCATGTCGTTCCGAATCTGTATATTTTTCTTCTTTAGATTTAAAAAAATATATATTTATAATGTGCTGATCGCTATAATAATGAGATGGTGAACTTTTAGAGTTTAAAAAGGACACAAAAGCACCATAAATGTGTCATAAAATAAGTCCAATTACTCTATATGACAGAAATCATGACTAAGAAGAGTATTTTAGTCTCCATCATCCTGTCCAGAGACACAGTTTAGAAATAAAACACACAGCCTCTGTTTACTGTCAGTTTACAGTCATCTCTGATCACTGATGTTCTGCAGAAGAAAAAGAAAGACTGTCACTGTCAAAACTCTGAACACTGTGACCAGAAACAGAGACAGAAAGTTCAGACTGTCCAGTTATTTCACAGCAGAAATACAGGATCATTTTACTGAGTTTTACAGAGGAAAATAAACTGCAGATGTTCGACAGAAATCACTCAAAACACAAAGGAACAGGTTTAATGAAAGCTGCAAGCAGCATTTATCGGGGTTCAAGCAGTTAAGGCCTTTAATCACACAACCATCAAAAGACATTACGTTTTATTTAGCAAGCATTTAACAACTGCCATCATAGATGAAAAAGTAAATTTACAGCCAATACATGCAGTTTGCCATAGGAAATCTATGGTTTTAAAGCGTTTTTACAGTTATAGCACCTTTTTGCCTGAGTCTTCCTACAGTCTTGCCTGATCTCCACCACTTTTATTAGTAGTACTCAAAGTGTGCCTATATGTGTCAAATTTGTTGTAAATGGGTGATTCTTTAACTATGGTACTTTTCTTGTCCCTGGACAAAATAATAAAATCTAAAAAACATTTCTTATTTTTTGTTTTTTTCCACACTTACTTCACCCCAAGGGGAACTTATAAAATGGCTCAGTCATTGTTTTTTTAATATAATATGAGGCCTTTTATGCATGGTTTTTACTGTTTTCCCTCTGTCCCTAAGCCAGACTTTGTACCTTCAACCTCGCTTAATTTTAAATTAAATATTTAAATAATGTAGATTTCAAGTACAAATGATAAAATAATGTCTAATTCAATTATACATATTATATATTGCAATATTTATTCACATTTTCCTATATTTTTCATAAGTAGAACCCTTGTCCCTTGGGTTCACTGTCATTTCCACCACACTGTACAAAATATAATCCTGGGATCATTGTTTTAGGTTTGTATACTTGGTAATCATAGCAACAGAAACCCCACAGTGGAACACAAGGCTGGGTGAAAGGGTGACCTCTTTAGGGGGTAATGAATAGAAGAAAAATCAAGGTAAATATGACTAAAACTGAGAGTATGTTTATTAGTCGTCATTTCCAAACGGCTCATATTTCACATGGACGTACAAATAACTGGATAAATTTAATTTAATAATGTGTAATTTGTGTATATTTAATGCTAACTCTAAAACTAATATTAGCAGGCTAACATAGCATGATATTTTAGAGAGATATTTTAGAGAGAAAGGGGGAAATGTCATTTCCACCACGGTGTTCATTGTGGTGGTAAAGACAGGTTGTGGTGGAAATGACATTGTTCGTGCTAAACAGCAAATTATTTGGGCTATAATACTAAAACTTTAATGTAAAAAATATATATAATTAATTAACCCTTTCATGCATAGTGGTCACTGCAGTGGACAGCTATTAAAAAAACATTTTCTTAAATTTGCACGGGTTTTTTTGGCTTAGTTGCACATCAGCCTCTTTATTGGACCCTGATGCATCATCCTATACATTGCAACCAAGTGGCAAGCCGTTGTGTTTCGATTTTTTTCCCCCTCCAAACCAAGATGGCCAATGGTCAGTCAGACCCAAGTTGCTCTGGAATATCCACCCATTAGGAGACTCTTGTAGGTAAAAAATATATATATTGCAGCATCAAGCAATATCTAATGAGTAATATCACAGTTACATTTTCCAAGTTTTGATTTTAGATTGGGAGAAAAATCTGATTAATCATCTGTCCACTAGTGAACCTCATGCATCAATTACTATATTTCAGCTACAGTTCATACTTATACTGTGAATATTGTTTTTGAAAATACTTAATCTGCAGTGACTTTTTTGACTGTAAATAAATGTATTTGTATTATTAGAATGTAATTTTCATTGACATCAAAAAAGTCATGTGATTACATAATGTATGTGAATTGTAATGCATTACTTTACTTGTTAGATCAAAAAGTAATCTGATTTTGTAATGCATGCTACTTGTAATGCGTTTCTTTACTTGTAACATCAAAAAGTAATCTGAATGCATTGTGCATGTTATTTGTAATGCGTTACCCCCAACACTGATCATTTCAGATGAGATTGAAAAAAACGTATCGCTAGGTTTTCTCAGAGGAGGGCTATGATAGAAATGTGCATGTCCATCTTGAACATAATCAGAATTATCAGCTAAAAAGGGGTAAATCTCCATACTGAATGGTTTCCACAGTTGTACTTTGACAGACTGTAGAAAATTTTGATGGAATCACGTTCTCATGTTCTGATATCAAAGATACGCGAAGTGCAACTTGTATCAAGTTCAACTGCCTTTGCAATATTTTGCATTTATATATTTTTGTATATATTTTATAGTTTTCACATGATTTGATATAATTTTATTGATTAGTTTGTTAAATACACGTACTTTATCTGTTTGATTATTGTATTACGGTATGTTTAATACAGTATCTCTTAAGTTTAAACTATAAACGCATGCTGTCCACTCAAGTGGACATCTGAAAATCTCTTTGAAAAATGTGTAAAAAACAAACAAACAAAAAAAAAACTATTCAAATCTTGTTTTTCATGCCCTAAGAGCAATAAAAACACATAGGAAAAAAAATCCTGACTGAGGTTATCATAATTCATGCATGAAAAGGTTAAGTTAAGGTAGTAAGGAAATATTTTCTTATTTGTTATTGTTACAATATTGTTGGTAAATAAGAGAACAATAGATAAGTAAGTTTGACATGATGTCTTGGCTCTTTCTTTAAGATGGCAAGCAATACCACAGCACAGAGGTCAAGATCATATAGAGAAAGAATAAAATCAGATCCACTTAAATATTGCCTATTTTATCTGTTATTCAACATTATATTCTACAGGTTATATTAAGGTTATATTAAGGCAATGATGACATAAAGGGTTTGCTCTAGTTTGTACTAGTTTGTTCTTGTTCAGCATGTAGAAAGCAGTGAAGAAATGATTTGCTGATTTTTAACACATATTCATGTTTTTTTTTCATTGTTTTTCATTTAAAAATATTTATTATATGTTTTTGTTCACTAATGTTGTTGCTTATTGATTTGCTCTGGTTCACCATAGAGCAGTAGAAAAATAGTTTTTAACTGGAAGTTGCCTATCTATGTCATTTCCGCCACGCCATGTCATTTCCACCACAACACATATTTTAAAGTAAAATATATAAAAAACATACAATCAAAACAACTATATTCAGTGGTGTTGATAATTGTGCAGTTAGGGGTAAGATATGTGTATACACTTTGAGAAATACATGATTTTGAGCTATTATAAGTAAATGAAATGTTCCAGTGATCTAGTTTTAGGTGTTTTTTAGTGTAAACATTGTAAAATCTTTACAGTTAAATTTCTGAAAAATAAATAAATTACAAATTTGATCAGAGATTTGTGTGCTATTTAATCAAATATATTTATAACAGAAGATATTTAATTATTTTCTTTTCAAAACACTTGTTTTGCTATGTGATGGAAATGACCGTTTTCTTGGACTGTCTGATAAAAATGGCAAAATATATATATTATTCAATACAAATCATCACAGCCAACTTAAGGGAAGGTTTCTAGACAGATTGAGAAACCAACTGATACTAAAAAACTGTTTGTAGAAATGTTTTTATTTTCTGAAACTCTCTAGCTCAAAGAGTACCATAGTTTACCCAAAGAATTACCCAAATATGTCATTTTGATAAGGAGTTTAGACAATTATATTCAGTGGCGTAACGAGCCAACACCGGGGCCTTAAGTAGGATTATCAAGGCGGGCCCCTTGATGACGCAATTGATGACATTGATGACGCAATGTCCGCGAGTAGGCTACCATGAATAGGGCAGGATATGATCATACACAGCATATAAGAGATGAGATGACTAACAAAATTAGGAGGAGCCTACGCTCACCAAAAAAAACACACAAATAAAACACTGGTGACAGCGCACCATAACACATTGTTAGGCCTAGGTCCAAATACATAAAAAAGATGCTCTCTTACATTATAGCGGGATTTTCCGGGCTTTCCTATGTGCAACTGCAAAGTTGTCGATTAGATCAGGATTGTGCGCACGGGCATTCTCAATTGACCCTTCGCAGAGAGTTTGATTGACAGGCGATCTGACTAATCATAATCCGCCATTTTGTCCCACAAAGCAGTCAGGAGAGTTAGTAGATTAACTTTGGAGGATTTAACCCTCTGATGGTTTACGGGGTCTTTTTGACCCCAAATGACTTTTGCTCAAATTAAAAAAAAAGTTCCCTTTGTCCAAATGGTATGAAACCTTCTACGGCTCTCAACACTTTCTAGATCTACAAAAAAAAAAAAAAATTGAAATATCTGTTTTTATGTTAGCGTGACAAAATTTGTGACACTCGTGGTCTTCGGGGTCTCTGGAGACCCCGCAATCAAAATAGACAAAATTCATCATCAAAATCAGAAACAACGCAGAATACATCGACAGAAATGACAGAAATAAAGTGGCACACTTCCACCAATGCAAAAAGCATCCACAATGCTAAATTATTTTTCTCACAACACGCGTACACACACACACACACACACACACACACACACACACACACACACACATATAGAGGAATACATTTTTGAGACTATAAAAACTGTTCTCTTATCATTTGTCAAATAAAATCATCCAAAATGCAGTACCACCACAAAAATAAATTGGTGACACAGACACATTGAAAATGTGCGCACACACACACACACACACACACACACACACACACACACACACACACACACACACACACACAAAAAATGCTAAACTTTGACAAAAATATTTTATTTTTGTTATAATTGTGATTTTATAATATTTAGATATGAATCCAACTGAATCCAACTTGTGAAAAGATATCTTTCAGGTAGTCTAATAGCAAATAGCATATACTGGAGCTCTATAGCCATCTAGTGGTTAAAGTGATTTTTTTTTATTTTAAAACTGCATTTTCCAAAAAATGGGCATAAATGTTACATTAAACCATTTAAAATGATCCATGTTATCCCCATGAATGAAAGTTAGAAATCTGGGTCTTTTATAAAGTGAATTTTACATCAAATGCTGTTTTTTTGTAAAAAGCTTATTTAAATAAATATTTATTTATTTATTTATAGAAATTTAAAATATATCATAAATTCTCCAAAAAACTGCACAAATGTTGAGTAAAAACATTAACAAACAGAATAAAATTACATTTGTAAAAAAAAAAAAAAACTATTATCTTGTTACAAAATTAAATGTTATTGTCTGGGGTCTCTGGAGACCCCAAAGACCACGAGTGTAGACAAAAATAAAGACCATCAGAGGGTTAAATTTGAAAAACAAAGTGTACTGACGTCTTAGCACTTTAAAACAACATTCCTTTTATGTTCATTCATGTTTATTTTAATGCTATAAATTAACTAGAAGGAAGAGGTGATTGGTTCACGAGCAGCTTTACCTGAGCCTTGAGTCTACAGCGATCTGTCAGACACATTAAAGAGTCACAAAACGGTATTTATTGTTTAAATGTCTCTAAAAAATGACTACATTTGAAAGGTGAGACTTTTGGCGCTTTTCCATTACCAGTACCAGCTCAACTCAACTCGACTCGGCTCGGCTCGGCTCGCTTTTCGCTCCGTTTTCCATTGCTGATAGTACCTCCACAATAGTACCTGGTCGTCATAGCGACGCCGCAGGAAACTGCCGTGACTTAATCTTCTACGCGAGATACATCCGCTGCCACACACACAGGACAATGGAGGAAATCGAGTGTATGCTGTTTTTGGATGTTTTTGTTTTTGCTGTTTTTTATTCAGGATACTCCGTCTGGCGCGAGAATAGGGACGATTCTATCTGACCAATCAGCAGTCTGCTGTGTTTTCATACATTTTAGTATCGCCTCAGCTCACATAGAACCTCGCCGGAGGTGGTACGAAAAAAGTACCTGGAAGCAGGTACAGGCACAACTTTTACACAGTGGAAAACCAAACAAAGCCGAGCCGAGGCGAGCTGGTACTGTGTAGTGGAAAAGCGCCATTTGTTTCATATCAAAAGTACTTGTCTGTCAGCGCGCAGTCTCTTCTCTGATCCGCAATGTATTTTTCACTGCGTGAGAACTTGGTGTGGTGTGAGAGTGGCGTCGCTTGTCAGACATAGCAACAGTAAGTAAAGTGGGCGGGTCTTTGCGAATGGTCAATGACAGTATGGACGGGGATTCGCCACTCCCAATTCAAAACAAATTTCATCACAATCCATCATTGTTCGTTTCAAACATGTGAGAGCATCAAAATGATCCATGGGTGAATTTTTTTTGTCAGTTCCTATCATAATTTTAACATTTTGGCTTTATTGTTTAGCTATTTACCTATGTTTTCAAATTTCCTTTGTTTTTTTTGTTGTTGTCTCGATCGGACTAACGGCTTTGAAGATAAACAATTTTTTAAAGCTCTAAATGACACTTACAAAAACCATAAGGCGAAACCTGGCATGTTTGGTATTGTTGGACTCGGCAAGGATTCAGGAGTCTTAGGAGGTCACTCCTGTGAAAAAACACTGGCTTGAAACTTCTAAGGCTCCTTCAAGGCATTGTGCCAATGACGTAACGAGTTTTTTGAGATACACCAATGTTCTCATAGACTATCATGGCACCCTGGACAAAGACACTGCATGCCAATTTTCAGTAGACTAACAGTTGGGTGCGCTTATAGCTATTTTCATGATTTTTTTCACTGTTATAGCACAACCAAGTGGCCAGTTTTTTTCATGCCAACTCAGATTGATCTTATGAACATGTGTCCCAAGTTTTGCAAAAGTATCTCTTTCCGTTCACAAGTTATAACTGTTTTATAGTGCCACCAAGTGGCCAATTGTTGCGATTTTTTTTCAAGTGATCTCAGATTGAGCTCAGGAAGATGTATCCCAAGTTTAGCAAAAAAATTCCTTTCCGTTCACAATTTATAACCGTTTTAGTAAAAGTGGCCCTGGTGCCATCAAAGATTTTGGTTCCCCTTATCGACCGTTAATTGAAATTTAGATTTTTTTGGATGATTATTGATTGTCAGACTCCAGAGAATATTCTTGCAGTGGTTTGGTTCCGATCGGGCCAAAAACCTAGGAGAAGTGCGCAAAAATAGGTTTTTCAAAAAAATGCAATTTACTCGAAATTGGCGCCTGAAGGGCGAGCAAATTGGAGATAGCCATTTGTCCGCCTTGAGCCAAGGATTCCAACGATATAAGACACTTGATTCTGGGACAAACGGTCTAAGAGTTATGAGCGATTTTGAATTTTTGGTTGCTGTAGCGCCACCTATGGGCCAATCGGGGTCATACTCTGATAGGTTGTCCCCAAATTGAGGCCTACCATCTGGCCAGGTTTCAAGTCTCTAGGCCTTACGGTTTGTCCTGCACGATGCGTTTTACGAATCCTTACAATTACAATAGGGTTTCAGCATTTCATGCTTGAACCCCTAATAATCACTGCATTTATAGTGGAAATAAAGTGAGTTTATAGAGAATCTTTAACCTCTAAAAGTTCTCAGCGGAATTTGAATGAAACTATTTAGTGACATAAAATATTGACAAATTTGTCTTTCTTCACAGATTTACCCACATCTACAGTGACTGTGACACCAGACAGATCTGTATTCACTGGAGAAACAGTCAATCTGAAGTGTGTGATAAACTCTTACAGTAACTGGAGATATGAGTGGTATAAAGACAGTGTAATATTACAGACGTCTGATTATCGTTACACTGTAAACAGACACACTCTCACTATCAGAGGAGCTACTGAGTCTGATCAGGGTCAGTACTGGTGTAAAGGACATGGAAGAGATGGAAGACCAAACTCATCAACATCAAGCTCTGCTGTTTCTCTCTCTGTGAAGGGTGAGTTGAACATCATTGTCCTCATAAAAACTTTCACTACAAACTTTCCACTGATGTCTGTGAGAAAGAGATGCGCTCGACAATCTTGTGCGTCTCATAACAGCAATATAGGCGTTACTATTTAGTTTAATATTCCACTGATTAGATACATTTACTTCAGATGACTTTCTATTGTATCTTTTTTCTTTTTTAACCAGCTTTTTTATCCCCATTATACTCTCTGTTGTCAGTTTCTTTGTCTGGACACACACACTGCATTAGTATCGGTTGTTGGTATCGGAGCATTTTTATGAATATGAGAGCGCAGTATCGGGCCGACACCAATACTGGTGTTAATATAGACCTTTCTCACTCGTGGTTATGGGCTCCAGAAAGGCCGCTGTGAGTAAGTTCAGTCACTCAGAGCTCATGGTGAACAACACACACACATTCTCAATCTCAACAGATCATCAAATCCTGGAGTCACCGGCTGTGTCTCATCTCGAAGGCTGAATCCTCCGGAGGTCACATTTATCTGCCGCAAACGTCATGAGGCTCTTCATCTCAGTAAACTGACCATTACATTCCCATGAGGAAACTACAACAGTTTACACTTCACTAGCAATAACGCTCAGGTTTATAATGGTGACTGTCCTGAAATAAGACGTTCTTTATGACGTATGCGGCCGATAAATGTGACGTCAAGAGGACGCAGCTTCGACATGAGACACAGATCCATGAAAACAGACGCTGAGAAGCAGCGAGTCGTTCTTCTCCTTTCTTTCAATATGCAATTTACATTCTTACTGCAGATTGTGCAATCATTATTATTTTAAACTTGTAATCTTTAAACAGTTTTTATTTTTATTTTTTTATTACTGATTAAACTATTGAGAAGTATATTACTGTGAACACAAATTATATTGTTTTTGATGGTTTCAATAAATTTAAAAAGAAAGATTGTCTGAACTAAAAACAATCTGTGCTTGTAAAGATTATATGGCTGAATAAGGTTTTTTTTTTTTATGTCTGGCCTTTTTTTAACATTTGTTATATGATGATATTTATCATATTTATTATTAAAAAGTTACGATTATCCACTTACTCATCCATAAACTTACCCGTGTCTGTCACATAACCTGTTAAAACTCTGAACTATAACTAATATTGAAATAACGAACTTGAGCGCGCAAAAGACGCGATATGTGAACAGGCCCTAATCTGACTTGAATAACACACCGGTCCCCTTCAACCTACCACCTTGATTCAAGAGTCAGTGCGCACAGCTGTCACAGCCAATGGGAGAATGAATTGCTAGAGAGGAGGGCGGGTCTTGTGCAGGAAGTGAACCAGTTCGCAGTTAGCTTCAGAGTTGCCAACTCTCACGCATTCACACCGTGAGAGGCCCTGTCCCAAATGGCGCACTTCATGCGGACTTTCGGTCTCGTGGACTTGAATTGCGCGTGCTCGCTGAGTCTATGAGTCCGTAGGCTGTCCCATTCAGCATTTTACCGCTCTGAAGTGTGCTCAGCAGCGCCCCCTTTGTACCCTTGAAGCGGTCTTCCACGAAGCCCGCATAGAAGCAGGCTCCACGCACTTTAACTACCCAGGAATCCTTGCGAAAGGCCAATCAGACAACAGATGGGAGGAGATTTCACTCGCGGATAATTGTTGACATGGCTGAGAAGAAAATATTACGGTTTTTATGACCTAAATGTACATTTTATCAGTGGTTACCTACAGTTTATACAAACATTATGGTAATCGACCAGTGGTTGATGTCTCAAACATAATAATAGCGCGTTTAATAATACGATCGCATTATGATTCATTAAATAAATAATGGCAGGGCTTTACTGAGTCATATGTAAACATAGTATGAATATTGAAACCTGTAAATTCATCTGAAACTCATGCACATTTTCATTATGTTTTAAAATTGCAATCTTAGTTCAAATGGAACATTATGTATTATTATGTACAACTGTATACATCATTTAAATAAGCATGGTGTATCTATTGTCTAATGCCCAGGTGATATGCACAATATCAAAATATAGAACTGTAAAATTAGGCTGTGTAGTTGACATGGAGATAAGACGTTGGAGCGCAAAAAATGTGATTTCTCCTGTCCAACAACAACCAGACCTGTAATATTTCTGTCAGTAAGGTTATTTTTCACTCTGATTTCTCTGAAAATAAAAAGCTAGATGATATATTAAACTTTTTCTGTACGATGGGTAAATATCATATTCACAAAGCAAGATACCTTAAATTCAAACCTAGTTGCAAATTTTTTGCTTATGATTTACAGTTATTCTTCACTTCAAAAAATCCCCTCCAATAAAAGAGCTTCGAAAATATCCTGTATTATAGAACAAGTTTTATATAAATTGTAAAAATATTTTATTTACTGTTATTATTTACTTTCATTTTCTCTGTATCCCCACATGTTCATGTTCATTGTTTTGTATTATTTCCATTGTAATGCAAAAAAAACAAAAAAAAAACAGCCCGTTATTTCCGGCGTGCTGATCAAGTCTGTCCCAGAAATACCTCTCAATGCGCCCTCGTGGACTCGCGCCAAGGGCCCTATAGGTCTGCACTACATGACGTCACCAAAGTGTGGACTCTGAGGAAGTCCACAAGTCCGGAGTGTGCCATTTGGGACAGGGCCAGACACACGCAATTCACCCTTCGCAAAGACCCGCCCCCCTTAGTTACTGTCGCTATGTCCGACAAGCTACGCTGCTCTCACGCCACACCATGTTCTCACACGGTGAAAAATACATCGCGGAGCAGAGAGGAGACTGACAACACGCTGACAGACAGGACAGACCAGGTTACTTTTCGGTTACTTTTGATATTAAACATATTAAACAAAGTCTCACCTTTCAAATTTGGTCATTTTTTAAAAGAAATTAAACGATACATACCGTTTTGTGGCTCTTAAATGTGTCTGACAGATCGCTGTAGAGCATAAGTTAAAGCTGCTCGTGAACCGATCATCTCTACCTTCTAGTTAATTTATAGCATCAAATAAACATGAATGAACATAAGAAGGAATGTTGTTTTAAACCGTGGAAAGGCGTCAGTACATTCCGTTTTTCAAGTTCAAATCCTCCCATGTTAATCTGCTATCTCTCCTGACTGCTTTGTCGGACAAAATGGCGGATGGCGGATTATGATTGGTTAGATCGCCTGTCAATCAAGCTCCCTGCGAAGGGACACTTTTCATACGCTCTCACGACACATCTATTTTCTCACGCACAGAAAAATCGCGAAGCAAAGAGGACACGGAGACCGACAGACTAGACAGAGCAGGTTACTTATGATGTAAAAAAACTCAGCTCTCAGATTCTGTCACTTTTATTACGAAATTCAAACAGTAAATACCGTTTTGGCGCTTGTAAATGTGACGCGACCACTGATCTATATAGAATGACATTATATAGATCAGTGGACATGACAGATTCCTAGCGGCAGGTGAACCTATCTCTAGCTAGTAAATAAACACGAATGAACAATGTTGAAAGATACAGTAAAATTACCGAAATGTATATTCCTTCATACATAATATCGACCAATCAATGAAACAAATGGGTCAATAAAACAGCTGGAGAACAATTGACCTTTCGCCAGCCCCTCCCCCCAAAACGGCCATTGTCCAATCACACATCATAGCAACCGTTACTATGTGAGCAGGTCCGACAAACATTAGCAAGATGGTGAAGCGTGCGCCCACGGCGTTTGTAAATCGGACACTAGATACCCCGAGAGATTGTCTGGAGGAGTTGTGTTCTTTCCATTCCCAAAGCCGAAAACACAGCGTGAGCGATGCCTACAATGGATAAAACAGTGTGGACGGCCCCACTCCCAGTTAAATGTGTCGAACATTACGAAGCATAAATACGTCTGCTGGCTGTGGTGTCGATGGCTACTTAAAGTTTTTTTTGTTTGTTTTTCTGATCTGAAAAACTATCCTATCTGTTACTCAAAAAACATAATATTGTTAGTATGATCCGTTGCCCCACTAATAAATATTATGGTCTCAACCGCGAGTTTTGTGATCTGTTGTCCCCCTAATAAATATTATGGTAAGTGCATTATGAAAGACAAGCAATGAAAGTTATTTAGATGCAAATTAAGGCTATGTCTGGTTAAACAGTTATTGTGTGATTTCGTTTATTGTGCGTTGTCAACTTGAAGCATGAATTTGAGAAAGAAAATCATTTTTGGAAGAAAATGCACCACATACTTTTGTCAATGATATAAGTTAAGTTATAGCTAAAAGATTGTAAAAGCTTTCAGTTCACCCTGCCTAATTGTAGTTGAAAAGTCAAATTAAGCTTGATTAATGATATACTGTGACTGATCAGATAAACTACAGCATCGAGAATATAACTCCCATGTGTTTTGCAGCATTTAAAATTTTAGTCATAGTGTGTTATGCGAAAAAACACACATAATAAATTATTGCTGACAGCACTTTTATTTTCAGAGAGTTTTTTCTTTCACACAAAAACACAACAGTGAGTGTCTTTCAATGCTTTTAAACACTTGTTTTCTTGTTCTTTGTCATATCACAAATTATGTGTATGAACAAATATTATGTAAGCATTAGCCTCGACAGAGACGTAGATAGTAGTCGTGTCTCCTTCATTGCGTATTTTTATATTTTGAATATATCCCTCCACTGCATACTGTAACCCCTTTTGCCTCGATCTGGAGGATATCGCGGAGGTATTGCTCCAAAAATGGTCACTGACACGCACGGGTATACCTCTTCCCGTCATGGCAATCTGTCGCGCTGGTCGTGTTTGATCATTTGTTTGTCGGACGTAGCAACAGTAACTAAGGGGGGCGGGGCTCGGCGAAAGGTCAATTATGTCACATAACATTTAACGTTACCTCAGGAAAGCCATTTGATGAGCATAATATAGGCTATAGCCTAGCACATAGTTGGCTAGAAAAAAAGAGCTATAGAGAGTATTTTGCTAAATATGTGTTCTATATTACATATTTATTATGTTTTTACTTATATCATTAAATAAAGTTGTTATTATAATAAAAAAACGCATTATATATCTCTCTGTATGTTTACAGCATTAGGTGAGTTGTTTTTTTCTTAAGAAAAATTTATGCCTATCTTGTGTAGCCTACCTAATATTTATTTAAATGAGTCAATATTAAATCAAATCACAATAGGCCTAATTGAATTGAAAACCAGAAATTGTACCATGTAGCCTTAACATTGTAACATGTTGTCACTAAGCCTAATAAAATTCAGTTTAGTTACAAAAATGTTTTGACAATCACTATTGTGATGCAATATTTTTTTTACACACACAAAAAAAACACAAAAAAAAACATGAAAAATTAACTTAAGAAATGCACTTTAGCTATCTGTTAGTGAGGTATTCTAGTAGGGCTAGTTCATCAAGGTTTTCAGCCAGTAAACAGGATGGTGTATCGGTCAGGACACAGGAATAAAGACGAGGAGATGTCATTTCTTCTTTTAACTGTATTGAGCTCCAGCAATACTCATCAGAACATTACAATATCCAGTATTGTCATTATAGTCTGATAAAAAAAAACAAATAAATCACCATTATGTACTGTCATTTAAACAGTTACAGAACTTAAATTACTATGCAATGTAAATAATAAATCCACACACATAATACAAATCAGGATCATCAAACATAAATATCTCAATAAACATTGCTATGTCCCTTTAAACAATCTGCAATTACATAAACGAGGATATTACTCTTTGGAGAAATATAAGGAGCTTCTCCTTTCTCACTGACCAGTTCACATGAAACTGTATTAAACGGGTTTTACAGAAGGAGCAATGGCGACATCCTCTGGCCAGACAAGGCTACTACACAACAGCGTCCGCACATGGTCTCCTGAGCACGATATTAACTCTTCTTAACTCAATGTTATAAACGTTACTACGTAACTTAGACATCAGAAGGCTCACACCAGTTAACTTATTATTTCCTACAGTGTTTTACAGCATAAACATTGTTCTATCACTATAAATCTCACTCACGCTGGGCACATGTTAATGCACGGTAATTCTACAATATAGAAACACAAACACAAGTGACAGTCACTTACTTTTCGTCATTAACTCAACACATGAATATTGGAAGCTGGATCACTCAGAAGGGACTAAAGAAGCTACACAACACAGGTACGTAGGCTGAACTATGCTGTTGAACTTGAACACGTTTCCGTACCCACTATAACCAACACACTAGCTACACACTTCCTCTACCGTAACCACTATCACTCCCTCCAGGAAATAAACGACACCACGGTTCTGGTTACTGATGGATTTATTGCTCTTGTCATCCTTTTGTCCGCCATCACATTCACCATAAATGAAATCCACCGTCAAACTACAGTATGACAATAGGCCTTTTTCACGGAAGTTAGAACGCACATCCGGTTCAGCGTTTGTTGTGTAAAGCGACTTCCGGTCGAAACAGCAATGGCTGAAGCAACATCGAGGCGTCACTGTAGCATCCCTCATTGCTCAAATAATAATCAGTGACAACCATATTTGAGTTTTAATGCTTTTCCAAGCGATGACTGTCTGACAAAGAAGTGGATGCATGCTATTTGACACGTAGAAGTCCCGACGTTTAAGATCGCTAGAAGCGCACGTTTGTTAGCCGATGCTAATTACACTGCCGCTACTGGCAGTAGCCTACTAAGTTATAAATATATATATAAGATTTATTTTTTGTTAATAGGCTATCTTCATTACCCAGAGATATAATTAAACAAAGTATTAAACAAGTTAAATTAAACAAGTAACCTAGTCAAAACACATCTAACAGAACAATGTTTATTTTTTACATTGTGTTCTTATTATTTTTTTTAATTAACGAAATGTCAATTTTCGTCTTTATAACAGAAGATACAATCTTCAAGATAGCCTACAATCTTCAAATGTATAACGGATTGTCACCTTATAAACAGTCCTTTGTGTGGTGGAATAGTTAGTGAGCATTATTTGGATAAAGTATGGTGATATCTTCCTGGAACAGTAATTTAATTTGTGTCAACATTAACTAAAATTATATTATGACTTGAAAGTGAAAGGACATAAATGTAAAGGCTTCAATAATAGATTTAATAAAATATGACGGGAAAGTAGCTTCATAATTTGTTTTCAGAAATGCATAAACATACCTGGAAGGAGTGACTGCTAGTCATGATCTGCTCCAGCGCTGTTACCTCACTATTTCGTCGTCAGAGTAAGCTACGGTGCCACATTGCTGCCACATATTATTTCCTTATTATTTTGTACATTATTTTATGTACAAAATATGTCTTTATCCACATAAAATTGATATAGCCTAATCCTATCATGTCTATCATACATCTACGTTCAAAAAGCTGATAGCCCCCAATGGACATGTTAAAATATCAAATTCTGTACACACCTTATTAATAAACCACACTACAGAAAAGACGAGTCAGATGAGTCCAGAATATGAACGCAACGCATTTAATTACACGTTAAGCGTTTTCCTCCCATAGAAACCCTTTATTAAAGAAAAATCTTAACGTGTCTTTCTATGGGATGATGGCATTGCGGTGCACAACAAATCCTTTAAATGGTAGGCTATTCAATGCAAAACAAAAAAGGAAAAATATAAATAGCCTATAAAATAAACAAATTATTGTGACAATATTTATTTTAAAGCCTAAACTTTATTTAAAGAAAAACACCAGCTTTCTAGTGTTGTGTTTCAGCCGCCCAGCGCACACTGGTACAGCGCTTACTCGCCGTAGAAAATTCATGATTTAATTTGTTAAACATGAAGAGGACTTGTCCGTCTGGCATGGCCGCTCGCCCTATTAAGCACATATCCAAGTGTTTGTGCGCACTGCAGGCGCCGGTGCCATCACTCGCATTTTCCTAACAGTGCGGTAACAACTTAAAATACTCCATCATTTCTGGTCATACAGAAAACAATAATACATTAGTCGCAACTACTTTTATTTGTGTAAACTCACAACAACAAGAACACGTTGTGCTTTTGTAAAATAAAAGAAACAGGACGCGCTTTCATGATCTCTGTGAATTGGGGCGCGTCTCAAAAATGAACTGAAAAAACAGCGCATCACTAGCCTCACAGACAAGAGAAATATATCTATAAAGCTTGAAATGTTCAATAACGAAAAAAAAAATCCAATTGAAAGCAAATATGTACGGTAGGCTACTATCTGATGATGTAATCCTGTCCGATGAAAGGTGCATCTACTTTACAGCGGATATGTATGGAGATGTTTTCAGTCGACACTGATTTAGAAAACACCAGTTTATTAATAAACAATTAAAATGCTTCGTTATTTTTTCAGACAAATTTATTACCATTAGCCTACTTTTGCGGCAATATGTATGCGCTTGATTTAAATGAATGACTACTAGAAAAAATCTTTAGTCTATGGCAAATCTTATCAATAGCCTACATTTAATAGTTGACATTGTTTAATTAGTAATTAGTATCCAGCTCTTTACATTGCATTAGTTGAGTTGGCATAGTTAATGAACTAATAAAATAAAGTTTAAAATAAGATGCTAACCATATATTTCAACATAGCCTATCATTGCATATTCCACCACACAAAAAACTGTTTATAAGGTGACAATCCGTTATACATTTGAAGATTGTAGGCTATCTTGAAGATTTTTGTAAAGACGAAAATTGACATTTCGTTAATTAAAAAAATAAGAACACAATGTAAAATATAAACATTGTTCTGTTAGATGTGTTTTGACTAGGCTACTTGTTTAATACTTTGTTTAATTATATCTCTGGGTAATGAAGATAGCCTATTAACAAAAAATAAATCTTATATATATATATATATATATATATAACTTAGTAGGCTACTGCCAGTAGCGGCAGTGTAATTAGCATCGGCTAACAAACGTGCGCTTCTAGCGATCTTAAACGTCGGGAATTCTACGTGTCAAATAGCATGCATCCACTTCTTTGTCAGACAGTCATCGCTTGGAAAAGCATTAAAACTCAAATATGGTTGTCACTGATTATTATTTGAGCAATGAGGGATGCTACAGTGACACCTCGATGTTGCTTCAGCCATTGCTGTTTCGACCGGAAGTCGCTTTACACAACAAACGCTGAACCGGATGTGCGTTCTAACTTCCGTGAAAAAGGCCTATATAAAGATAATCACGTTCACATACACTATAAAGAGTTAAATACAAATACACTCGGGAAATACAAACGTAATACACATACCTCGCTGGCTGCACACAACCAAGAGGGAATGAGTTCACTTGAAAATACCCGGTTCAAAAAACAAAAATGAAAAACATCTTCTTTACTTCTTAACTCAAAACACGTGTAACTTTAATCCACACACGGAGAATAATTTCTGACCAAATATGTGTTTTTCCTGTTGCACCTTTAAAAGTGTCAGAGTGCAACGCAAAATGTACTTTAGTTCCTAGTTAAACTAAACACTCAATATTCATGAATGGATTAAACAAATATAACAAAAACATGTTAAATAACAGAAATAATATGTATGGCAGTTATAACCACAGAAGAAGAGTCTTAAAGCGGCAGGCACCCAGAAATGTCAGAGCCTTTTATACACTATGGTTAAATAAATGTTCAGTAATATCATCCACAGATTTTTCACTATATTGTTGATATGACAACTAGTAAGGCCACATCCACACCAAACCAGAGTTTCCTGATCCAATCTTAAAAAAAGAAAAACTTAAAAAAAACGTAATCACGACGTCCTCTAAAGAAATATTTTTATATTGCGTACGCACGAAACCACCGAAACCGACCAGAGAATGTCTAATATGAAGAGAATTGGCACTCTCTTGTTACTTCCGGTTTCTGGACTGGCTGCAGTAACACGTCTCTGTCCATGCGGGGGCGCTCGCAGGCGAGTGCAGAATGAATGGAGGTCTATGGCGCTATACCCATCAAAATCCACTTTTCTCAGGATATAATTTTTTTTCTATTAATTTGAATGTTGTATTCGAAAGGAGATGCAAAGAAATTACACATTGCTGGGTGTTCGATTTTTTTAGAGTCACTTATTTGCTTTAAAAAGTCTTTTGAAGTGTCAATGACGTCATACACATCGTACGACCAGAGATACTGCTTTACGGCAATCCTTTACGGCAAAGCTGCTTTGGTGCTTTCGCGCTCTGCACTTTCTTTTCTCTCGAGGCATCAACAACACACGTAAATACACGTGCTAGAAGAGTTTTTGTTTTGTTTGTTTCTGGTCCTGCTTCGGATGTCACGATGCCATCAAGCGGTATCTCTGGTCGTAATCAGTCCTTCACTGACCAATCAGCGTTCATTAGCAGAATGCTAGCTTGTTATGGGCAACAACAACTCAACCTGTAAGAAATCGAAAGGACATAAGTAGTCGTTCATTCAACTTTCGACCTATAACCCATGTTGAACTTGCAAAACCTACAATCAGATCTGAGATTTCTCAACGGCAATCGGGTGAAAGAGACAAATTTAGCCGTCTAGCCCCATTGACTCCCATTCATTCTGCACTCATGGGCGATCGCCCCCAGTGGAACTCTGGTGGAACTACAACCAAAATTCGGTACAATAGGACTTAATAGGGAGTGGCCAGGCTCTCCGTAGACGGGCTCTGAACCGACTCAAAACGATGTAGTTCACATGCCAGACCAGTGTGTGGCGCTGTAATTCTGCCACAGAGATACACTAAAACTGGAGAAGACTCGGAGCATGTACACCTTGTGCGCTGTATACAATAACAATAGGCTCAGTAGTTTCTTCTTTATTTTATTTATTTGTTTATTTTTACTAATAACTTTATTGAACAATATAAACAACCATATATGGCCTGGTACAAAATATGAAATGTCTTAATCAGACAACAGACAAGCATCATAGCATTAGAAATAAAATATAAAGAAATAAAATAAAGAAATAAAACAAAAATACATTCAGAACAAAAGCTCACGTTTCCAAAGACAGATATTGCCCTCTTGGCTTTCCATAGTCCCGTGTGCAATCCCCTTAAGCTGAAGGCGCAGTGTGTTGAATGTGGAGAAATGTTGTCAAATGAGGCGCTAAAACCATCAAAGCTGCAGAGACATGAACTCAAAACACCCGGGCTGTGTTGGGAAGCCAAAAGAATATTGTTTTAAACATGTTAATATCGCTAATTGTATTTGATAAATTATACTTACAGTATGTAAATTGGGGTGAATGAACTTTGTTGAACATTTCTGCTAATGAATAGAGAGAATGTTCCCCTCTTGTGTGTCTGACCTGTTGTTACAGGTGTGTTAGCCTGTTATTGTTACTGAGTAAACCTGACAAGTGTTTTTATATAAAGCCAGTTTTCATCTATAGCTGACTTGAGTCTGTTACAGTGGCATAACAGATTAACAGCAGAGAATATCATTGCACTTTCTGAATTCTCTGTTATTCTGTGTTCATACTATCATATTGGAAAGGTGATCCTCAGAATGTGTTTAATCAGTCATTAATGGACCATGAGTTGCAGAAGGTTGAGAACCGCTGTATTAGATTACATTTAGTACTAGTACTTATTCTTGAGCTACTAGTGTGAGCAAGTGCTCTTTCTGTGGTGGAGTTTGAGAGGGACTGACTCATGACGGTCAAGGGAACACTGTGGTGACTAGTTCAGATTACTGGTCTGGATTGGTACAGATTACTAATCTGATGCGCTCAGATAATCCACGGTATATGAAAATCCACAGAAGAATACTGACCGTCATGGGGAAATCTCAGTCAAAATAAGATTTTAATTCATTTTACTCTAATTCATTTTATAACTGTATCATTTATCTCTTTTAATTCCTTTTATAACTGTTTTAATTTCCCCTGCTTTTATATTGTGTCTATTTTATGCAAAGCTCTATGAATTGCTATAATGCGATTATTATAATTCCTTTCTATGAAAAGTTTTTGAATAACTGTTTGAATTTTCCTTGCTTTTATTTTGTGATTATTAATATTCCTCTCTATGTAAAGCACTTTGAATTGCCATAATTTATGAAATGTGCTTTATAAATAAACCTGCCTTGCGTAGTGCTTATTCTTTAGCTAGTGCTTATTTAGGTACTAGTGCACGTGATAGTCTGTCACAAAGTTGCACGAGTAAATATATCTGCAATATTATATTACACATGCAGTACCATATCTGATCACATATACATCTATATATTATGAAGTGTATTACTGAATATTAAATTTCATACATTATGATATATTAGTAAATATTATTGTCACTTTTTTGAATATATGAAAAGCAATAATTCTTTATGTATTATTCAATATATTGTAATATATTAAAGGAGAACTCCGGTCAATTTTAACATTGAGCTCATTTTTTTGTACATTTGGAGTGCTGTCAATACAGAGAACAACGACAAAAATCGGTGTTGCCTACACCGAGTTATTCTATTTTTAAAATTTGCACCCTATTGACTTCAATGGGGCAAGTAGTAAGCCTGCTTTTTAGCCTCTGTGTACACATCCATAGAAAGTACAATTTTGCCTATATTATTGGTGTCCCCTTCAAAAAATTGCTCGTGAGGAATGTTATGTTTATTGTCCCCCCCAACATTTAGATGAAATTTACGCCCCTGCCCACAGGTGGGATGTTTGCCATTATATATTTTATTTAAACAATAATATTTTAGTAAAAAACTAAAGTAATATTGACAAACTATATATTCATCATTTTAAAATAAATGACAGAGGAGCAATAATTTATCAATTTGCAACTAGAATATTTAAGACTCATTATGCGTGTTCAGGCCTTTATTTTGAAATTGAATTTTTTTTAAAAAATCATGAAAGATTGGTAGAAACTCCTTTTCATGCCAACAGTTCAAAAGATAAAACTAATTACATTTTTATGAGGAAAAAAGGTCTGAAAAGGTTTTAAATATAAAGAAACAAATGATGGATTCTTGATTTGTGATGTGGCACGAGCTGTAACGCACATACGTGTTTTTTTATGCGTTTATTAGAGGTTGAATTCAAATCAAATACTGCTAAACCACCCATACTACTTCTCAATAGATGTCTATTTCATAAATTGTATGTAAATTATGGAAATATATTGTTTAGATCACTCTAAACATGTATGGAAATGGAGGTGTCCTTATATGGTCATTAACAGAGCTTGGCTTATAACTGTATCTTTTATCTCTTTTAATTGCTTTCTGTTTTAATTTCCCCTGCTTTTATTTTGTGTTTATTTTCGATGCAAAGCTCTATGAATTGCTATAGTGTGATTATTATAATTCCTTTCTATGAAAAGCTTTTGAATAACTGTTTGAATTTTCCTTTACTTTTATTTTGTGATTATTTGTATTCCTCTCTATGTAAAGCACTTTGAATTGCCATAGTGTATGAAATGTGCTATATAAATAAACCTGCCTTGCCTAGTACTTATTCTTTAGCTAGTGCTTATTTAGGCACTAGTGCACGTGATAGTCTGTCACAAAGTTGCACGAGTAAATATATCTACAATATTATATTACACATGCAGTACCATATCTGATCACATATACAGTATATCTATATATTATGAAGTGTATTACTGAATATTAAATTCCATACATTATGATATATTAGTAAATATATTGTCACTTTTATTCAATATTTGAAAAGCAATAATTCTTTATGTATTATTCAATATATTGTAATATATTAACACAATATATTATTCTTTATATGTTCAAAGATACTGTTAAACCATTTCATACATTGATCATTCATATATAGGGGAATATATTTTCTTTCCATAAGGGTCTGGAGATTAATGAAACCATCAGTGCAGCAAACAAGCTTGGAGACTTGATCATCTGTCCTCATAACACTGTTTGAGTCTCTTAGTTTGTGTTTCTGTCTTTCTTCTCAGGTTTACCCACATCTACAGTGACTGTGACACCAGACAGTCCTGTATTCACTGGAGAAACAGTCAATCTGAAGTGTGTGATAAAGTCTGATCACAGTGACTGGAGATATGAGTGGTATAAAGACAGTGTAATATTACAGACGTCTGATCGTTACACTGTAAACAGAGACACTCTCACTATCAGAGGAGCTACTGAGTCTGATCAGGGTCAGTACAGGTGTAAAGGACAGAGAGATGGAAGACCAAACTCATCAACATCAAGCTCTGCTGTTTCTCTCTCTGTGAAGGGTGAGTTGAACATCATTGTCCTCCTAAACTCTCTCTACATGATCATGATCACACAACCAATCGAGACACTGCAGGGTCACATGACCCACATGTGGGACATTTGTCATTATATATTTTAAACAATATTTTTGTAAAAACCTAAAGTAATATTGACAAACTATATATCATTTAAAAGCTTGCTGACTAATTTTTTTTAAATAAATGACAGAGGAGCAGTAATTTATCAATTAGCAACTAGAATATTTAAGACTCATTATGCGTGTTCAGGCCTTTATTTTGAAATTGAAAATTTTTGAAAAATCATGAAAGATTGGTAGAAACTCCTTTTCATGCCAACAGTTCAAAAGATAAAACTAATTACATTTTTATGAGGAAAAAAGGTCTGAAAAGGTTTTAAATATAATGAAACAAATGATGGATTCTTGATTTGTGATGCGGCTGTGACGCACATACATGTTTTTTATGCGTTTATTAGAGGTTGAATTCAAATAAAATACTGCTAAACCACCCATACTACTTCTCAATAGATGTCTATTTCATAAATTGTATGATAATTATGGAAATATATGGTTCAGATCACTCTAAACATGTATGGAAATGGAGGCGTCCTTGGTCCTTAACAGAGCTTGGCTGTCCTCTAGTGAAAAGGTTTGGTACTGCGACCAAACTAAATACAATTTCATAAACTTGTTTCACTTTCATAATTTTTCACTTCTACAATAATCTTCCAAATGTCTTCTTTAAAACTAGAGCAGTCACAGGTCTATGTTTCAAAGCATTCTTGAATTACAACTATTTAAGTTTGGATAGTGATGTTCATGTCTATGTGATAAAGAGGGGTGACAGTGAAGGGGTAATGTGTAGCTCAACTCTTTTCTTATGCACTTCTGTATCAGCCACATCTGTGCCAATAAGAAGACTGAAGCAATTCTTTTAGTAATTTAAATGCTCATTTATTTGAGTCTTGATGATCTGAATCTGTTGTTGTTCTCCTGCAGATCTACAGCCGAAGCCTGAACTCACATCAGATCCTGCAGGAGCTGCACTGACTGGAAACACAGTGACTTTGACCTGTCGCATGGATCCGTCCACTGGAAACTGGGACTCTTACTGGTACAAACACACACTGAACCCTGAGACAGAGAAGACAGAAACAAACTCCTACAGCCTGAAGATTGATTCAGAGTCTGATGGAGGCCAGTACTGGTGTAGAGCTGGAAGAGGGAAACCAGTCTATTACACACAATACAGTGATGCACTGTGGGTAAATGTTACAGGTGAGAGAGACTGTAGTGTGTGATGCAACAAATACAGATCAGAGACAATATCTACACAACTTCTGAAACTATAAATGCAATAATCTGTGTTTGTACAGTGAGTCCTAAAGCTGTGGTGACGGTACGACCTGATGAACGAGTGTTTAGAGGAGAAACAGTCTCTCTCAGATGTGATATAAAGTGGGGAGGAGACACTGAGTGGACATACAGATGGGAAATAGAGGGAACCAACAACCAATATAAAAACACTGTCAGCCGAACCTCAACACAAGAGTTGAACATCAGCAGTGTTGATCTCTCTCACCGCGGTAAATACACCTGTACAGGACAGATACACACTCAAAGCTCTCAGCGCAGTGATGCTGTTACACTGACTGTCTCAGGTGAGTGTGTGTTTGTTGTGATCAGCTTCTCCATCAGTTTCTCTACGGCTCTGTAACTCGTGATGTTTTGTTCAGCTGAAGCTCAGGCATCAGTGCGAGTGTCTCCACAGCCGTGGCTGACTGAAGGAGAATCAGTGACTCTGACCTGTGAGGTTTCAGGCTCCTCTAAAGGCTGGACGTTCAGCTGGTTCAGAGATCATGATCATCTGTCAGACAGCAGCAGAGGAGCTGGAGGATCTTACACTCTCAGTCCTGCTGCTCTACAGCACACAGGAGTTTATACGTGCAGAGCAGAGAGAGGACGACCAGCCTATTACACACACAACAGCAGCTCACACACACTGTGGATCACTGGTGAGGGTTTATGCTTGTGCTCATCCGGATCTGTGTTTCACTGCAGTCTCTGTGCTGTCAGTTTTGATTGAGATTTTCCTCTTTTCAGGAGTTTCTGCTTCAGTGTCTCTGGTCATCAATCCCAGCAGAAGTCAACACTTCTCATCTGACTCTCTCTCTCTGAGCTGTGAGGATCAGAGTAACTCTACTGGATGGACAGTGAGAAGATACACAGACAAAGACACACAAACTTGTGCAAATCAAACAGGATCTCGATGTGTAATGGACTCTCTCAGCACATCTGACACTGGAGTGTACTGGTGTGAGTCTGAATCTGGAGAGAAACGGCGTCCTCGAAACATCACTGTACATGGTGAGTCCGGTTTATAATCATGACATCTACTAGTCTAATGTTATAACCTAAATTATAATTACAGTCTAAAGACATTTTCCACTAATTGTTTTCTGTACAGCTGATGACAGACTGACTTCTGTTCAGTTATTTGAATGAGTTTCTCCATACGTATCTATTTGCGAGTTTGCATGGCCATTCAATCTTAAAATAGTTAATAGAAAATGAACTTGGCTTGCTGTCCTCAAAGGAGGCTCGATCTAAACCCTCTATGACAGGACAGCGCAGAGGAAGAATAAGAGAAATAGTGGAGGAGATGGGGAGGAGGAGGGATGCTGGAAGAATTGTCGCTGCTTATACAGTACAGGTCAAAAGTTTGGAAACATTACTATTGTTAATGGTTTTGAAAGAAGTTTCTTCTGCTCATCAAGCCTGCATTTATTTGATCAAAAATACAGGAAAAAAAAGGAATATTGTGATATATTATAACAATTAAAATATTATACTTTAAATTATCATTTATTTCTGTGATCAAAGCTGAATTTTCAGGATCATTACTCCAGTCTATCACATGATCATTTAGAAATCATTCTAATATGATGATTCATTATCAAAGTTGGAAACAGTTCTGCTGCTTAATATTTTTTTTCATAACCTGTGATACTTTTTTAGGATACTTTGATGAATAAAAAAAAAAAAAAAAAAAAACATTTTTTTAAAAAAATAGAAATCTTTTGTAACAACAATATACACTACTGGTCAGTAATTTGGGGTCAGTCTTTTTTTTTTTTTATAAATCAATACTTTTATTCAGCAAGGATGTGTTAAATTGATAAAAAGTGATAGTAAAGAAGATTTATATTATTAGAAAATATTATTTTTTTATTTTGAATAAATGCAGTTCTTTTTAACCTTTTATTCATCAAATATATTAGGCAGCAGAACTGTTTCCAACACTCATAATAAATCAGAATATTAGAATGATTTCTAAAGGATCATGTGATAGACTGGATGTCACATGTGACACTGAAGACTGGAGTAATGATGCTGAAAATTCAGCTTTGCATCACAGGAATAAATTATTTTTTAAAGTATATTCAAATAGAAAACTATTATTTTAAGTTGTAATAATATTTCACAATATTACTGTTTTTTTTTTTTTTGATCAAATAAACACAGCCTTGATGAGCATTAGAGACTTCTTTCAAAAATATAAAAATTCCAAACTTTTGACCTGTACTGTGTACGCTCATAATGATGATTGACAGGACTGAATGTTTAGGGCTCCTCCGTTTTGGAACTTCATTTATTGTGATGTTACATGAACCTGCTCTTAAATACCACATATAAACAAAGCAAAATGTGACTGGTCACTTTTCACATTCATCAGACAGTTTCTTACCATATAAATTGGCAGATTAAACTGCAAAATGGACGTGTTTTTATGCCAGTGGTTAAAAATCTGATACACAACCAACAAACTCTCATGACAATTTGTAACTATTTTAAATTTTGTCAAATCGTTGACTAATGTTTATGAATTTGTACAATCTCATAAGTATAATGTTTTTGTGCCCCACTGATGGTTGGGTTTAAAGGTGGACCTTGATGCTTATTAACGGCATCCAAAAGCCACATAGAGGCTATAGAGGAATAATCCTTTGCGACTCGTTTACAGTCGGTCGTCATTTCCATCAAAAAGACTGATGAACTTTGCTTGCTTTTGATTTTATTTTGATAAGCTATATAAAGCTTGATACGGCATTCAAACCGATGCAATACGGTCAACAGAAAGTTTGCTCGCGCTACTCGCCTCTTCCAACCCTCTCAAACAATCCACCATAAAGACAGCAGAAGTGATCCGCTGTGCCCATGTGACACTGAATAACCAATAAGAAATAACAAAGAATGAACGCTCCTAATGCTTACTTTTTTCAACAACAACAGTTTAAAGTCCCTGTAAAGGCAATTCTAAAAAAAAATTCTAAACACATTATAAATGTTAGAAATGTATTGCTAAAACATATTACAAAGACTGTGAAGTGTGAAGAACTGAATTGTCGAGTTAGACCGTTAAACAGTTTTTCACCATGGCTGTGTTCCGGATTTTTTGGGCGGGGCTAAAACGGGGGCTCGATGACGCACTGAAGCCCCTGAGCTCCTGGACACGCCCCTACTCGATGACGCACTGGAGCCCCTGACGCTGCCCCTCCCCTAACAATATAGCACATTCATTCACATCAGTTTGCCGATCGCGAGTTACTGTCAGTACTATTAGTTACTACAGCCTATAGTTTGCTAGCTAGCTATGCCTTCGTCACAGAAATGAGTACTACCTGGATGCGATCATGTACAAAACAGATCGGTGTCCTTATTTAAATTTACGAAAAACGATCACATCAAGAAGAGGTGGATTAATTTTGTGAAGAGCCACCTTGATGGAGAGCTGAGGATCACCGCCAAAACCCGCCTCTGTAGTGATCATTTTACACGGGATAGTTTTATAAACTTTAGTCGGAGACAACTGGGATTCACTGATAATCCGCTGTTACTGGTGAATGGGGCCGAACCGATTATCTCCCGCCTCGGCCTTCATCCTCCCGTCGCGCCGACAACTGGTGCCATCGTCGGCAGTGTGAGCCCACCAATGAGTGTAAATTGCCTTGTGTGCTTATGTTATAATTATAGTAGGTAACGTTAGTCCAGGCTCGAACATGGCTTTGTAAAACCTAGGAGCATCCATTCCGGCTGTAGCGGTTACAGTTGAGTGTGGCGACGGCAGCTTTCGAGTACGAGTGGGCGTGGTTTCAGCGCAGCCATTGGACACGCCCCCAGCGTTTGAGAGCTGAGACTACTGCTCATTTTTTCAAGATTTTGATAGCTTATTTTATGTACTTGCCGGCTTTTTTTATCATTCAAATTTGGCTGGCTGGCTAATAACACATGTTTCTGTGGTGTGACAAACTCAGAACACATACTTAATTTTGACTTTACAGGGACTTTAAACAAAACAATCGGTTACTCATTTCGTTGCCTTGTACCTGTACTTGTGTAATGACAATAAAGTTGAATCTAATCTAATCTAATCTAATCTCATAAAATAGTTGCGTTTTCTCATGAGATTTGGTAAAACTACACGACACTAGCATAAGAAAGCTTGAGAGGTATAAAGTACAATTCATAATATCAGTATATTTCTAATGATTTGTTTTGCTGTATTCTTATTATTTACAGTATTAAACACACACTTCTTGTGTTTGTAGACGGTGAGGTGATTCTGGAGAGTTCTGTTGATCCTGTGATTGAGGGAGAGACTCTGACTCTACACTGTTTACATCGATCTACAAACTCCCCGATCCTCAGCGCTGATTTCTATAAAGACGGATCACTGATCCAGAATCAGACGACAGGAGAGATGAACATCACTACTGTCTCAAAGTCACATGAGGGTTTCTACTACTGTAAAACAGAGAGAGGACAGTCACTCCACAGCTGGATCTCAGTCACGAGAGTCTTGAACGGTGAGATGATTTATTGAGAAACGCCACACCATTATTATATACTATTATATATTATAGTCTCTGGCTCATATTTCTGCTGGATCAAAATCAGTTATTGACATCTGTGTTTATTGTTTCACATAAATGAAAGCTTAACCATCAAATCACATGCAAAATATACTTGTCATGTACTGGTCGGATTATACATTACATTCAGTATTTATTAGTGATGTTACGTTCTGTGCCGAGGCTTCGGAGTGTGTGTCGAGAAATCCCAGAAGCTTTCAGTGAAGCTCGTATCGAGGCTTGTATCGCAATATTTTGACAGATATATAAACTCATGGTTTAGACTCAGCCACTTTCATAATAGTAATATTGCCCCTTCTGCGTATTATGGCCAAATAATTGATTCACACACATTCGGAAGCCCCTTCTTTATTCAAGCCAATACATTTATAGAAACAAGGATCAAAGCCACCTTTTTATTTCTTCTATTAGGAGTTGAAATGTCTTTTGCATCAAAAATTGCGTCCGTTAAAGTGTTGCACATTTATTTTCACAAACACAAAAAGGCAAAAACATGAAACATCTTTGAAATTCTTTCGGCCAATTCTTCCAAACAGCGCTCAAGTGTGTAATGTCTCCAATTCCTGTGGAATCTTACATGTTTTAAATCCGTCTAATATCTTCCTCAGATTACGATTTAGACAATTTCCTCATATTTGACAGCCAGACGGTGAGATAACTGCTTCTCCTTCTTCAATCCCTTTAGCTAAAACAGCATATACTTGTATGAACATATGAGGAGGAGTGGCTTTAAAGCTAACTTCAAGTAAATTATACAAGGACAACTTTGAGTAAATGCAGTACAGGATAACTGCAAGTAAATTCTTGAATAATACAGCACTACACATAAAACAGAAATACGATGAGAATAATAATACAAATTGAAAGCATATTAAATTGGCTCTTACAACATTTATTACACAGTTATGTAACACATTCATTAGGCTATATACCATCATAAAATACACATTGCATTCATATAAATAGATTAGTCTGTGTGGGAATTTTTTTTTTTTTTTTTTTTTTCTCCACTGTTATTTCTAAGCCTTAACTGGCACAAAATACAGTGTATCACAGACAGGGCAGGACTTAGGCTGAGGCTGACAAACTCACATACAAATGACCTCAGAACATCATTATGGAGTAGCACAAAATACACACTTTAAAGGTGCATTGCGCAAGTCTCTGAGTTTTTGCAGAACTATGCCCCCTTCTGGCGACACGCGAAACTGCAACCAGAGTTGTGCACGCAGTTATGTGGAGTTTGCGTTGGGGTTTGGGATGAACTAGAAGCCGGTCTCTTTGAATCCATCTTCTACTTTTGCAAAAGTCGCTTGAGTTGTCTTCGCTGATGCGGATAATGGCGGCGAATACACAAACCTGCCAGACATAACCAGGTGAGCGTGAACGCGCATGACGTCACGCCCAGTCGATTCTGTCCCGAATCCCTCTTATTTATTTTACTGTACAGGATTATAGAGGCAATCGCAGTGATCATAGAAGGGCTCATTCAGCCCATCAGGCAATTGTTTAAGCATGTATGGGTTAGAAAAACGGGTATTTTTAACATGAAAAGTTGCTTAAAGGGACACTTCACCCATTTGCATTAAGCTTTGTATTGTTAGAAACCCAGTCATATATTATAATAAATGTGGATTTTTCATCCATTTTTCCCTGAGATGGGAGAAATAAGGATTTAAGTGTTTTACTTCCTGCTTATTATGACGTAAAAATCATCATTTTGCGTCATAATAAGCAGGAAGTCACATTTCATTGAAAAGTGTAGAGACTACAGACACTCGTTCCTCATCTTTCCCAGGGGGCGGGAACCGCTCACGCTACAGGCCTATTACAGATCAGTGGGTGGGACTTGACTTTCTGAAAACTAAAAGCAATATCCTCCATCTTGTTTGGAAGCTAAGCTAACAGGCGCTGTGGAGACAGATGTAAAGTTATGACAATAGCGGAGGAGAGTGCTCAATATGATATAGAAGAAGAGGATTTCGGAAATCTGATGCTTGAATCAGGTGTTTGTGGCTACCTTTACAAGCCGCATTATAGCGAAGAGCAGCCGAGGCAGAAGACCTGCCTGCCGCGGACGAGGAGCCCGGACTGGCTCGGGTTAGGGCGGACTGGTGGCGCCGGTGATCTCACTATGCAACTACGAACCGCTATGAACACAGAGATAGAGTCCGACTGTGGCAAAGAATTTCAACAATGACAATTTCTCCTGGATGAAATCTCTGAATCAGACGAGGACACGGACGTTTGTGTTGTGAATCAGACGAGGACACGGACGTTTGTGTTGTGAACTATCCTAGTTTCGCACCGCATCTGACTGAACATCCAGGTAACGTTACAATGCAATAATTCACCACTTCGAAAGAAATACAAATGAAGAGTAATTCACTAATGAGTTCGCCAACTAACTAGACATTTTGTGTGAAATTAATTTCAAGCTCTGGTGGTAGCTAGCCTTGTAGACGGAAGAGTTATTTCTCTTAGGCAGATATGCGCTTTCTGAATTAGTGGGAGTGGCTTGCGCAGCTGTGCAATGTGGTGCATTGTGGGAGTTGGTGTCTTTCATACAAATGCGTCCTGAAGTTACTTTCTTTCTTTCCTCGGCCAAGAAGGCACCAAATTCAAAATTAATTTTACATTTCGACTACATATATGACCCACTTTCAATAAAGATCAATGTTCCCATGGGTGAAGTGTCCCTTTAATGCACCTTTAAATATGCTTGAATTTTAATAGATTTCTGAAGTGGCTGGGCCGGATCAGCACCGAATGTGAAAAGTGGCTTTAGATGGAGCAAAAACAGCAATGAGACATAATGGCAATGAGACGGGAGGGATCGCTCAAAACTCTTCAGATCGCATTATTTAGTGGAACATTAATAGAAACTGTCATCCTCTGAAAAGAAAATGAGGCGTGAACATGAGAATGTATCAATATCTTTCTAAATGTGCGCTCTTTTGGGCTGGAGCTGTTTAAAGTAGCCACAAGATCACAAATTAATCAGAGCAGACGTGATTCAATAAGTGTATCCTCCTTATATGTAAAATTATTAAAAATACCAGTTTATGCAATTTGATTATGGCCTCTTAGATCACAGTCGGAAACTATTAGCCCCGGCTGGCCCGTTTATATTAAAGTCCATAAACAGGCAAAGGTCATACACAAGCAAACAATCACCGAGATAAGGGCTGAGGCGAACAGAGAAATCCGACTGAACAAGCAGAGAATCAGGACATCCAGGAAACAAACTTTTAGAAATGCAGTTAAGACACGTCACACTTAGCAATCAATAAATGACTGAATTGACCAGGGGTGCTTCTCAATATCCCTCCTCGTCTCCTCTCTCCTCCGTCCTCCATCCTATGACCCGGAAACCGATCGAGCACAGCCATCTTGAAGGACATCTCAATTCTCTAATTGCACCGCGAGGGGTCGAGGATCGAGGAGTGAGGAGGCTTCCAGAGGAGTCATGAGCGAGGGTACACAGGTGTATCCTATGCGGAAGAGTTTTATCGACTAGGCCTCATTATACTTCTGCGTCGGACCTACGCCGGAGCCTATACGCCGTAGGCAACGTGTTGCACGTAGGCTATAAATTCTCCTCCCCCTTCACATCGGTCACAATAATTTTGATTTATACTTTACTTTTGCAGTTTATATAAACCACACACCTAACATATTTCAACAGGGTATCTTTCTTTATTATTATTTATTATGAATTTCTTAAATAAACAAATTTCAACAACATGAGGGCAGATCCTCTGAGCGCTGCTGATGACGCGATGAAGTGACGCGGAAGTGAAGTGATCAAGGATTCCAATGTATAAAAAAAACTTTCATTCGATCCCTCCGTCCTCGCGTCTTTTCCTTGCAGCCTTCCCTCGCATCCTACAGGGGGCGGAGCTGAGACGCGAGGAAAGGAAGCGAGGAGAGGAAACGAGGATGCACAAATAAGAATTGAGAAGCACCCCAGGTTTATAAAGGGTGACCGAACAAGGTTAATGAGACACAGCTGAAAACAATGAGTGCTGATGAGTTCGGGCAAAGGATTATGGGTAATGAAGTCCATGACAGAGTGGCACTGGTCTGGGATTGAGTGCCCTCTGGTGGCTATCAAGGGCTCTCCAGCTGGTGATCGTGACAATACTGAGATTTAGTGAAATCAACACCTTATAAACAACATCCCACAACTTTTCATCAATTATTAATTAGTTTTGTTTTTTCATTTATTTACTCACCCTCATGTATGACTTTCTTCTTCTGTGGATCATAAAATAAGTTATTTGGAAAAATGTATCTGTGTTTTTGTCCACACAATGTAACTGAAAAAAAAAAAATCCTTCAAAATATTTTTTTTGTTCCACACAAGAAAGAAATTTAAACAGGTTTGAACAAAATGAGGGTCAGAAAATTTCAGCAGAATATGAATTTTTAAATGACCTATTCCTTTAATACAGAGCTCTGAAAGGGAAATGGTGGAGGAATAATATGAGACAGGAGGAAAAAATATTGCAACGCTTTTATATTCACTCAATAATGCTCAATAATGTTCTTGTGTTTCTGTTTTTCATTGTCACGTTCAGGTCAGATTTCTGTCCTCAAAATCCTCAGTTTTCTTCTGGCAGCTTCTCCGTATCTGCTAGCGACAGTCGTGCTGCTTTATAAATGTTACAGAGCGAGAGGTAACACTTCTGTCTGACACACACACACACACACACACACACACACACACACACACACACACACACACACACACACACACACTCTCACTCACTCACTCACTCACTCACTCACTCACTCACTCACTCACTCTCTCTCTCTCTCTCTCTCTCTCTCTCTGTCTATCTATATATATATATATATATATATATTCTTTTTTTTTTAAACAGATAATGGTCATTCATGAAAGAGTGAAAAAAAAAGAAACATAAGACATGTCCGTGTAAATGTTGAAACTGTTTTTTGTGTGTATTTCACAGTTTCAGCTGCTGAAGATCAGAGTCAGTTCACCGTAAGAGAGGAAGAAACTCCAACCTGATATTAATGAGCTGCAATAAACGAGCCTGACGAAATTTTTTTTTTTTTGAACACGCAAACTTTTAAAAACGGGTTTCAAAGTGCAAGTTTTTGAAAACGAGACCCTTATCATCTCCGTGTAAATACAAAAATGCCAATTTGACATCATGCACATGCGTAGGCTATTACGTGTTTAGTCTATAGGCTTTTTTAAATGAAAGGTTCCTTACAACAGACTCAAGGATGATATATGTTTTCGAAGCCTTTGTGTTCAAAGGTTTTGACATTTTCTTAAAGGATGTAAAAGTGACTTTATATCAGAGGAGAACATTCTAAGATTGGGATTACAGTGAATCTTTCTGGCTTTGTGAAGATTAAATTTATCCAGAGGACAAAGTAATGATACAGTATTATCAAGATTAACATCCTTAGAATGAAAAAAAAAAAAAAAAACATGATAGATTATGTAATTTGTGTCCATAGGCCTGTGCGCTCAGCTCGAGTGAACTATAGTAAAATAATGTGTTTACAAAGTCACATCGCCAACTACTTTTTCTGTTTATTTATTTATTTGATTGGGACAGTGCATGTTAATGAACAAACATGTAATACATGCATGTAAACAAGCCGGATTGTAGCCAAAGGCTAATTTCCATCCGTAGTCCCACGGGCTCCTTGTCTGGCATGCGTAATACAGCGTTATTAGTCGTTTTTTACGGATCCGTGTGAATAGGGATCATTTTGATAACGTTGTCATCTGTACAAAGAAAAACGTTTCTGTTTTTAGCACATCTGTTTTTAGTACCCTTGTTCTCCAGAGTGCAGTGGAAATCCTCCAGTAGGTGGCGGAAAATCACTGTCAATGAGTGAGTCATTGAACCTCATTCAAATTAGGGCTGCACGATTAATCGTGATTATGAAATCACTGATGTACGGCTCTGTAAACACTGTGAGTTTGAGTCACTTATAACGTGCATTTGAAAAAGCAACACGTGTCAAACATCTTTCCAAACACGAGAAGCATTTATGAACCTCTTGTCCAACAAAAGACAACATTTAATAACATGCTTTTACTCCAAACTCACTTCATAACGACAGTTGAGCTCATCCTTCTCATCCGATCAGCCGTTCTGCACTGACAATCTGCGCATAAAATAATCGCAATCTTTGCCAAATCAGGTGCGGTTTCAAGCGATTAATCGTGCAGCCCTAATTAAAATCATTCTTTTAGAAATTATTTCATGACGTGTTGCTCAGACGAGCAACTGTTCTCATGTGGCTTTGTTTAAAACTATTTTAATTTAGCAAAAAAAAAAAAAAGTGTCTATAATGTAAGTAACATAATATTTACTTGTTTATTAAACCGTTCTATAACAATATCACCCTTGAAATATGCTTTTCCAAGAAAAACAGCACTCTTGCTCTTTACTCTTATTGCTTGCCTATATCACAAATAAAAAGCAGGAACTCAAATAAAGTAATATAAAACTCATATAAAAATCAGGAACTTTTTTGTGATTTTTGTGTTTATAAACTATTTTTAAAAAAAAAAAAAAAGTTGTGTATGTTCTTCCAATAGCTTGACAATGATCTCATGTTGCTTGTTCTAGATCACTCGTCTCAGTAATTAGTAAACATGCCAGTTTTATTCTGTATCAAATGTTCTGTATAAACAAATTACTAAATAAATAAGTGTGGATTTTTACTCATTTGGATTTGCTCTTTTGAACAATTGTTAGAACCCTGATCGAACTCAAATTCCTGTGTATTTCTAGTAATCCTGAAGATCTTGAGTTTGTTCAGGTGTTTTTCATTATAGGGTTTGGGCTAAACTCTAGTGGATCTCGAGGGCCAGAATTTCCCTCTGGTTTATTTAATGTAACATCAACACTCTTTAAATGGTTGGTTCACCCAAAAATTAAAAAAATTAAATCACCTTCATGTCGTTCCAGAACCCGTCGATCATTGAACCTGGAAGCGCTGCACTGTGTTTATAGACGTATTCTCGTCGCTTCACAACATTAAGGTTGAACCACTGGAGTCACATGGACTATTTTAACGATGTCTTTACTACCTTTCTGGGCCTTGAAAGTGGTCGTTGTATTGCTGTCTATGTGGGGTCAGAAAGCTCTCAGATTTGAGATTTGAGGCCAGCAGCCGTATCACCCTGTAGCCCAAGACTGGTTTCCCACTGAAGCTCAGCAGGGTTGAGTCTGGTCAGTTCCTGGAAGGGAGACTCCTGGGTAAACCAGGCTTCTGTTGGAGAAGTGTTAGTGAGACCAGTAGGGGGCGCTGCTCATCCTGGGGTCTATATGGGTCTCTGATGCCCCAGTGTAGTGTTGGGGACACTATACTGTCAAAGAGCAATGAGACGTTAAACCGATGTCCTGACTCTCTGTGGTCAATTAAAAAACCCACAGCACTTCTCGTAAAGAGTAAGGGTTTAACCCCGGTGTCCTGGAGCCACAGTCCTTCCATTGGCCCTTATCAATCATGGCCTCCTAATAACCCCCATCCACTGAATCGGTTTTATCACTCTCTCTCCTCTCCAGCTGTAGCTGGTGTGTGTGTGTGTGTGTGTGTGTGTGTGTGTAGTGAGCACACTGGTGCCGTTGTGCTGTGGCTGTATCATCACTGGTGGTGGTTGAGGAGATTCCCCTGACTGGAATGTAAAGCGCTTTGGGTGTACAGTAGTATAAAAAGCGTTATATAAGGCGTCTCTGTAGGCAGCCTAGGCTCTGAGATCTGCACACAAAAACAATTGGTTTCACCAACACTCAAAACCAAAATAAATAGTGTTCCAACCAATCACCGACAGGGGGCGGGTGTTGTGAGGTTTTTCGCTCATGTTCTCCGACTTATCGTGCAGCCGTGCACGAGCGCAAAAGGGTCCCTCCTGTGGTCGCACTTGTTTCACAGACTGTACTGGTGACTTCTGTGTGGCAACTGGGCCTTCTTGCAAGAATAAATACTTTTCGAAAAGACGATTTGACTCAGAAATGTCTCTTACATTGATGGTTGTTTAATGAATATTTTTTGCCACAACAATGTTTACCTGTGTTACTCAATATGATGTCCTCTTCATGACATACACACTATACGTGAAATGGATTTGACATTAAAGATTTATAAATAGGCTTCCGGTGACGTCATGGTTGGAACAACAGATGCTTATGAGAGGTTCGGGCTGTATTACATGAATCAGTATAAATACAAAGATGGCATTGCTTCATTTAATTACCTACAACATAAAAGGAATAAACAACCCAATTAAAAGAAAAAAAGATACTGGGACAGTTGAAGAAAATGCAGCGCTCTATAGCCTTACTTCAAGAAACTCACCTCACAGAAACAGAACACCAAAAATTAAAAAGAGAATGGGTGGATCAGGTTTACAGTAGCTCTTATGGGAAACGTAAAAAGAGAGGTGTAGCTATACTATTTAGTAGGTCTGTGTACTTTCATTGTGAAAAGGTTTTCAAGTATACAGAGGGTCGTTATGTTATGGTCATAGGAAGGATTGCTGGTTTTAAATGAACTCTTTTGAATGCCTATGCACCAAATGAAGATTGTCCAAAAATTTTCTAAAAGCTTGCACATTTGTTAGCAGATCATGGGGAAGGCTTTTTTTTTTTTTTTAATGGGTGGGGACTTGAATTGCGTACTGAATAATAGAATAGATAAATTACCATCATCCTCAAAACCTCAAAGCAGAATGTCGAAAAGTCTAATGAATATGATGAAGGAATTAGGGTTGATAGATGCTTGCCGCCACCTTCATCCAAAAGAGAGAGACTTCACCTTTATGTCACAAGTGCATGGAAGCTACTCACGGTTGGATCATTTTTTGGTGTCCAAAAAGGACACATACCGAGTTAAAAACTGTGTTATTGAGCCAATAACCACTTCAGATCATAGGCCAGTACGAATGACACTTGATTTGGGATTGGAGCCGTGTATGAAGTATTGGAGAATTAATGTTTCATTATTGACAGATGTTAATATCAGAGAAGAAATAAGGTCAGCAATAATGGAATATTTTGGCAATGGAATGGTCTCTCCTACTGTTCTATGGGACACAGGAAAAGCCACAGTAAGGGGGAAAATAATATCTATAGGATCAAAGTTAAAGAAAGACAGACTTAAAAAACAAGTAGAATTAGAAACTGAAATCAAGAGATTAGAAAATGAACATAAACGAAGTGGAAAACAAGAAGTATTTAATAAACTTAAAGAGAATAGAGCCAAGTTAGATGAGATTCTGACCTATAAGGCAGAGGGTGCCCTTAGGTTTATTGATAGAAAATGCTATGAATTGGGAAACAAGGCTAGCAGGTTATTACCATTTCAACTACAGAAAGCACAAGCTAGTCGAACAATTCCTAAAATAAACAACCTCATTCCAACGATGTCGAAACTAGCCCAAAAGCAGTAGCAAATACCTTTGCCAAATATTATGAACAATTGTATAAGGGTCAACATCAGGAATTGAAAGAAGAAAAAATACATGATTTCTTTAAAAATCTTAAATTAGACAAGCTGACGGTGGATGAAGCCTCTGCGTTAGTAGAGCCAATTAGAGAAAAGGAGGTGAAAGAAACAATTATTAAATAAAAAAAATATAACAAACCGCCAGGAATAGACGGGTTTGCAGGAGAATATTATAAAGTGTTTGTTGATGATCTCACCGGTATTATGTAAGTTATATAATTATGTGTTAAATTCAGGGAACCCTCCAGAGTCATGGTCTGAGGCGATCATCACAGTCCTGCATAAGGAAGGAAAAGATCCATTGCAGTGTTCTAGCTATCGTCCTATTAGCCTCCTGTGTGTGGATTATAAAATATTAACATCTATTTTAGCAACTACAAAAATACATTAGGAAATTAGTAAAACCAGATCAGGCAGGGTTCATTTCAGGTCGCCAAGGGACAAATAATATAAGGAGAGCATTAAACCTGCAGCCACTCATGGCAAAGGGTACTCAAACGTCAATGCTCCTCAGCTTAGATGCTGAGAAAGTATTTGATCGGGTAGATTGGCCATTTTTAGAACAAACATTAACTGAGATGGGCTTCAGTGAAACATTTACCTTTTGGTTTTGGCTGTTGTACAAGAACCCCAAATCAAAAATTAGAGTTAAAGGACATTGCTCTGACTTTTGTGATATAGAGAGAGGCGTAAGACAGGGTGATTCTCTCTCACCCATTCTCTTTGCTCTCAGTATCGAGCCTCTAGCGGAGGCAATAAGACAGGATGTCCAGATTGAGGGGGTTGAGGATGGTAATAAAATTTCCCTTTTCGCTGACGATATCCTGCTCTTTATAAAGCATCCCCTTACTTCAATACCTCGACTAATGCAATGCCTAAAAGATTATGGAGACATTTCTGGATACAAAATTAATCAAAATAAATCAGAGGCAATGATGATATCAGGAATATGGCCTAAACAACTAAACGAGATGGTGTCACTGGTCTAAACAAGGATTTAGGTACTTGGGGATTATTATCACACCTGAAACTACAAGACTTTTTGAGGCAAACTATAATAAGCTAATTAATCAAATAAGGAGTGATCTAGTTCGTTGGGAAGTTCTTCCTTTATCTCTGTTTGGCAGAGTTGAGACCGTAAGGATGAACCTGCTCCCACGTTTCCTATTTCTATTCCAGTCGTTGCCCATAAGAGTTCCAATTTCCACTTTTAATATGTTAAACAAATTCATTTCTCAATTTATATGGCAACACAAAAGACTCAGAATTAAACTTAAAACACTTCATCTGGCTAAAAATAAAGGAGATTTGGCTTTGCCAAATATAAAATTGTATTATTGGGCAGCTCAACTAGCAGCAACTTGTGACTTGGATCAGTGGAGATGAGGAAGCAAAGTGGACTCGAATAGAGCAAGGGGAAGTTAAGGGTGCACAACTGTCTGCCCTACCCTTTATGGATCTAAAACATGTCAATAAAATGAAGATTGAAAATGAATGGATAAAACATACAATAAAGGTATGGGCAAAGGTAAAGAAAATGCTTAAGGATGTTGGAACAATTTCTCGAGCTATGCCCATAGTGGGTAATGCAGATTTTCCACCTTCACTGTGTGACCATGGTTTAGGAGATGGGCAGTTAAAGGCCTCTTTATTTTTAATCAGCTCTTTGAAGAAACACACTTAAAGTCTTTCACACAACTTCAGGAACAATTCGATCTTCCCTCAAGTGATTTTTATAGATATTTGCAAATAGGCATTACATTACAAACCATAAGGAAAAAGAAAGAATTGGCAAAATCCCAATTGGCATAGAACAATATTTGATCACAATTTCAGAAAAAACACATCCCTGTTGGTAAACATGTTTCTCATCTTTATAAAAGATTGTTAACAGGCATGTTGGAAACACTTACAATATTAAGGAAAAGTGGGAAATAGAAGCTAATACAGTAATAGAGGATGAGTTATGGGATAAACTCTGTTATAGGTGCCATAAGGGAATTAATAGTCAACAGTGGAAGGAATTTGACTGGAAAATTAAAATACGTTATTTTCATACTCCTCTGGTTATTTCAAATTTTGTAAAAGACCCCTCTGCAGCTTTATGCTGGAGATAATGTGGTAAAACAGGTGACCATATATTTTGGGACTGTCCAGTAATCCTTGCATATTGGAAAAATGTTAAAGAAGAGGAGAAAATTGTAAAAAGAGAAGTTCCCTCAAATGTACAGTTTTTCTTACTGGGTGTTATATCAGTTGATGTTTTCAATGCTGACCAAAGATATATTTTACGTGTATTACCACTAATTGCCAAAAAAAAACAAAAAACATTGAAATCACCAACTGTAACTGAATGGAAACAGAGACTAAAACAGATTGATATGATGGAAAAAATTACTGCATCATTACAATTGAAAACTGACCTTTTTAATCAGAGATGGCACATGGTTAAAGAACATTTAAATCAATTAATTAAAAAAAGTTTTTTTTTAGTTTTTTATATATATATATATATATATACATTATATATTTTATATCATTATATGGCTGTATATTATTGTATCATGTTTGTTGATATGTGAACATTCATATTAGGTGCAGCAATATATATATATATATATATATATATATATATATATATATATATATATATATATATATACATATATATATATATATATATATATATATATATATATATATATATATATATATATAATATACATATATATATATATATATATATATATATATATATATAATATGTATCATTATTATTATTATTTGTCTCTGTATTATTCTTATTTTATCACTCCTTTTGTTTTGTGCTGTAAAAAAAATTAAAAATAAATAAATAAATTATACATAAATAAAACCAGACAGAGAGCTTGAACATACTGTTTGACTCTCATATGGGTGTTACAATTCACCCACTATTCTATTCATTTAAATTACATTAAGGTTGACAAATCAAAATGTGTGAACAACTAGTGAAAAATCAATAGTGCAACACACAGACCTCTGATATACTATAGTAAAAAACACCTGAAACTGATTCAATCTGCATTTTATGAGGGAAGAGGAAGATGAACTATCTCAGTTACTACTGTAAACATCAGAGACAAGAAGCCGGATTGTCAAAAAAAAAAGAAAAAAAAAGAAAACATTCAAATATAAATGTTAATGATAATAATGTTTTTGCATTCACAACATTTGCTGAAGACAAAAGCCACCATGTTGTTAGAACATACGTTGGTCTGTCTATATAAAAAAAGCAACAAATAGATTTAAAAGATTTTTTTTTTAAGTACTTTATCTTACAGCAAAAACACAAAATTAAACCCTTGAAATAAGTCGATTTTATGTTATGACATGAATTTTAGTCTGGGAGCTTAAACCTTGTCTGCAAAACCAGCCATAAATGTCTTTTATCTTATGTTCTACAACATCTTCCTCTATAAGTAATTAAATCTACAATTCAAATGCTCTTAAAAGGAGAACATAAGAGAGAAAAAAAAAAAGGAAAAAACAACACTCTTTTAAGGACAATATGTGTGGCTCTTAAAAGAGCCTTTGTGTTGTGTGTTGAGCTGTATTTGGTCACAGCCTTTGTGCCCTCAGACACGGCGTGTTTGGCCAGCTCTCCGGGCAGCAGCAGACGCACGGCGGTCTGGATCTCTCGAGATGTGATGGTGGAGCGCTTGTTGTAGTGAGCGAGACGAGACGCTTCACCGGCGATGCGCTCGAAGATGTCGTTGACGAAAGAGTTCATGATTCCCATCGCCTTGGAGGAGATCCCGGTGTCGGGATGAACCTGCTTCAGGACTTTGTACACGTAGATCGCGTAGCTCTCCTTCATGGACTTTCTGCGCTTCTTTCCGCCCTTGCCGGCGGTTTTAGTGACGGCCTTCTTCGAGCCCTTCTTGGGTGCGGACTTCGCTGGTTCAGGCATGATGCTTCAATCAGATAAACTCAAAGTACAATAAAACGTACTCGGTTACCTAATGTAACCTCGGTTCTCTCTAGAAGAGGGAACGAGTATTGCGTAAGTTGCTTACGCTACGGGAAAGTTGTCTTCCTTTCGAGATCTGAAGCCAAAAATTATCCTTAATTTTGTATTCATTGTCAACGCAGTGCGGCAGCCGGCAGACCACGGCAGGCTGTATCAGCGTGCTCATTGGCTGCCCGGCGGCAACTGCTTAAGCCTACCAGTGAGCCCTGTATGACGTCACACCCTATCAGGGCGCTTCGCGCCCTCCACACCCTTCTAACCGTCAAGGTGGGTGTGGCCAGTGTGTATATAAGCAGGGCTCATAGGCTAATATTCTGGTTTTCACAGTCTGAAGCGCAAAAGCTCGTGGCGCGACACGGCCAGTTACGCAATACTCGTTCCCTCTTCTAGAGAGAACCGAGGTTACATTAGGTAACCGAGTACGTTCTCTTACGAGAGGTTCTCTCGTATTGCGTAAGTTGCTTACGCTACGGGAACCCCTTGTCAACGCCGTGTGCGCCGAGCATCCAGTGCATGAGTCCCAGGGAGACCGGGGAAAACAGCATGCCGAACAGGTGGCCGGTAAAGAAACAGGCCAACACATGTACAAAGCACTTCACTTCATATGAAAACAGAGCGGCACAGCCGGTCCATATATATCAATGTGAATGATGCGGCCAGTAGCACGGGCCCGCATAGTACATAAGCACATATAGGGGAAGAATAGAGCGGTCTCACCGGTCTATGTGTGGAGAAGATAACCTCAGCGCAACCGAGTGTAGGACAGGCAGCCAGCAGAGCGGGCCAGCACCGGTACACAGGCGCTTGGTGGGGAACAGAGTGGCATAGCCGGTCTGTGTAGAAAAACTCTCTTCTCTTGGTGCCATACCAGAAATATTTGCCAGTACGAGAATGTGGTCTGCGCATGAGCGACTGGGCAGAACATACATGCCACTTATACTGACAACAGTTTAGCCTGCAAGGCGGGAACTTCCAGGTTATAAAACCTCACGAATGTTGATGGGGAGGCCCAACCTTATCGCCGCCATACAAATATCGTGGATAGAAATTCCGCTGGACCAGGCCCACGAAGAGGCCATGCCTCTAGTGGAGTGGGCTCTGATACCCAAAGGGCACTGCAGGTGTTTGGAGGCGTAAGCTGCTGCGATCGCGTCCACTATCCACCTGGACAAGCTCTGTTTCGAGGCGGCGAGACCTCTGGTGCGTCCGCCGAAAGAAACGAAGAGCTGCTCGGAACGCCTGAAAGCGGCGCAGCACGTAATGTAAACTCTCAGAGCCCTAACAGGGCATAGGAGGTTACCACTGTCCCCGCTATCGGATGCTGGCAGAGCCGAAAGTGAGATGATTTGCGCCCTAGAGGGGGTACCAATCGCTTTAGGGATGTAACCGTGTCTCGGTCTGAGAATGACTTTAGAGTCATTAGGTCCGAACTCGAGACATGCAGGGCTAACAGATAGTGCGTGCAGATCCCCCACGCGTTTTACTGAAGACAGAGATATCAGAAAAACGGTTTTGAGCGAAAGGTATTTCAGATCCACGGATTCAAGCGGTTCTAAGGGAAAAGCCTTCAGGGCCTCCAGGACCAAGGACAGAGCCCAGATAGGAACCGAGGGGGGCCACGGGGGATTCATCCGTCTGGTTCCTCTGAGGAAACGGATGACAAGCTAATTTCTTCCTATTGCACGGCTGCACGTCGTCTCAGCGAACGCTGCAATAGCCGCCACATACACTTTGAGCGTGGAAGGGGACCTGCCCTTATCCAACAGCTCTTGAAGGAAGGAGAGCACCCGCGGAACCTCACATGTGCGTGGATCAACGCTCTTAGTAGCGCACCATTTAGCGAACACAGACCATTTAGATGCATAGAACCGTCTCGTAGAGGGAGCTCTAGACTGCGTGATCGTGTTTACGACCCCTTCTGGTAGCTCAACAGGTATCCGTTGATTATCCACGCATGCAGAGACCAGCGCTCTGGATGGGGATGCCAGATCGATCCACCGGCTTGAGATAGGAGATCCTTTCTCACCGGGATCGGCCATGGGGGTAAGTGCGACAGCCTCACCAGCTCTGGGTACCAGATTTGGTTCTCCCAACGCAGGGCTATGAGAATCACTGGGTGGTGCGTTTCCCTGATTCTCGTAATGACCTGTGGTAACAGGGAGATCGGGGCGTACAGCGGGAGGCTGGGCCAGGTCCGGGCCAGCGCGTCCTCGCTCCTCGAAAAAAATATCGGGCAGTGAGCGTTGTCTTTCGACGCAAAGAGGTCGACATCCGCTCTGCTGAATAGGCGCCAGAGCAACTGGACTGTCTGGGGGTGCAGGGACCATTCTCCCGGGGGAATGTTGTCTCTGGACAGTCTGTCTGGGCCGACATTCAGGTGGCCCGGCACGTGCGCGGCTCTCAGCGAGCGTAACGAGCGATGAGCCCATACGAGAAGGCGTTCTGTCAGTTTGCACAGGTTCCTGGATCTGACGCTGCAATAGCCGCCACACCTGTCGGTTCACATAGGACACCACGGACATGTTGTCCGAGCGGACTAGCACATGGTGATCCCGTATGAGTGGGAGGAAGCGCTTGAGCGCGTTCTCGACCGCTATCATCTCCAAACAATTTACGTGGAGGGATTTCTCCTGGTCTGACCAGAGGCCAAAGACCGGTTTGCCTTCGAACAGAGCGCCCCAGCCTGAGGTGGAAGCGTCCGTCGAGATAACTTTGCGGTGCGAGACAGCCCCCATTGTCACTCCCCGCTGGTACCAGTCGGCCGCTAACCAGGGCTTCAGTGCTGAAACGCAGCTCTGAGTCACTCTGATCTGGATGCGGCCGGAAGCCCATGCTCTGTGAGGCACTCGGGCGTTCAACCAGCGTTGTAGCGGGCGCATACGCAATAGACCCAGCTGAAGCACTGCTGCAGCTGAAGCCATACAACCCAGCATCCTCTGAAATGTCTTGAGAGGTGTGGTGCTGCCCGGCTGGAAAGACTCGGCCAGGCGTTGAATACAGCGCGTGCACTGTATCGACAGGCGGGCCGTCATTGCCACAGAGTCCAGATCCAAACCCAGGAAAGAGGTTGACTGACTGGGCACTAAAGCGCTCTTGGTCCAGTTGACCGTGAGCCCCAGGCTTTCCAGATGGCTGAGAAGCACTGTTCTGTAGGCGATAAGCACTGCCTCTGACTGTGCTATAATTAGCCAATCGTCCAAATAGTTCAAAATCAAAACTGCTTAGCACCCATTCTGATGTGACTGGAATAGCTTCCCACACTTTTGCGTGTGCAGCCAGGGGCAGAATGGCATCCGGGCTCTGATCGCCGCGCATCGCGGGCTCGAGAGCTCGAAACGGAGGGGGCGGGCGCAGAGCGCGCACTCTCTGTGCTTGGATACGGCGGATCGCACACAGCGATAGCTGGCTGTTTTACATACAGTGTCCCGGTGGCTTGGACAGGGAACATATAGTGTCAGGCGCAATGCGCGAGGGCGGCGTCGGGCAAAATGTTCGTTAGTATGTGTGAGCGCTCGAGGGCGGGCACAGGACTTACATTTAAAACATGACCGGTCGTGAGAGGCCGTGTGACAGAGCGGGCAGTGAGTAGGTGTGGGCACGGTGAGGTGGACACGTGACCTACTTTTAACACTCGAGCGGCTTCTGCCTGCTTTATGAGAGTGGGCTCTGTGAGAGACACGGGATTTATAGTGCTTGTGTGCAGGGGTGAACACGTAAACGTGGGCACATTCACTGCATTTGAAACACATACGGCGTGAGCCGTGCAACCAGACATATGCTCATTTCAGATTTCTCTGGGTCGCCGTGAGGACGGTAGTTGCGCGCAGGCGATCGGGTAGATGTACCGGCTCGTTGGCTGCGAGGTAAACATCTGCAGTAGCTGTGGCAACGGGGACTGACAGAGCGTGAAGCTTTGACGGTGGTCCAGCCGCAGCGGGACTTAACCGTCTTTTCTTCCCTCGTGAATAGACGCTCATAAATAATCGAGCACCATGAGTAGGAGGGGTGCAAGAGGCGGGTTCGCTTTCTGTATGTAAGAAAAGCTGGCCGCGAGCTCAGAGAAGCGAACAGCATACATTTTTATCTGTCGCGAGAGCCAGGATCAAACACAGGTCTCTGGTGCGAAAGCCTATGATTCTGCCACTGGGCTACAGGGGAGAACACATTAGCATTTTGGTTAGCGCGAGCATATAAGTGAGTGACCTCACGTCTGTTTGCAGGTGTGCGTGTAATAAAACAGTCTCGTTTACTGCAATAGTAATATTTCCAGCCGCCTGAACTTAAGAGGGGACTGAGAAATGTGTGAGAATTGGCGGTTTGTCCGGCGACAGCGGGACGAAAACACTCTCTCTTCTCTTTTCGCCGGTGAGTGAGGCGCTGAACGTTGCTCGTGACTGTCCGCTCTGTCATCTCTTGTGAACGGTGCAATCTGCGCGGCCCAACAAGGGGGAGAGCGGGTTCGCTTTCTGTATGTAAGAAAAGCTGGCCGCGAGCTTGGAGAAGCGAACAGCATAAATTTTTATCTGCCGCAAGAGCCGGGATCGAACTCGGGTCTCTGGCGCAAAAGCCTAAGAATCTGCCACTGAGCCACAGGGGAGAATACAATAGCTTTCGGTTACAGATGTCTTGTGACGGCGTTTGCTTGCAGGCGTGCGTGTATTTATAACAGGCTCGTATACTGCAATATGAACAATTCCAGTCGCCTGAACTCAAGAGGGGACTGAGAAATGTGTGAGGAATGGAGGTAGGTCCGGCCAGGGAAGGACGAAAACACTCTGTTCTCCTTTCGCCGGTGAGTGACGCGCGAGGACGGAGTAGCTCTCTTGTAACGTAAAGAGAGCTCCAGGACCGTCCGCTTCTGCCATCCCTTGTGAGCGGCGCAGTTTGCGCGGCTCGAACAGAGGGAGAGGAAGCTCGCTCCGAGACCGTCCACTTCTGCCATCCCTTGTGAGCGGCGCAGTAGCGCGGCTCGAACAGAGGGAGTGTGTTGATCTTATTCGCCTCATCCCCTGACGCGGCGGCGGCGCGGGCGAGAGCCGGCGGTTGAGCGGCCGGGAGGGGGGGCGGAGAGGGCGAGAGAGAAGCTCGAGGGAAAGGTTCCGGCGAGCTCCTCAGTCACATCAGTCTCCGGTGGTCTCTGCGAGCGGCGCTTCTTCTTGCGCGGCCCGGCAGGGACAGGCGGAGCGACAGCTTGGTCGAAAACTTCAAGTCGAGCCCGCAGGGTCGACATTGAAAGTTCTTCACACTCGGGGCAGCCGCCCGTAGAGAGTGCGGTGGCGGCGTGCTCGTGGCCCAGGCAGAGAGCGCAGAAGAGGTGGTGGTCTCCGTTGCTCCGGTCTCCGTTTTTGACAAAAACGCCTCGTGCTCTTTTAGAACAGTGAGAGAAAGTGTGTGTCGCAGGGCGAGCACACACAGCAGTAATAAAAGGATATGTCGCCGGATAGCGTAGCAGGCACGGATGGCTGAAGGCGGCGAAGGCGGCCGGCTTCCTCAGGGCACTGTCCTAGGCTTGCTGGTCGCTGGTTTCAACGGCGGCAGCTCTCAAGATCCAGCGATGCGAAGAGCTTCGCTGAAGACAAGAAAATCTGAATTTTAGCCTACGAGCCCTGCTTATATACATACTGGCCACACCCACCTTGACGGTTAGAAGGGTGTGGAGGGCGCGAAGCGCCCTGATAGGGTGTGACGTCATACAGGGCTCACTGGTAGGCTTAAGCAGTTGCCGCCGGGCAGCCAATGAGCATGCTGAAACAGCCTGTCATGGTCTGCCGGCTGCCGAACTGCGTTGACAATGAATACAAAATTAAGGATAATTTTTGGCTTCAGATCTCGAAGAAAGAAGACTTTCCCGTAGCGTAAGCAACTTACACAATACGAGAGAACCTCTCGTAAGAAAACTGTAATATTACAGGCGAGCTTTTATGCACTGCTCTATGCTAATTTCCAAAGGGAAGTACATATACTTCTCTGATTGCTAGTTTTCCTGGACCAACCCATAGAATGACTTCATTGGCTACATTAAAAGTTCCTTGACTTGTGGGACACCCAATCACAGGCTTTAAATGTTAATCCCGCCCATCGCCTCATGTCCTACTACCATCCCCCATTCTATCATGTTTCTTTGTTTCATTTTCCCGCATTTTTCGTAATGCATTGCACTGCACTGCAGTATTAAATATTTAAGGTACAATATTGATAATTTCAGTTTAATCAACTTGAAAACAATCACGGGGGCTCTCAAACACTAGAAAAATAAATAACTGTCAGCATATGACAACCAATGACGAATGTCAGATGCATCCAAAACACAAAGAATCAAACCCAAAAATACTCAGACAAGTGTCAAACACAATACAATACACAAAAAATATACCCCACCACATGAAACCAAAACACATTAAATAATTTCAGTAATACAAAACCATTGAAAATAACTGCACATATTTGTTAGCAAACATCTTCAACAGCACCATATCTCCTCAAACAACATGGATGGCCAATATAATTAAAGAAATTAAATAGAGGTATCAGAGAACAGTGAAAACCCTCCAACCTTTTCACAAGGAAAATAGAACTAATTAAACAACAGCTCCACCCATGCGAGGAAGGGCCCGCTGACACAGTGAAACATTCATAGACACAGCTCCCCCAAGGCGGGGAGAAACATCTTACATCTTCCACACATTAATAAAGTAAAAAAGGATGGAAAATATGCAGATTCCAGAATTGAATGACATTAGATTACTTGTTTATTCAATCCTCATGTAAAACAAGCTTTATTAAACAAACAAGCTATTTCAAATGCATCCACTTTATCAGCGACAGGGATTGTGACGTTGACTGCAGATCGCTGGTCGACAGCTTGTGTGTTTCAGGGTCCTTATGTTCTCCAGATTCAGGGTCTGTTAACACACATTAAGGAAACTTTTTTAAAGGTCAGGACTCATTTTCCAAAAGGGCCTATTAACTTTATTAACTTACTACTACTAACCCTAACCCTAACTTAAAGAAGCTCTGGCCTTTTGTGATTCTGTTTCTCCAACCATTTCTCCAGTCCCATCGAGTCGAGGCCTGTTATACTGAGAGCCGAAGCGCTGAGGAACAGAACACACCTTTGACCAGCAGCATTTTAGTTTTTATGGAACGACACTTTATGATATAAAAGGCTGTATATTTCATTCACTGATATGTTGTAGAGTTACATTAGACACACATTAGATGTCACATGGTGATTTCTCTGTAATCACTGTCTGTCTTCTATGTGTGACTGTGTGAACGAACACAATAACAGTGAGAACAATCTCCATCAGAACTGATCTGGAAAATATGATTTTCAAGTAGATGAACAGAGCTGTGACAACTTGAATAAATTAGTAGCTAAATATCTTAGACTGGATCTCTCTTTTCTTTATCTGTGTATTTCTGTGTAGAGTTTTGTCTCCTCCTCCCTCATCTCTTCTTTCTAACACAGGAAGTGTGTGTTTAACACTCAGCGCTGTTAAAACTGTCTATTAATGTGACAGTATGGGCTCCAGTGCACTGCCTCTCATCTGTGAGTATAAGATCATATTCTTAATATCTTCTGTTTCTAATGCATTGTAATCAGCTGAAGATGGGATAAAATAATGAGTGTTGTGTAGGAGAGTCTATGAATCCACAGTCTCACTGCTTATTGTATTATTTATTGATCAGATCTTATGTGATGATGTTACGTGTTGATCAGATAAAGAGGTTTATGATGCATTTATCTGTGTGATAATGCGTGTGAAAGATGGAGGCAATGTGTGCATGTATTTTCGCTTAGTTTTGTTGTAACATCTTTCCTCCTATTTCAAGTAGTTGAGATAAATCAGATGTATTTGTGTTGATGTGAGTTAGTGTTGAATGATGCTGTATCTTTAAATAATCTCTCCATCAGAGACTCAGAGAGTTTGAGAACAGAGACCGAACACACACTCATCTTCTCTATCACTTCTCTTTCTCTCTGACTCTCTTATTGAGAAATAACTGCAAAATGTATTTGTCCAGTTAAATTTCATTTTTCAAACTAACAGTTTATCAAACAAAGTAGAGCTTTTCTCAGAACTAACTTCTCTTTTCTGAGACACGATTCAGTTATTTTTAACCAGTTCGCCTGAACTTCATCCAGGGCCGGCGCTAGCTATAGGCAGAGCAGGCCATTGCCTCGGGCCTCGGGCTTTGAGGAGGGGCCTCCATAACCGTAACATCCCCTATATATATAGTCCACCAGTCAAGACGGTCACGGGCAGAAATACTAGCCTCATTGTTCATTGGATATTGTTGAATTGTCACTCATCTGCAGTTAAACCAATTAATGTTTCCGATTCAAAGCGGTGCCGGCTTCTTAAAGCTTGTGTAACGAACGCATCCATCAGGTGCTGAGAAGCAAAAGCCTAAATAGGCACGCAAATAAAGGATCTCATATCTATGGGTCTATCTTCTCAATTCTGCTGATGATTAGATCATACCCTGACATCATAGCCTACTTACGCCAATAATATAAGTTTCAAATTTATTTTTATTTATTTTCTGCTCAGTAGCTATCGTGTCTTTCTCTTCCACTTGATTTGTGTATAGCATATTTAAGGTAACAATGTAATGCATAATATAATATTACTGATATTAATAATTTGACAATATCTGCAGTCAATACTGATTAAATGGGAGCGAAAAATCCTGCCCAAACCGCAGCTATGAAAAATAAATGATAAAAGCTCTTATGTTCATCTACTGAAGTGGTATTCTGGAACTGTGAATAAATTGAATAAAACAGAAAAATAACAACAACAACAACAATAACATATTCATTAAACAAAAAAGAGATTACCTTAGATAAAGTTTGATTAATATGTACATACAGTACCGGTAAAAAGTCTGGACTCATTACTGTTTTTAATGTTTTTGAAAGAAGTTTCTTATTATGCTCTGCATTTATTTGATCAAAAATACAGAAGAAAACAGGAATATTCAGCAAGGATGTGTTAAATATATAAAAAGTGATAGTGAAGACTTTTTTAAAACGACTTTTTAATAATCAAAAAATCCAGAAAAAAAAGTATCACAGGTTATAAAATAAATATTAAACACCATTTCTAACATTTGATAATAAATCTGAATATTATAAAGTTTTCTGAAGGATCACGTGACACTAAATTCAGCTTTGCATCACATAAATATATTTTAAAGTATAATAAAATAGAAAACCATTATTTTAGATTTTAATAATATTTCACTATATTATTTTTCTGTATTTTTGATCAAATAAATCCAGGCTTGGTGAGCATAAGAGACTTCTTTCAAAAACATTAAAAATAGTAATGTGTCCAAACTTATGTACTGTGTAAGTAAAAATATACTAAATGTAAAATTAAATGTTGTATAAATAAAAAGGTTAGGAATCATATTTGTTTCAAGTGTTTGTTATTGGGGGTGGGGGGCCTCCAACATGAACTCTGCCTAGAGCCTCCTAATGTCTAGAACCGGCCCTGACTTCATATTTAGCTGTTGTATGATGTCAGTTCACACGTGTGTCAGAATAACCTCAGGTTTCCAGAACAAGTTCATGACGTCGACATATGAACATGTTCACCAATGCTGGACAATCAGGAAGTGTCTCAGACTTTTGTTGTCCTTTTAAACATATTTATTTATTCATATTTTAGCAATGCTAATACATTTTATTTTGACAAATGTCTTGATTGAAAACTGTACTTGAGCTTTATTTATTTAAATATCAAATATATTGATACATGTTTAATGTGGTTTAAGGGCTTTTTCACACTAGTTTGTTTGAGAGACTGCGAGCGGTCGACACATTAACATACTGAGGTCTGAATATGGTTTGTTTTTGGGTCCTTTTAGGAGGAACTGAGATCATTTAGTGTTGACCTATGAATTATTTCTGCCGAGGCGAGAGCTCTTGAAGTGCTGAAACACACGAGGTGTGAAAATACTCTTAGACCAGAAGCATGAGGTCACTTGCAGCAGGTTTTCTCTCTGGTTGTGGTTAATTTCAGCTGTAGGCTAACACTATATCCACATTATTTTACTATAAAGTCACAATTAGGGGTGTGCATGAATATTCAAAACTGTTATTTCTTTTCAAAAAAGAAAATACAAAAATACAAAAAAGTAATACAATTAAAGTGTACCATATGTGAAACACTAAGTGTCCAAATTATTTTTGCAGCCACTATAAAGTCACAAGGAAGTCGATGGTGCTGACGTCAAACAGGAAGTGATGTCATGTGTCTCAAACACTTTGGCCTGATTTGGTTCTGAAGCTTGTTCTGTTCCAGTGGAGAATCAGTGATGTGAAACGTTAATCACATTCATGCTAATATTTAAAAGTGTCTTTATTCATAAAGTGTATCTTTATTTACTGTGATATAATGCATTATAGTTGTGTGAAAGGTGCATGATTCTGTATTATTTATACATTTTTTTAAAAATAGAAAACTTAAACAAACAAACACAAAACAAGAGAACAAGAAGAACTATGAAGAGAGTTACAGAAATACACTGACATCACATTTATTGATGAGTATAATGTCATATAATGTTGTATGTTGTGAAGCTCAGTGGTTCAAACCATAGATATCATATATAAACGCTAGATGTCTTATGGCGCAGTCACTTCCGGCATCATCGTTCGGCCATCTTGTCACAGTACTCTGTGCATTAAGGTGAATGATCAGCATGCACACAAATCCTCTTATCTCGCTGAAATCTTGACGGATTTACAAACGGTTTGGTTTCTTACAAACGTTATTAACGTGGCTATAATTCCGAATGCTTGAACATGTATGTTATAATTTTTCATATGTATGCAGTGTATGTATGCAGTGTCATAACTACATCTCTGACGTTTATAACAAACCAAACCGTTTGAAAATCGGTAGAAAAATGAGCAAGTTATGGTTATTTAAAAGTACATGCACCATTGAAGTAGTGAGCGAGTACACTGTGGCAAGATGGCCGCCACGTGCGGACGTCGACCTCCATTGGCCAGCAGTGCGCACGAGACATCTAGCCTTTAGGTGTGTTCGACACATAAGCTGTGTCCCAATGTGAAGACTGCATCCTCCGAAGTCCGTATTTGAAGGCCGATTGCGTCACAGCGGCGCGACTAAACGTCACAGCGCCGCGACGAAGGACGTCCCAATTCAAAGGCTGCACACTTCGGAGGTCGCATTTGAAGGCCGATTGCGTCACCGCGACGCTATGAAGGCTGTCCCAATTAAATTCTGCATCCTCCGAAGTCCGTATTCGAAGGCCGGTTGCGTCATCGCTGCGCGACGAAGGTAAAAGCGACGCCAAATGCACCCTTCGTTTCCCCGTGAAAGGAAGGATACATAAATGGACACTTAGCGGACTATTCTACCCCATAATTCATCGCGCGGCGGTGACGACAGCATTTTTTTTTTTATGACGGCCTAGAGTTCGGTGGTGGACGGCAAATTCACATTTAAATATGTAAGTATCAAGTTTTTCTTTCTTATAAACTTAACTCCTTCGTCACCATTGCGTGGCTTCATTTGTCAGGTGGTCTGAGGCAAAACTTGTGCTAATGTTAACTTAGTTTAATAATTGTTTCAGGGAGCAAGGAGCAGACAGACCAATTTATTAAATTGCAATAAAATAAATAAATAAAATAAATAAATAAAATAAAAATGTATTGTAATATTTGCACGAGTCTGTCTAACTTGTGTAAATAAGAAATATCACTCACCCTATAAAGCCCACAAACATAAAAAAAGCACTAGATAAGGCAATGGGGTTTCACTTTTATGTGTTTTTGTAGTGCTGTCATGCAAGCTATGTCTACAAAGGTTTTAACCAAATTTGAGTATTCATAAATATGATTTCTGAATATGAATATGATTTTAAAAATACAAAGTTAGAAAGTTGAGATCACATCTTTGCTGAAATGTTTTGTGCTGTTGTTGTTAACAAGCCATGGTTAATTTGCTCTGCCTTATTGCAAGTGTCCTGGGACAGGAGAGGGTGTGAGTGGGAACCCACTGCTGAAACTTTACCCTAGTTTGTCCTCATGGATGAGGTGTTGGGATAGAGGCATCGCACCAACCCCTCAATCCCTGAGGACACACCAGGGCCGAGTTCAGCAGTGGGTGACCAAGAAGAGGAAGAGCCAGGGGCAGCACCAGCACCAGCACCACGAAGAAGGCGAGACAGAGAGGACGAGTTTTTGGACTTGATTAGAGAAGACATGGGACTGCAGAGGCGAGGAGAGCACAGGAGAGTAGGGAGAGGATGGACAGGCTGTTTTCTCTTCTTGAAAGAATGATTGAGAAATATATATTATATATACAGTATATATTCTTGTTGAACTTTTTTTCACTTATATTTTTTAAAAGGGAAAAAAAATTCTGTACATTTATTTATTTTTATGCAACTTTAAATGTGTAAATAAAAGAGAATTCATTGCTCTGGACATTGTTTATTTTTGTAATGACAGTCATAATTTCTAAATGAAACAAATTCTTCTATATGTTGCATTTTACTTCTGAATATTTTCAAGGTTGATACATTTAAACTATATTTTGTGTAGTTTAATGTAAAACAATGCCTCATATTTTAAAATAAAAATTTTGTAGTGTTGCTGTCCTGTGTGGGAAAATTACTTCGAGTATTAACGAAGTATGTAGTTCCTTACATATCACCACTGGTTATTTTGAAAATTAAAGTAACAAAATGTAGGCCTATTGTCACAATATTAACAAATTGTTGCTAACTACGACATTTGGCGCATCTGAAGCGCTCGGACCGGTCTAGCCTACGGAGGAATGTTCTTGTCGCCTAGCAACAGTGACTGACAGCTGTCGATGAAGAGCAGGAGTAACATTCGCCATGGACTTTTTATATTCAACTGGGTTTTATATTCGGGTTGAAAACCTGTGTAAATATATTTACCATGGTTTATTTATGTGCATAATAAAAAAGAATACACTAGCCTACAAAATCACATCAAGGTAAGATATAAATGAACATTTGAATCGATCGACTAAGCCGAAAGTACATGACCTGAAACATCCGTACCATGTCCTCCAGTAAAATATAAAACATAAAAATGACAATAGCCAATTCTGGCTCCATAGCTGTTTACTCAATTATATCAAATGGATTATCAGGATGGCAGCATACTCTCGCACCGTTGCTTGGCGCCTGGAGCGGTAATCGGGAACACCTGGCTGCACAATTAGGAAATCCTACGAAGGCTACATGGTGCGTCGTTCGGAGGACGCATAGGCTGCATCATTTGAAGTCTGCGTCCTTCGAAGGATGCAGCCTTCACTTTGGGACACAGCTATAGACTGTAAAAAAATATGGACGTAGTGTCCGTGACGTCACCCGTAGGTTTCTGAAGAGCATTTTTGAAGCCTAAAGTGGGCGGAGCCGGCCGTCGCCATCTTGGCCTTGCGTCACTACCGGATAACAGAAAATAGGCAAACAGGCGGGGCATGAGTGGAGCTGAGGAGCCTGGCCTGGCTATCTGAAATCACCTAGCTGATGATGTAAAGCCAATTAAACGTTCCTATTTTTGCCCTTCGAAATATTATAATAGTTAAAAGACATGGCTACAAGTGAGACTGTGAATTACTTCGAGAGTGTTTGTGTGTGACAGTGCTTTATGTGCATACATGTCTGTCACTCTTTCATGGTCCGTCAGCGCGGCATCGCTCAAGTTCGTAGAGAGCTTATTCAGTCCATTTTAAATTCTGATGTTGGCCGTCTCTCAAATGGGTTATGGTACCGTTAAACCATAGATATATTGCCTTTGAAGTGCAAGTAAATGTGCTAGAAAATCCGCGCTCATTCACGGACGGAGAAAGCGCCGACGCCCGCATGATTTCATCTGACGGTAACTTACATAAGCATAATAATCCATCTGTTCCATGGGAGCAGAACGAACGAGCATTTATTGACGTTTTAAATTTGAAAACCCCAAAAAGCAACGAAATTGTCAGACATCCATTAGTGCATGTTCACAGAGGAAAACAACTGAAATACAGCGCTGGTTGTTCTCTCGAATGATAACGACGGAATCCAAAGACGTGGGCTTTGTAACGTTACCCAAGTATGAAATAATAATCCCGAAAAAAAGCACAAACACTGCAGAGATGGCAAGTTCAGCAGCTAACATTGCTGAGGTGAAGTGACAGCTAGTAACAGCAGACAAACGGCTAGCACTGACAGGCAGCGGCAATCCATCTGTCACTCAAGTGGCTTGGCCACACCCTTAAATTTAAATATTAATCAACTAAACGGACGAGTTATAAAATAATTCACCCCTCTCACAGTTGTTATGAAGGGCAAAATTAGCTGTATAGACCAAATCCACATATAGACACCAGGCTTTAAACACGTTTTTTTCTGCTGTAAAATTTGGCATTTTAACATGGGGGAGATACAGATTTGACTCACTTCTGACAACAGCCTCAAGCGGCCAGTCAACGAATTGCAGTTTAACTCACTTCCGTGTTGGTTTCAAGAGAGAGACGGGGAGGTTGCCGCTTGGTTCGACATCGGCTGCGGCTGGATGTAACCGATCGGCGAGAGTAGCCGCGTGCAGGCGGGGAGGAGCTGCAAACGGAGACGTGAAGTCGGACACATTCTGGTTCCCGTAGTGACCGCTCACGTGGTGTTTGCATACTTTATCACAACTGAAGTGAAATAAATGCAATATTTGCCAAATAATACACAGATGTTTCAGAGACATTTTCATTCATACTTTATGTAGCTACTGCTTCATACAGCGTCTGTTTGAACAAGAATAAAGTTCAACATAAACTAGCTAACTATCAATGAAGTGGAGTCTACGTTTTTTAATCAGTTTTAATTTGATAAACATGACACAATATAACATCGCAACAACATGAAAAGAGTGTTTACTGTTATAAAAAAATGATTTGTGAGCTTTAGAGGAACTAAAGCTGTTCGAATAAACACGAAACACGTGATCGTTGTCATGCGGTGAATCCGGCCAATCGTGGAACAGCTGTGTCGTCATCAGCCCTCGTGCAGCCCAGTGCAGCCGCTCTTGAGAAGCTGCGCTGGCTGAGTTCCCCGGCTACTCTCGAATCGCTCTCGCGGTACTTTGATGGCATACGTCACAGTCACGTGGCGTCGGCGCTGTATCAAGTCGGACAACATTTCTAACCGCCATGCACTGCTTCAAGTCAGCCGCCGATCGGTCTGCGCAGAGCTGCATGAAGTCGAACAAGCCTATTATATATGATATCTATGGTTCAAACTGCTGCTTTATTGTTGAGCATCAGTGAATCAAACAGTGAATGAGTGAATCAAACAGTGAATCAGTGAATCAAACAGTGAATCAGTGAATCAAACAGTGAATCACTGAATCGACTCTCGTATCAGTTCACGAGTCCTGTGACGTCATCGTGTGTGATGATGTTGAATGCTGGACAATAATCCATCAGTTCTCCTGAATGAGCATCACAACAGAAAAACACTTTCAGTTCATGTAGAATAAACTCTAGACATGTTTCAGTGTGTGATTTACATTGTGTTGAATGAATGGAAAAGCTTCATATCTGTTTCTTCTGCTTTTAGTGCTGATGTCCCTCGTTCACTCTGGACTCAGTCAAGGTACTGTCCGTTACTGCAGTACATTTTAGTTTTTAACTAATGTGAATTGTGTTGTAGTAGTTTATTTGTCTTCATCAGGATCCCTCATTTGTCTGTTTGCTGATGTTTTATGTCCATGTTTTGCATATTTCACAGAATCATCTGACTGTAGTTCCTTAAGCTGCAAAACATCACAGAAATCTGCTATTTATTCAATCAATCAAACAGTCTTGCAGCTGTAAAGTAGTTCAGTCAGACATTGATTTCAAAAGATCATAATCCACTGTATAAAACAGAAATGAGTTTTATTTGCATGTTTCTGAGTTTTTGCTGCAATATTAATTATTGACTGTGTGTCATTAAGATCTTGAGCACCAATGCTGAGCTTTATTCACTCAGTGTGGTTTGGTTGAAGGGCTGGAAGAGAAAAGGGCTTGAGAACAGACAGACTGAAGTTAGTAAGTTCAGTTCAGATCTTTAAACACTCAGACTGTAAACAGCATCATCTACTGGTCAGAACTGGGAGAGCAATAATACAAAGGACATGCAGACTGGATAAATATATCAGTTTCAGTTAGTTTTTACCAATACATACATTTTTGATGTAATCATTACCATTTATAAGCAAACTAGGTTTTTAATTTAAGTGTTTTTCTCCTGATGAAGTTTTGAGTTCATGAAGTGATCTTAATACTGCGATGCTTTTCAATATTTACTTCTGTTTCTCAGGGAAACCTGTAGCGACGGTGAAGGTGAAGCCAGATCAGCCTGTGTTCATAGGAGAGACAGTCACTCTCACATGTGCCATACAGGGAGGAGGAGACATTCAGAGATACAGCTGGTTTAGAGATGGATACACTGTCTATCCATATACAACAACAGCAGCAGAGATCACTTTCACAGCTGATGTGTTTCGCAGGGGTAAATACACTTGTAGAGGAGAGAGATCAGACTCATGGACAGACATCAGTGATGCTGTTACACTGACTGTATCAGGTGAGTCTTCATATTCACATCTGTTTAATGATCATCACTTATAATTTTCAACCACATCTGCTGTTATAAGAGGACTGACAGTTCACTTTTTAGTAATTATTCAGTAACTGCACGTCTTGTGTGTGTGTGTGTGTGTTTTGTGGAGGTTTTAGTTCTTTATAAATTCATGTAAATTGTGACTTTCCAGTGTTATAAGCGTCTCCATCTTTGATATTTAGTCACTGTCACTATGGTTACAGGAGATATTCATGAGTGTCATGAGAATAGAAAAGGACTTGAGCAGTTCTGATGAGTTTTGTCCTGAAGTCAGAGAGAATGACGTGACTTACAGATTATTAGTGTTGAAGTCAAAACCACAAACCCAGACCAGAGTGTTTTCACAGATTACACATTTTTGTTCAAAAGACATTTTTAAAACATTTTAGTTTTGGTGATGGAAACTTTAAAGTGTCCATTTTTCTTAGTGCTAGTGGAGGTTTTTTTTTTTTTTTTTGTAAGGTTAGTTTGATGTTCCTGAAATATTCTTTTACCCTAATTTGTATTAACAACTCAAAAGTCCTCCTCAAAAAAACTTTACTAATTAATCCAATAGGGAAAGTTATAATGATGTGCAGAAGAAGACTGGCTTCTTTGATTTAGTTTGTGGATCGTTAGGTACATTTACATTTATTCATTTAGCTGACGCTTTTATCCAAAGCGACTTACAATTGCTATATATGTCAGAGGTCGCACGCCTCTGGAGCAACTAGGGGTTAAGTGTCTTGCTCAGGGACACATTGGTGTCTCACAGTGGATTCGAACCCGGGTCTCTCACACCAAAGGCATGTGTCTTATCCATTGCGCCACCACCACCCCACACTAGGTAGAGCTCACAGCGGGTGATCGGTCAGAATCACACAAGATTTTTTCATCGGAAGTATTTATTGAATTTACAACTGCATGATTGAATATGTACATTGATGTGTGGTTCTGAAACAGATAAAAGAAATAAGAAAAAAAAATAGTTGAATGCAAATGAATGATTATCATGCAACAATTAAACCTCTATTTGTATTAACTGTATCCTATTGTAATAATATAGCAGGAATAAAATTCAATAATATTTTAACATGGCCGAAACTGGAATTAAAAGAATGAAAAAGGCTGTTCTGTGGGTCTAAACTGTATTATTTTAGAAAAAATGACCAGAGTCTCAGATCAGTTTAACACATGCGGGTCTCCATTTTTATTCTCCTTCCACCCCCAAACCCACAGCTTCACATACCACCCCGTTCACCCACTGCCCCCTAGAGCGTATATTCAGGAATTCCCTAACATATATGGAATTACAAGTCTTTATTCAAACTTGAATATTACATAAACAGCTCCAACCATAACAATGAGAAAGGATAAACCATTCGCAATACAATGGCTCCCTCTGCTGGTCGCATAAATAACTACACCAGCAGGCCACGCCAAGAGGTGTCACATGACTACCAGTGTACATGTGGGAGGTGCGTGCCCTATAGCCAATTAGCTGGATTGAAGGCGAATAGCTTACAAACTATGCGCAGAGGGTGCTTACCTGGTATTCTACAATGTATAACCAAAGATAATGCCCGAGTGACAACCTATAATACATCGATAGAAAGAAGCATCACGACACGAGGCCTAGCCGAGCAGGAAAAGCCTGAGCCATAGTTCGAATTACAGGGGGTACTGGGGGGGTACTATACCCCCCAATGAAGGACAAAGGGACAGAAATATCAGTTTTGGGGGGGTCAGAAAATGTTTCTGATATTGTGAAAAAATATAATTACAGTTACAATATAAGTCAACTCCTATTTTCACTGTAGGAACATTTTAATGTAAAGCGATTTCAGACACCCCTATTGTGGACTGTACCATTTTTAACCACCGTGGCTAGAAGCAACTAGCCTGACTACGTCAGACTTCTTACTTCCGCTCAATTTCATTTCGCTTCTGTACTCAGTCTGAGACAGCGTAATAGCTTTCCGTTTTCCTCCGGCCTGAAAACAGCCGGCCAATCAACGAACAGAGGGCGGGCTGAGAGCCGTGACGTAGACACTGATTGTACCGTGGATGCGTAGATTTACTTCACATAAGCTGCAAAAGTCGTTCACAGCCATGTTCACTCCGGTATTTCGCTCGATGGTTTTGTTTTCGCATCATACTACATGAAGTTAGATGCGGCTGAGCATGCGCATAACACACGCCATAACCAAACGTTATGTGATTGGCTTACGGGAACCAATGATTTTAAACTTCAGACAAGCGCCTCCCCGCGAGAAAGAAAACGCTTTTCAATTATGCCATGCCAGACTCTGTCTACGAAGCAAAGCGAAGAAGCAGAGTTTGGTATTACCAGGCTAAGAAGCAACGGAGATAGAGAACGACTTCAACTTCTCAAGCAAGTGTCAACGTTAAATGACAAAACGCTAGTTTCATAAAGTATCATTCTTTTCAACATTCCTTATTTGTATATTCAAAAATATTTAAAAAATCGAATTTAATACAGTTATAATTTTTCAATGTAAATTATGCCCCCAGACCCCCCTAGAGATACCAAGCTCCACCAACAGAAAAATTGTGGGAAACACATTAGGCTATATGATGATCTACAAAAAAAATACACATTTACTTAGCATATTATTAAAATATATTATTATGATTTTACCACCTCCGCCTCATTTTGAGCCAGGAAAAACCCTGAAATAGGCAATAGGCTTCTTGTAAAGGTATTACTTTTACTAGTAATTAGAAAGGTATTTCAGTGCAGTTCTCTTTTTGGATATATAATAACAATGAGATATTCTTTAGCCTAGTGATTATCAGTTTGTCGCATGTTTAGACTATGTGTGTTGCACAACACATGTTGCACGTGGCGATCACGGTGGGGATTGATATGGTAGTGGACCATGATGGTCATAGAAGAAGTGAAGGAGCAGTTCCCCCCAATTATGGTGGGGTAATTCGCACTCTGGCCTGAGCTTACATTTAGCAACACTGAACAGACAAAACACTACCAATCTAGCCTTAGCAATGACAGTAAAAGAACAACGAAATGCCGATTCTTACTTGTAAAGACGCACACTAAAATAGGACAGTTGTATCAAGGGCAAGGCGGGTTGTAAGTCTGTGCGGTTAGCGGACACTACTGGTAAAAGTCTCGGACAGAATGCCACCAGCGTGCAGCGAGCCTGAGTCAACTTGTGATTGGCTAAGAGTCCAGGTGAAGCGAGGTGTCTTCCAATAGGAGAGAGAGAGTCACAGTAAAGTGTCTGATGCTTAGCGGCCACAATGGGGCCTTTTTTACAAGTGACGTGATTCACAGCAAAATCCTCAGTGTTGAATGAACTCGATGTCTAATGGGTCCAAGAGTGTTAAAGATGAAGAAACTACAGTTTTTGTGCTAATTTTGAGAACGTTATTACAGACCAGATAACATTGAACACACATTTTATTAATGTTACTGGAATAATTTTTGTTCATAACTTTGAGAAATCCTTAACGTTAGCCAAAGTTATGATAACATTCCCTGTTAGCTGGTTATGGTTGTGGTTAAAGTATATTAATCACCATATGACCAAGACCAGTGTCGTGTATTTCTGTCACAGAATGGCACCATGAACTAAATCCCTCTGGAAACCGCTGGTCAAATGCTTTGCTCAAAGACACAATAGTGATGTTTAACAGTTCATTCACTGCAGGGTTTATACCAGCAACATTCCCATTTACAACCAGCGTCTACAACCGAAGGTCCTTCTGGACAATCAGCTTTATTCCCTGAAAGAGCAGTTTGAGTCTTTATGTTTCTGTTTCTTCTCAGATTTACCCACATCTACAGTGACTGTGACACCAGACCGTCCTGTATTCACTGGAGAAACAGTCAATCTGAAGTGTGTGATAAAGTCTGATCACAGTAACTGGAGATATGAGTGGTCTAAAGACAGTGTAAAGTTACTGACGTCTGATCGTTACACTGTAAACAGAGACACTCTCACTATCAGAGGAGCTACTGAGTCTGATCAGGGACACTACTGGTGTAAAGGACAGAGAGATGGAAGACCAAACTCATCAACATTCAGCTCTCTTTCTCTCTCTGTGAAGGGTGAGTTCAACATCATTGTCCTCATAAACTCTCTGTACTATTTATGATCACAAATACAATCGAGAGTCTTTGACTGGGATGTTACGTTCACACTAATAATGCGGTTCTCACTCCTCTTTTGAGGGTTTCAATCTGTTTAATTTTTTGAGTTCAAACTTGAAGGAGCAAAACTGAATGAAACTGAATGCAGAGATCTGAAATACATTGTAAAGCTGCAGTATTTTACTTGAAGTGTGATCTTATAACAGATAAAGACGTCTGTCTGACGCATGTGAACACAGACCTGAGAAACAGCTAAAAGAAGTGCAGTGTTATTGGCCGTTATACACTTTAATTTAAAAAAATATTGTTTTCATACTTCCATAAATATCGTTTTGTGCACTTACTGAAGTTTTTATACAAATGCAGCTTTGCTTTGATTTTCAGATGATCCTGTCGTCGTTCTGTCTCTGATTATGAATGTTGAAACTTTGAGTGTTGGATGAAATTAATCTTAATTCTAATGTTTGATAGACATTTGATGAACTTTCATTATCTCACCTGAAAATAATAATACTGCCATAATTTAATCTTCCTCATGTCGTTCCGAATCTGTATATTTTTCTTCTTTAGATTTATTTTATATATTTATAATGTGCTGATCGCTATAATAATGAGATGGTGAACTTTTAGAGTTTAAAAAGGACACAAAAGCACCATAAATGTGTCATAAAATAAGTCCAATTACTCTATATGACAGAAATCATGACTAAGAAGAGTATTTTAGTCTCCATCATCCTGTCCAGAGACACAGTTTAGAAATAAAACACACAGCCTCTGTTTACTGTCAGTTTCCAGTCATCTCTGATCACTGATGTTCTGCAGAAGAAAAAGAAAGACTGTCACTGTCAAAACTCTGAACACTGTGACCAGAAACAGAGACAGAAAGTTCAGACTGTCCAGTTATTTCACAGCAGAAATACAGGATCATTTTACTGAGTTTTACAGAGGAAAATAAACTGCAGATGTTCGACAGAAATCACTCAAAACACAAAGGAACAGGTTTAATGAAAGCTGCAAGCAGCATTTATCGGGGTTCAAGCAGTTAAGGCCTTTAATCACACAACCATCAAAAGACATTACGTTTTATTTAGCAAGCATTTAACAACTGCCATCATAGATGAAAAAGTAAATTTACAGCCAATACATGCAGTTTGCCATAGGAAATCTATGGTTTTAAAGCGTTTTTACAGTTATAGCACCTTTTTGCCTGAGTCTTCCTACAGTCTTGCCTGATCTCCACCACTTTTATTAGTAGTACTCAAAGTGTGCCTATATGTGTCAAATTTGTTGTAAATGGGTGATTCTTTAACTATGGTACTTTTCTTGTCCCTGGACAAAATAATAAAATCTAAAAAACATTTCTTATTTTTTGTTTTTTTTCCACACTTACTTCACCCCAAGGGGAACTTATAAAATGGCTCAGTCATTGTTTTTTTAATATAATATGAGGCCTTTTATGCATGGTTTTTACTGTTTTCCCTCTGTCCCTAAGCCAGACTTTGTACCTTCAACCTCGCTTAATTTTAAATTAAATATTTAAATAATGTAGATTTCAAGTACAAATGATAAAATGTCTAATTCAATTATACATATTATATATTGCAATATTTATTCACATTTTCCTATATTTTTCATAAGTAGAACCCTTGTCCCTTGGGTTCACTGTCATTTCCACCACACTGTACAAAATATAATCCTGGGATCATTGTTTTAGGTTTGTATACTTGGTAATCATAGCAACAGAAACCCCACAGTGGAACACAAGGCTGGGTGAAAGGGTGACCTCTTTAGGGGGTAATGAATAGAAGAAAAATCAAGGTAAATATGACTAAAACTGAGAGTATGTTTATTAGTCGTCATTTCCAAACGGCTCATATTTCACATGGACGTACAAATAACTGGATAAATTTAATTTAATAATGTGTAATTTGTGTATATTTAATGCTAACTCTAAAACTAATATTAGCAGGCTAACATAGCACGATATTTTAGAGAGATATTTTAGAGAGAAAGGGGGGAAATGTCATTTCCACCACGGTGTTCATTGTGGTGGTAAAGACAGGTTGTGGTGGAAATGACATTGTTCGTGCTAAACAGCAAATTATTTGGGCTATAATACTAAAACTTTAATGTAAAAAAATATATAATTAATTAACCCTTTCATGCATAGTGGTCACTGCAGTGGACAGCTATTAAAAAAAGCATTTTCTTAAATTTGCACGGGTTTTTTTGGCTTAGTTGCACATCATCCTCTTCATTGGACCCTGATGCATCATCCTATACATTGCAACCAAGTGGCAAGCCGTTGTGTTTCGATTTTTTCCCCCTCCAAACCAAGATGGCCAATGGTCAGTCAGACCCAAGTTGCTCTGGAATATCCACCCATTCCTTCTATCTTAGGAGACTCTTGTAGGTAAAAAAAATATACTGCAGCATCAAGCAATATCTAATGAGTCCTATCATAGTTAAATTTTCCAAGTTTTGATTTTAGATTGGGAGAAAAATCTGATTAATCATCTGTCCACTAGTGAACCTCATGCATCAATTGCTATATTTCAGCTACAGTTCATACTTATACTGTGAATATTGTTTTTGAAAATACTTAATCTGCAGTGACCTTTTTGACTGTAAATAAATGTATTTGTATTATTAGAATGTAATTTTCATTGACATCAAAAAAGTTATGTGATTACATAATGTATGTGAATTGTAATGCATTACTTTACTTGTTAGATCAAAAAGTAATCTGATTTTGTAATGCATGCTACTTGTAATGCGTTTCTTTACTTGTAACATCAAAAAGTAATCTGATTAGGTAATGCATGTTACTTGTAACACATTACTTTACTTGTAACATCAAAAAGTAATCTGAATGCATTGTGCATGTTATTTGTAATGCATTACCCCCAACACTGATCATTTCAGATGAGATTGAAAAAAACGTATCGCTAGGTTTTCTCAGAGGAGGGCTATGATAGAAATGTGCATGTCCATCTTGAACATAATCAGAATTATCAGCTAAAAAGGGGTAAATCTCCATACTGAATGGTTTCCACAGTTGTACTTTGACAGACTGTAGAAAATTTTGATGGAATCACGTTCTCATGTTCTGATATCAAAGATACACGAAGTGCAACTTGTATCAAGTTCAACTGCCTTTGCAATATTTTGCATTTATATTTTTTTGTATATATTTTATAGTTTTCACATGATTTGATATAATTTTATTGATTAGTTTGTTAAATACACGTACTTTATCTGTTTGATTATTGTATTACGGTATGTTTAATACAGTATCTCTTAAGTTTAAACTATAAACGCATGCTGTCCACTCAAGTCTGAGACATCTGAAAATCTCTTTGAAAAATGTGTAAAAAACAAACAAACAAACAAAAAAACTATTCAAATCTTGTTTTTCATGCCCTAAGAGCAATAAAAACACATAGGAAAAAAAATCCTGACTGAGGTTATCATAATTCATGCATGAAAAGGTTAAGTTAAGGTAGTAAGGAAATATTTTCTTATTTGTTATTGTTACAATATTGTTGGTAAATAAGAGAACAATAGATAAGTAAGTTTGACATGATGTCTTGGCTCTTTCTTTAAGATGGCAAGCAATACCACAGCACAGAGGTCAAGATCATATAGAGAAAGAATAAAATCAGATCCACTTAAATATTGCCTATTTTATCTGTTATTCAACATTATATTCTACAGGTTATATTAAGGTTATATTAAGGCAATGATGACATAAAGGGTTTGCTCTAGTTTGTACTAGTTTGTTCTAGTTCAGCATGTAGAAAGCAGTGAAGAAATGATTTGCTGATTTTTAACACATATTCATGTTTTTTTTTCATTGTTTTTCATTTAAAAATATTTATTATATGTTTTTGTTCACTAATGTTGTTGCTTATTGATTTGCTCTGGTTCACCATAGAGCAGTAGAAAAATAGTTTTTAACTGGAAGTTGCCTATCTATGTCATTTCCGCCACGCCATGTCATTTCCACCACAACACATATTTTAAAGTAAAATATATAAAAAACATACAATCAAAACAACTATATTCAGTGGTGTTGATAATTGTGCAGTTAGGGGTAAGATATGTGTATACACTTTGAGAAATACATGATTTTGAGCTATTATAAGTAAATGAAATGTTCCAGTGATCTAGTTTTAGGTGTTTTTTAGTGTAAACATTGTAAAATCTTTACAGTTAAATTTCTGAAAAATAAATAAATTACAAATTTGATCAGAGATTTGTGTGCTATTTAATCAAATATATTTATAACAGAAGATATTTAATTATTTTCTTTTCAAAACACTTGTTTTGCTATGTGATGGAAATGACCGTTTTCTTGGACTGTCTGATAAAAATGGCAAAATATATATATTATTCAATCAATACAAATCATCACAGCCAACTTAAGGGAAGGTTTCTAGACAGATTGAGAAACCAACTGATACTAAAAAACTGTTTGTAGAAATGTTTTTATTTTCTGAAACTCTCTAGCTCAAAGAGTACCATAGTTGAAGAATTACCCAAATATGTCATTTTGATAAGGAGTTTAGACAATTATATTCAGTGGCGTAACGAGCCAACACCGGGGCCTTAAGTAGGATTATCAAGGCGGGCCCCTTGATGACGCAATTGATGACATTGATGACGCAATGTCCACGAGTATACCATGAATAGGGCAGGATATGATCATACACAGCATATAAGAGATGAGATGACTAACAAAATTAGGAGGAGCCTACGCTCACCAAAAAAAACACACAAATAAAACACTGGTGACAGCGCACCATAACACATTGTTAGGCCTAGGTCCAAATACATAAAAAAGATGCTCTCTTACATTATAGCGGGATTTTCCGGGCTTTCCTATGTGCAACTGCAAAGTTGTCGATTAGATCAGGATTGTGCGCACGGGCATTCTCAATTGACCCTTCGCAGAGAGTTTGATTGACAGGCGATCTGACTAATCATAATCCGCCATTTTGTCCCACAAAGCAGTCAGGAGAGTTAGTAGATTAACTTTGGAGGATTTAAATTTGAAAAACAAAGTGTACTGACGTCTTAGCACTTTAAAACAACATTCCTTTTATGTTCATTCATGTTTATTTTAATGCTATAAATTAACTAGAAGGAAGAGGTGATTGGTTCACGAGCTGCTTTACCTGAGCCTTGAGTCTACAGCGATCTGTCAGACACATTAAAGAGTCACAAAACGGTATTTATTGTTTAAATGTCTCTAAAAAATGACTACATTTGAAAGGTGAGACTTTTGGCGCTTTTCCATTACCAGTACCAGCTCAACTCGACTCGGCTCGGCTCGCTTTTCGCTCCGTTTTCCATTGCTGATAGTACCTCCACAATAGTACCTGGTCGTCATAGCGACGCCGCAGGAAACTGCCGTGACTTAATCTTCTACGCGAGATACATCCGCTGCCACACACACAGGACAATGGAGGAAATCGAGTGTATGCTGTTTTTGGATGTTTTTGTTTTTGCTGTTTTTTATTCAGGATACTCCGTCTGGCGCGTGAATAGTGACGATTCTCTCTGACCAATCAGCAGTCTGCCGTGTTTTCACGTCACATTTTAGTATCGCCTCAGCTCGCTTAGAACCTCGCCGGAGGTGGTACGAAAAAAAGTACCTGGAAGCAGGTACAGGCACAACTTTTACACAGTGGAAAACCAAACAAAGCCGAGTCGAGTCGAGTCGAGTCGAGCCGAGCCGAGCCGAGGCGAGCTGGTACTGTGTAGCTGTAGTGGAAAAGCGCCATTTGTTTCATATCAAAAGTACTTGTCTGTCAGCACGCAGTCTCCTCTCTGATCCGCAATGTATTTTTCACTGCGTGAGAACTTGGTGTGGTGTGAGAGTGGCGTCGCTTGTCAGACATAGCAACAGTAAGTAAAGTGGGCGGGTCTTTGCGAATGGTCAATGACAGTATGGACGGGGATTCGCCACTCCCAATTCAAAACAAATTTCATCACAATCCATCATTGTTTGTTTCAAACATGTGAGAGCATCAAAATGATCCATGGGTGAATTTTTTTTGTCAGTTCCTATCATAATTTTAACATTTTGGCTTTATTGTTTAGCTATTTACCTATGTTTTCAAATTTCCTTTGTTTTTTTTGTTGTTGTCTCGATCGGACTAACGGCTTTGAAGATAAACAATTTTTTAAAGCTCTAAATGACACTTACAAAAACCATAAGGCGAAACCTGGCATGTTTGGTATTGTTGGACTCGGCAAGGATTCAGGAGTCTTAGGAGGTCACTCCTGTGAAAAAACACTGGCTTGAAACTTCTAAGGCTCCTTCAAGGCATTGTGCCAATGACGTATACTGAGTTTTTTTTAGATACACCAATGTTCTCATAGACTATCATGGCACCCTGGACAAAGACACTGCATGCCAATTTTCAGTAGACTAACAGTTGGGTGCGCTTATAGCTATTTTCATGATTTTTTTCACTGTTATAGCACAACCAAGTGGCCAGTTGTCACGATTTTTTTTCATGCCAACTCAGATTGAGCTTATGAACATGTGTCCCAAGTTTAGCGAAAATATCTCTTTCCGCTCACAAGTTATAACCATTTTATAGTGCCACCAAGTGGCCAATTGTCATGATTTTTTTTTCACATGACCTCAGAATGAGCTCATGAACATGTGTCCCAAGTTTTGCGAAAATATCTCTTTCCGTTCACAAGTTATAACTGTTTAATAGTGCCACCAAGTGGCCAATTGTTGCGATTTTTTTTTCAAGTGATCTCAGGTTGAGCTCCGGAAGATGTATCCCAAGTTTAGCATAAAAATTCCTTTCCGTTCACAATTTATAACCGTTTTAGTAAAAGTGGCCCTGGTGCCATCAAAGATTTTGGTTCCCCTTATCGACCGTTAATTGAAATTTAGAATTTTTTGGATGATTATTGATTGTCAGACTCCAGAGAATATTCTTGCAGTGGTTTGGTTCCGATCGGGCCAAAAACCTAGGAGAAGTGCGCAAAAATAGGTTTTTCAAAAAAATGCAATTTACTCGAAATTGGCGCCTGAAGGGCGAGCAAATTGGAGACAGCCATTTTGTCCGCCTTGAGCCAAGGATTCCAACGATATAAGACACTTGATTCTGGGACAAACGGTCTAAGAGTTATGAGCGATTTTGATTGCTGTAGCGCCACCTATGGGCCAATCGGGGTCATACTCTGATAGGTTGTCCCCAAATTGAGGCCTACCATCTGGCCAGGTTTCAAGTCTCTAGGCCTTACGGTTTGTCCTGCACGATGCGTTTTACGAATCCTTACAATTACAATAGGGTTTCAGCATTTCATGCTTGAACCCCTAATAATCACTGCATTTATAGTGGAAATAAAGTGAGTTTATAGAGAATCTTTAACCTCTAAAAGTTCTCAGCGGAATTTGAATGAAACTATTTAGTGACATAAAATATTGACAAATTTGTCTTTCTTCACAGATTCACCCACATCTACAGTGACTGTGACACCAGACAGTCGTGTATTCACTGGAGAAACAGTCAATCTGAAGTGTGTGATAAACTCTGATCACAGTGACTGGAGATCTGAGTGGTATAAAGACAGTGTAATATTACAGACGTCTGATTATCGTTACACTGTAAACAGAAACACTCTCACTATCAGAGAAGCTACTGAGTCTGATCAGGGTCAGTACAGGTGTAAAGGACAGAGAGATAGAAGACCAAACTCATCAACATCAAGCTCTGCTGTTTCTCTCTCAGTGAAGGGTGAGTTGAACATCATTGTCCTCATAAAAACTTTCACTACAAACTTTCCACTGATGTCTGTGAGAAAGAGATGCGCTCGACAATCTTGTGCGTCTCATAACAGCAATATAGGCGTTACTGTTTAGTTTAATATTCCACTGATTAGATACATTTACTTCAGATGACTTTCTATTGTATCTTTTTTCTTTTTTAACCAGCTTTTTTATCCCCATTATACTCTCTGTTGTCAGTTTCTTTGTCTGGACACACACACTGCATTAGTATCGGTTGTTGGTATCGGAGCATTTTATGAATATGAGAGCGCAGTATGAATATGAGAGTATGAATATGAGAGCGCAGTATCGGGCCGACACCAATACTGGTGTTAATATAGACCTTTCTCACTCGTGGTTATGGGCTCCAGAAAGGCCGCTGTGAGTAAGTTCAGTCACTCAGAGCTCATGGTGAACAACACACACACATTCTCAATCTCAACAGATCATCAAATCCTGGAGTCACCGGCTGTGTCTCATTTGGAAGGCTGAATCCTCCGGAGGTCACATTTATCTGCCGCAAACGTCATGAGGCTCTTCATCTCAGTAAACTGACCATTACATTCCCATGAGGAAACTACAACAGTTTACACTTAACTAGCAATAACGCTCAGTTTTATAATGGTGACTGTCCTGAAATAAGACGTTCTTTATGACGTATGCGGCCGATAAATGTGACGTCAAGAGGACGCAGCTTCGACATGAGACACAGATCCATGAAAACAGACGCTAAGAAGCAGCGAGTCGTTCTTCACCTTTCTTTCAATATGCAATTTACATTCTTACTGCAGATTGTGCAATCAATATTATTTTAAACTTGTAATCTTTAAACATTTTTTATTTTTATTTTTTTATTACTGATTAAACTATTGAGAAGTATATTACTGTGAACACAAATTATATTGTTTTTGATGGTTTCAATAAATTTAAAAAGAAAGATTGTCTGAACTAAAAACAATCTGTGCTTGTAAAGATTATATGGCTGAATAAGTTTATTTTTTTTTTATGTCTGGCCTTTTTTTTACATTTGTTATATGATGATATTTATCATTAAAAAGTTACGATTATCCACTTACTCATCCATAAACTTACCCGTGTCTGTCACATAACCTGTTAAAACTCTGAACTATAACTAATATTGAAATAACGAAATTGAGCGCGCAAAAGACGCGATATGTGAACAGGCCCTAATCTGACTTGAATAACACACTGGTCCCCTTCAACCTACCACCTTGATTCAAGAGTCAGTGCGCACAGCTGTCACAGCCAATGGGAGAATGAATTGCTAGAGAGGAGGGCGGGTCTTGTGCAGGAAGTGAACCAGTTCGCAGTTAGCTTCAGAGTTGCCAACTCTCACGCATTCACACCGTGAGACACACGCAATTCACCCTTCGCAAAGACCCGCCCCCCTTAGTTACTGTCGCTATGTCCGACAAGCTACACTGCTCTCACGCCACACCATGTTCTCACACACGGTGAAAAATACATCGCGGAGCAGAGAGGAGACTGACAACACGCTGACAGACAGGACAGACCAGGTTACTTTTCGGTTACTTTTGATATTAAACATATTAAACAAAGTCTCACCTTTCAAATTTGGTCATTTTTTTAAAAGAAATTAAACGATACATACCGTTTTGTGGCTCTTAAATGTGTCTGACAGATCGCTGTAGAGCATAAGTTAAAGCTGCTCGTGAACCGATCATCTCTACCTTCTAGTTCATTTATAGCATCAAATAAACATGAATGAACATAAGAAGGAATGTTGTTTTAAACCGTGGAAAGGCGTCAGTACATTCCGTTTTTCAAGTTCAAATCCTCCCATGTTAATCTGCTATCTCTCCTGACTGCTTTGTCGGACAAAATGGCGGATGGCGGATTATGATTGGTTAGATCGCCTGTCAATCAAGCTCCCTGCGAAGGGACACTTTTCATACGCTCTCACGACACATCTATTTTCTCACGCACAGAAAAATCGCGAAGCAAAGAGGACACGGAGACCGACAGACTAGACAGAGCAGGTTACTTATGATGTAAAAAAACTCAGCTCTCAGATTCTGTCACTTTAATTACGAAATTCAAACAGTAAATACCGTTTTGGCGCTTGTAAATGTGACGCGACCACTGATCTATATAGAATGACATTATATAGATCAGTGGACACGACAGATTCCTAGCGGCAGGTGAACCTATCTCTAGCTAGTAAATAAACACGAATGAACAATGTTGAAAGATACAGTAAAATTACCGAAATGTATATTCCTTCATACATAATATCGACCAATCAATGAAACAAATGGGTCAATAAAACAGCTGGAGAACAATTATGTCACATAACATTTAACGTTACCTCAGGAAAGCCATTTGATGAGCATAATATAGGCTATAGCCTAGCACATTAGTTGGCTAGAAAAAAAGAGCTATAGAGAGTATTTTGCTAAATATGTGTTCTATATTACATATTTATTATGTTTTTACTTATATCATTAAATAAAGTTGTTATTATAATAAAAAAACGCATTATATATCTCTCTGTATGTTTACAGCATTAGGTGAGTTGTTTTTTTCTTAAGAAAAATGTATGCCTATCTTGTGTAGCCTACCTAATATTTATTTAAATGAGTCAATATTAAATCAAATCACAATTGGCCTAATTGAATTGAAAACCAGAAATTGTACCATGTAGCCTTAACATTGTAACATGTTGTCACTAAGCCTAATAAAATTCAGTTTAGTTACAAAAATGTTTTGACAATCACTATTGTGATGCAATAATTTTTTTACACACAAAAAAAAAAAAAAAAAAACATGAAAAATTAATTTAAGAAATGCACTTTAGCTATGTGTTAGTGAGGTATTCTAGTAGGGCTAGTTCATCAAGGTTTTCAGCCAGTAAACAGGATGGTGTATCGGTCAGGACACAGGAATAAAGACGAAGAGATGTAATTTCTTCTTTTAACTGTATTGAGCTCCAGCAATAATCATCAGAACATTACAATATCCAGTATTGTCATTATAGTCTGATAAAAAAAACAAATAAATCACCATTAGGTACTGTCATTTAAACAGTTACAGAACTTAAATTACTATGCAACGTAAATAATAAATCCACACACATAATACAAATCAGGATCATCAAACATAAATATCTCAATAAACATTGCTATGCCCCTTTAAACAATCTGCAATTACATAAACGATAATATTACTCTTTGGAGAAATATAAGGAGCTTCACCTCTCTCACTGACCAGTTCACATGAAACTGTATTAAACGGGTTTTACAGAAGGAGCAATGGCGACATCCTCTGGCCAGACAAGGCTACTACACAACAGCGTCCGCACATGGTCTCCTGAGCACGATATTAACTCTTCTTAACTCAATGTTATAAACGTTACTACGTAACTTAGACATCAGAAGGCTCACACCAGTTAACTTATTATTTCCTACAGTGTTTTACAGCATAAACATTGTTCTATCACTATAAATCTCACTCATCACGCTGGGCACATGTTAATGCACGGTAATTCTACAATATAGAAACACAAACACAACAAAGTGACAGTCACTTACTTTTCGTCATTAACTCAACACATGAATATTGGAAGGTGGATCATTCAGAAGGGACTAAAGAAGCTACACAACACAGGTACGTAGGCTAAACTATGCTGTTGAACTTGAACACGTTTCCGTACCCACTATAACCAACACACTAGCTACACACTTCCTCTACCGTAACCACTATCACTCCCTCCAGGAAATAAACGACACCACGGTTCTGGTTACTGATGGATTTATTGCTCTTGTCATCCTTTTGTCCGCCATCACATTCACCATCAATGAAATCCACCGTCAAACTACAGTATGACAATATAAAGATAATCACGTTCACATACACTATAAAGAGTTAAATACAAATACACTCGGGAAATACAAACGTAATACACATATCTCGCTGGCTGCACACAACCAAGAGGGAATGAGTTCACTTGAAAATACCCGGTTCAAAAAACAAAAATGAAAAACATCTTCTTTACTTCTTAACTCAAAACACGTGTAACTTTAATCCACACACGGAGAATAATTTCTGACCAAATATGTGTTTTTCCTGTTGCACCTTTAAAAGTGTCAGAGTGCAACGCAAAATGTACTTTAGTTCCTAGTTAAACTAAACACTCAATATTCATGAATGGATTAAACAAATATAACAAAAACATGTTAAATAACAGAAATAATATGTATGGCAGTTATAACCACAGAAGAAGAGTCTTAAAGCGGCAGGCACCCAGAAATGTCAGAGCCTTTTATACACTATGGTTAAATAAATGTTCAGTAATATCATCCACAGATTTTTCACTATATTGTTGATATGACAACTAGTAAGGCCACATCCACACCAAACCAGAGTTTCCTGATCCAATCTTAAAAAAAAAAAAACTTAAAAAAAATGTAATCACGACGTCCTCTAAAGAAATATTTTTATATTGCGTACGCACGAAACCACCGAAACCGACCAGAGAATGTCTAATATGAAGAGAATTGGCACTCTCTTGTTACTTCCGGTTTCTGGACTGGCTGCAGTAACACGTCTCTGTCCATGCGGGGGCGCTCGCAGGCGAGTGCAGAATGAATGGAGGTCTATGGCGCTATACCCATCAAAATCCACTTTTCTCAGGATATAATTTTTTTTCTATTAATTTGAATGTTGTATTCGAAAGGAGATGCAAAGAAATTACACATTGCTGGGTGTTCGATTTTTTAGAGTCACTTATTTGCTTTAAAAAGTCTTTTAAAGTGTCAATGACGTCATACACATCGTACGACCAGAGATACTGCTTTACGGCAATCCTTTACGGCAAAGCTGCTTTGGTGCTTTCGCGCTCTGCACTTTCTTTTCTCTCGAGGCATCAACAAAACACGTAAATACACGTGCTAGAAGAGTTTTTGTTTTGTTTGTTTCTGGTCCTGCTTCGGATGTCACGATGCCATCAAGCGGTATCTCTGGTCGTAATCAGTCCTTCACTGACCAATCAGCGTTCAATAGCAGAATGCTAGCTTGTTATGGGCAACAACAACTCAACCTGTAAGAAATCGAAAGGACATAAGTAGTCGTTCATTCAACTTTCGACCTATAACCCATGTTGAACTTGCAAAACCTACAATCGAATCTGAGATTTCTCAATGGCAATCGGGTGAAAGAGACACATTTAGCCGTCTAGCTCCATAGACTCCCATTCATTTTGCACTCATGGGCGATCGCCCCAGTGGAACTCTGGTGGAACTACAACCAAAATTCGGTACAATAGGACTTAATAGGGAGTGGCCAGGCTCTCCGTAGACGGGCTCTGAACCGACTCAAAACGATGTAGTTCACATGCCAGACCAGTGTGTGGCGCTGTAATTCTGCCACAGAGATACACTAAAACTGGAGAAGACTCGGAGCATGTGCGTAAACCTTGTGCGCTGTATACAATAACAATAGGCTCAGTAGTTTCTTCTTTATTTTATTTATTTATTTATTTTTACTAATAACTTTATTGAACAATATAAACAACCATATATGGCCTGGTACAAAATATGAAATGTCTTAATCAGACAACAGACAAGCATCATAGCATTAGAAATAAAATATAAAGAAATAAAATAAAGAAATAAAACAAAAATACATTCAGAACAAAAGCTCACGTTTCCAAAGACAGATATTGCCCTCTTGGCTTTCCATAGTCCGGTATGCAGTCCCCTTAAGCTGAAGGCGCAGTGTGTTGAATGTGGAGAAATGTTGTCAAATGAGGCGCTAAAACCATCAAAGCTGCAGAGACATGAACTCAAAACACCCGGGCTGTGTTGGGAAGCCAAAAGAATATTGTTTTAAACATGTTAATATCGCTAATTGTATTTGATAAATTATACTTACAGTATGTAAATTGGGGTGAATGAACTTAGTTGAACATTTCTGCTAATGAATAGAGAGAATGTTCCCCTCTTGTGTGTCTGACCTGTTGTTACAGGTGTGTTAGCCTGTTATTGTTACTGAGTAAACCTGACAAGTGTTTTTATATAAGGACAGTTTTCATCTATAGCTGACTTGAGTCTGTTACAGTGGCATAACAGATTAAAAGCAGAGAATATCATTGCACTTTCTGAATTCTCTGTTATTCTGTGTTCATACTATCATATTTGGAAAGGTGATCCTCAGAATGTTTTTAATCAGTCATTAATGGGCCATGAGTTGCAGAAGGTTGAGAACCGCTGTATTAGATCACATTTAGTACTAGTGCTTATTCTTGAGCTACTAGTGTGAGCAAGTGCTCTTTCTGTGGTGGAGTTTGAGAGGGACTGACTCATGGCGGTCAAGGGAACACTGTGGTGATTAGTTCAGATTACTGGTCTGGATTGGTACAGATTACTGGTCTGATGCGCTCAGATAATCCACGGTATATGAAAACCCACAGAAGAATACTGACCGTCATGGGGAAATCTCAGTCAAAATAAGATTTTAATTCATTTTACTCTAATTCATTTTATAACTGTATCATTTATCTCTTTTAATTCCTTTTATAACTGTTTTAATTTCCCCTGCTTTTATTTTGTGTCTATTTTATGCAAAGCTCTATGAATTGCTATAATGCGATTATTATAATTCCTTTCTATGAAAAGTTTTTGAATAACTGTTTGAATTTTCCTTGCTTTTATTTTGTGATTATTTGTATTCCTCTCTATGTAAAGCACTTTGAATTGCCATAGTTTATGAAATGTGCTTTATAAATAAACCTGCCTTGCCTAGTACTTATTCTTTAGCTAGTGCTTATTTAGGTACTAGTGCACGTGATAGTCTGTCACAAAGTTGCATGAGTAAATATATCTGCAATATTATATTACACATGCAGTACCATATCTGATCACATATACATCTATATATTATGAAGTGTATTACTGAATATTAAATTCCATACATTATGATATATTAGTAAATATATTGTCACTTTTTTCAATATATGAAAAGCAATAATTCTTTATGTATTATTCAATATATTGTAATATATTAACACAATATATTATTCTTTATATGTTCAAAGATACTGTTAAACCATTTCATACATTGATCATTCATATATAGGGGAATATATTTTCTTTCCATAAGGGTCTGGAGATTAATGAAACCATCAGTGCAGCAAACAAGCTTGGAGACTTGATCATCTGTCCTCATAACACTGTTTGAGTCTCTTAGTTTGTGTTTCTGTCTTTCTTCTCAGATTTACCCACATCTACAGTGACTGTGACACCAGACAGTCCTGTATTCACTGGAGAAACAGTCAATCTGAAGTGTGTGATAAACTCTGATCACAGTGACTGGAGATATGAGTGGTATAAAGACAGTGTAATATTACAGACATCTGGTCATCGTTACACTGTAAACAGAGACACTCTCACTATCAGAGGAGCTACTGAGTCTGATCAGGGTCAGTACAGGTGTAAAGGACAGAGAGATGGAAGACCAAACTCATCAACATCAAGCTCTGCTGTTTCTCTCTCTGTGAAGGGTGAGTTCAACATCATTGTCCTCTTAAACTCTCTCTACATGATCATGATCACACAACCATTCGAGACACTGCAGGGTCACATGACCCACAGGTGGGATGTTTGCCATTATATATTTTAAACAATAATATTTTAGTAAAAAACTAAAGTAATATTGACAAACTATATATTCATCATTTTAAAATAAATGACAGAGGAGCAATAATTTATCAATTTGCAACTAGAATATTTAAGACTCATTAGGCGTGTTCAGGCCTTTATTTTGAAATTGAATTTTTTTTTTTTAAATCATGAAAGATTGGTAGAAACTCCTTTTCATGTCAACAGTTCAAAAGATAAAACTAATTACATTTTTATGAGGAAAAAAGGACTGAAAAGGTTTTAAATATAATGAAACAAATGATGGATTCTTGATTTGTGATGCGGCGCGAGCTGTAACGCACATACATGTTTTTTATGCGTTTATTAGAGGTTGAATTCAAATCAAATACTGCTAAACCACCCATACTACTTCTCAATAGATGTCTATTTCATAAATTGTATGAAAATTATGGAAATATATTGTTCAGATCACTCTAAACATATATGGAAATGGAGGTGTCCTTATATGGTCATTAACAGAGCTTGGCTTATAACTGTATCATTTATCTCTTTTAATTGCTTTCTGTTTTAATTTCCCCTGCTTTTATTTTGTGTCTATTTTCTATGCAAAGCTCTATGAATTGCTATAGTGTGATTATTATAATTCCTTTCTATGTAAAGCTTTTGAATAACTGTTTGAATTTTCCTGTACTTTTATTTTGTGATTATTTTTATTCCTCTCTATGTAAAGCACTTTGAATTGCCATAGTTTATGAAATGTGCTTTATAAATAAACCTGCCTTGCCTAGTACTTATTCTTTAGCTAGTGCTTGTTTAGGTACTAGTGCACGTGATAGTCTGTCACAAAGTTGCACGAGTAAATATATCTACAATATTATATTACACATGCAGTACCATATCTGATCTCATATACAGTATATCTATATATTATGAAGTGTATTACTGAATATTAAATTCCATACATTATGATATATTAGTAAATATATTGTCACTTTTATTCAATATTTGAAAAGCGGTAATTCTTTATGTATTATTCAATATATTGTAATATATTAACACAATATATTATTCTTTATATGTTCAAAGATACTGTTAAACCATTTCATACATTGATCATTCATATATAGGGGAATATATTTTCTTTCCATAAGGGTCTGGAGATTAATGAAACCATCAGTGCAGCAAACAAGCTTGGAGACTTGATCATCTGTCCTCATAACACTGTTTGAGTCTCTTAGTTTGTGTTTCTGTCTTTCTTCTCAGATTTACCCACATCTACAGTGACTGTGACACCAGACAGTCCTGTATTCACTGGAGAAACAGTCAATCTGAAGTGTGAGATAAACTCTGATCACAGTGACTGGAGATATGAGTGGTATAAAGACAGTGTAATATTACAGACGTCTGATCGTTACACTGTAAACAGAGAAACTCTCACTATCAGAGGAGCTACTGAGTCTGATCAGGGTCAGTACTGGTGTAAAGGACAGAGAGATGGAAGACCAAACTCATCAACATCAAGCTCTGCTGTTTCTCTCTCTGTGAAGGGTGAGTTCAACATCATTGTCCTCTTAAACTCTCTCTACATGATCATGATCACACAACCAATCGAGACACTGCAGGGTCACATGACCCACATGTGGGACATTTGTCATTATATATTTTAAACAATATTTTTGTAAAAACCTAAAGTAATATTGACAAACTATATATCATTTAAAAGCTTGCTGACTAATTTTTTTTAAATAAATGACAGAGGAGCAGTAATTTATCAATTAGCAACTAGAATATTTAAGACTCATTAGGCGTGTTCAGGCCTTTATTTTGAAATTCAAAATTTTAGAAAAATCATGAAAGATTGGTAGAAACTCCTTTTCATGCTAACAGTTCAAAAGATAAAACTAATTACATTTTTATGAGGAAAAAAGGTCTGAAAAGGTTTTAAATATAATGAAACAAATGATTGATTCTTGATTTGTGATGCGGCGCGAGCTGTAACGCACATACATGTTTTTTGTGTTTATTAGAGGTTGAATTCAAATAAAATACTGCTAAACCGCCCATACTACTTCTCAATAGATGTCTATTTCATAAATTGTATGATAATTATGGAAATATATGGTTCAGATCACTCTAAACATATATGGAAATGGAGGCGTCCTTGGTCCTTAACAGATCTTGGCTGTCCTCTAGTGAAAAGGTTTGGTACTGCGACCAAACTAAATACAATTTCATAAACTTGTTTCACTTTCATAATTTTTCACTTCTACAATAATCTTCCAAATGTCTTCTTTAAAACTAGAGCAGTCACAGGTCTATGTTTCAAAGCATTCTTGAATTACAACTATTTAAATTTGGATAGTGATGTTCATGTCTATGTGATTAAAGAGGGGTGACAGTGAAGGGCTAATGTGTAGCTCAACTCTTTTCTTATGCACTTCTGTATCAGCCACATCTGTGCTAATAAGAAGACTGAAGCAATTATTTTAGTCATTTAAATGCTCATTTATTTGAGTCTTGAGGATCTGAATCTGTTGTTCTCCTGCAGATCTAAAGCCGAAGCCTGAACTCACATCAGATCCTGCAGGAGCTGCACTGACTGGAAACACAGTGACTTTGACCTGTCGCATGGATCCGTCCACTGGAAACTGGGACTCTTACTGGTACAAACACACACTGAACCCTGAGACAGAGAAGACAGAAACAAACTCCTACAGCCTGAAGATTGATTCAGTGTCTGATGGAGGTCAGTACTGGTGTAGAGCTGGAAGAGGGAAACCAGTCTATTACACACAATACAGTGATGCACTGTGGGTAAATGTTACAGGTGAGAGAGACTGTAGTGTGTGATGCAACAAATACAGATCAGAGACAATATCTACACAACTTCTGAAACTATAAATGCAATAATCTGTGTTTGTACAGTGAGTCCTAAAGCTGTGGTGACGGTACGACCTGATGAACGAGTGTTTAGAGGAGAAACAGTCACTCTCAGATGTGATATAAAGTGGGGAGGAGACACTGAGTGGACATACAGATGGGAAATAGAGGGAACCAACAACCAATATAAAAACACTGTCAGCCGAACCTCAACACAAGAGTTGAACATCAGCAGTGTTGATCTCTCTCACAGCGGTAAATACACCTGTACAGGACAGATACACACTCAAAGCTCTCAGCGCAGTGATGCTGTTACACTGACTGTCTCAGGTGAGTGTGTGTTTGTTGTGATCAGCTTCTCCATCAGTTTCTCTACGGCTCTGTAACTCGTGATGTTTTGTTCAGCTGAAGCTCAGGCATCAGTGCGAGTGTCTCCACAGCCGTGGCTGACTGAAGGAGAATCAGTGACTCTGACCTGTGAGGTTTCAGGCTCCTCTAAAGGCTGGACGTTCAGCTGGTTCAGAGATCATGATCATCTGTCAGACAGCAGCAGAGGAGCTGGAGGATCTTACACTCTCAGTCCTGCTGCTCTACAGCACACAGGAGTTTATACGTGCAGAGCAGAGAGAGGACGACCAGCCTATTACACACACAACAGCAGCTCACAGACACTGTGGATCACTGGTGAGGGTTTATGCTTGTGCTCATCCGGATCTGTGTTTCACTGCAGTCTCTGTGCTGTCAGTTTTGATTGAGATTTTCCTCTTTTCAGGAGTTTCTGCTTCAGTGTCTCTGGTCATCAATCCCAGCAGAAGTCAACACTTCTCATCTGACTCTCTCTCTCTGAGCTGTGAGGATCAGAGTAACTCTACTGGATGGACAGTGAGAAGATACACAGACAAAGACACACAAACGTGTGCAAATCAAACAGGATCTCGATGTGTAATGGACTCTCTCAGCACATCTGACACTGGAGTGTACTGGTGTGAGTCTGAATCTGGAGAGAAACGGCGTCCTCGAAACATCACTGTACATGGTGAGTCCGGTTTATAATCATGACATCTACTAGTCTAATGTTATAACCTAAATTATAATTACAGTCTAAAGACATTTTCCACTAATTGTTTTCTGTGCAGCTGATGACAGACTGACTTCTGTTCAGTTATTTGAATGAGTTTCTCCATACGTATCTATTTGTGAGTTTGCATGGCCATTCAATCTTAAAATAGTTAATAGTAAATGAACTTGGCTTGCTGTCCTCAAAGGAGGCTCGATCTAAACCCTCTACGACAGGACAGCGCAGAGGAAGAATAAGAGAAATAGTGGAGGAGATGGGGAGGAGGAGGGATGCTGGAAGAATTGTCGCTGCTTATACAGTACAGGTCAAAAGTTTGGACACATTTCTATTTTTAATGTTTTTGAAAGAAGTTTCTTCTGCTCATCAAGCCTGCATTTATTTGATCAAAAATACAGATTTAAAAAAAAAAAAAAAAATATATATATATATATATAGTGATATATTATAACAATTAAATTATTAAAATATTATACTTTAATTTAAAATCATTCTAATATGATGATTCATTATCAAAGTTGGAAACAGTTCTGCTGCTTAATATTTTAATATTTTAATATTTTCATAACCTGTGATACTTTTTTAGGATACTTTGATGAATAAAAAGTAAAAAAAAAAAAATATATATATATATATATATTTAAAAAAAATAGAAATCTTCTTTAACAACAATATACACTACTGGTCAGTAATTTGGGGTCAGTCATTTATTTTTTTTCTTATTTTGAAATAAATCAATACTTTTATTCAGCAAGGATGTGTTAAATTGATAAAAAGTGATAGTATAGAAGATTTATATTATTATAATTTTTTTTTTTTTTTTTTTTTTTTTGAATAAATGCAGTTCTTTTTAACCTTTTATTCATCAAATATATTAGGCAGCAGAACTGTTTCCAACACTCATAATAAATCAGAATATTAGAATGATTTCTAAAGGATCATGTGATAGACTGGATGTCACATGTGACACTGAAGACTGGAGTAATGATGCTGAAAATTCAGCTTTGCATCACAGGAATAAATTATTTTTTAAAGTATATTCAAATAGAAAACTATTATTTTAAGTTGTAATAATATTTCACAATATTACTGTTTTTTTTTTTTTGTATTTCTGTATTTTTTATCAAATAAACACAGCCTTGATGAGCATTAGAGACTTCTTTCAAAAATATAAAAATTCCAAACTTTTGACCTGTACTGTATACGCTCATAATGATGATTGACAGGACTGAATGTTTAGGGCTCCTTCGTTTTGGAACTTCATTTATTGTGATGTTACATGAACATGTCCTTAAATACCACATATAAACAAAGCAAAATGTGACTGGTCACTTTTCACATTCATCAGACAGTTTCTTACCATATAAATTGGCAGATTAAACTGCAAAATGGACGTGTTTATGCCAGTGGTTAAAAATCTGATACACAACCAACAAACTCTCATGACAATTTGTAACTATTTTAAATTTTGTCAAATTGGTGACTTGTTAGGGTCCGGGTGAGGAAGGAGACAAGCCAAGCGAAGTACCAAAATAACAAAGGTTTATTTAACTGGAGAAAACTCAAAACAAACAAGAAACAGTGTGCTGGTGCACAAACAATAACCGACACAGACATGAGTAAGAAGGGGAACTAAATACACACAGATGAACACAAGACAGGTGATGCAGATAATGATGATGATGAACAGGTGGGTAATGAAGGGAGTGAGTTCAGGTGTGGAAACGCAGTCCAGTCGGTGGCGGTAATGCACCTACAAGTTGGTTTGCCAACCGCCAATAAACACCAAAGAAGAAGAAGAAGAAGGTGTGGAAACAAGGAGGATTCTGGGAACTGTAGTGAAGACAAGACGATGACAGACGGTGAATGTGACATTAAATTGGTGACTAATGTGTATGAATTTGTACAATCTCATTAGTATAATGTTTTTGTGCCCCACTGATGGTTGGGTTTAAAGGTGGACCTTGATGCTTATTAACGGCATCCAAAAGCCACATAGAGGCTATAGAGGAATAATCCTTTGCGACTCGTTTGTAGTCGGTCGTCATTTCCATCAAAAAGACTGATGAACTTAGCTTGCTTTTGATTTTATTTTGATAAGCTATAAAGCTTGATACAGCATTCAAACCGATGCAATACGGTCAACAGAAAGTTTGCTCCCGCTACTCGCCTCTTCCAACCCTCTCAAACAATCCACCATAAAGACAGCAGAAGTGATCCGCTGTGCCCATGTGACACTGAATAACCAATAAGAAATAACAAAGAATGAACGCTCCTAATGCTTACTTTTTTCAACAACAATGGTTGGTCAAACAAAACAATCGGTTACTCATAAAATAGTTGCGTTTTCTCATGAGATTTAGTAAAACTACACGACACTAGTATAAGAAAGCTTTAGAGGTATAAAGTACAATTCATAATATCAGTATTTTTCTTATGATTTGTTTTGCTATATTCTTATTATTTACAGCATTAAACACAAATTTTCTTGTGTTTGTAGACGGTGAGGTGATTCTGGAGAGTTCTGTTGATCCTGTGATTGAGGGAGAGACTCTGACTCTACACTGTTTACATCGATCTACAAACTCCCCGATCCTCAGCGCTGATTTCTATAAAGACGGATCACTGATCCAGAATCAGACGACAGGAGAGATGAACATCACTACTGTCTCAAAGTCACATGAGGGTTTCTACTCCTGTAAAACAGAGAGAGGACAGTCACTCCACAGCTGGATCTCAGTCAGAGTCAGAGGTCAGTGATGATCAGTGATGATATTATTGTAATATGATCATACAGGATCACGTCACTCACGGACAGATCTGTGTGTTTGTCATGTTCTTCAGTCTCAACAGCTTCATCTTCTCTTCTGGTCATTGGTGTGTTTGTAGGATTGAGTGTTTGCTGCTTGTTCTTCATCTCACTGGTTCTGCTGTGGAGACACAAACACAAGAAAGGTGTGGAGCAGTTCATCACATGTTATGAATTATTAAACCACATGAACAGCAACAAATGGAAGATACAGTTTCTGAAGCCTAGACAGTCACTGCACGTTTATTAATAAATGAGCAGTTAATGCATGTAATCAGATTATATGAGAGTGACAAAACTCTTACAGTGACCATAATGATCTTTGTCTCTATTGTAGATCAGCACTGTAACATTCAACAGACATCAGTCCCGAATCCATCTGGAGAATCTCAAGCGTTAAACTCTCCTCTGCAGTCTGGTCAGATGCAATAACAAATGATTTATATTTATTTATTAATGTTTTTTCCCCCCTTTTTAGACTGCCTTGCTTTTAAACTTTCTCCTTGTTTGCTGTCCAGCAGATTCTGATCACATTTATGATGATGTGACTCCAGTGAATAGTGGAAATAAAGGTTGAGTCTTAAAAATTATTAGAAAATATCTACACATGCATCATGAAAAAATCAACAATAATCATTAAATCTGTGATTGACTTGTTCCTCGTTGTGTGTTTTTCAGACGTCACATATTCAGAGGTCACTGTTAAGAAAAACATATCCGCGGATAAAGGTTAAAAACCCTCTTCAATAGAGTCATTAACCAATAACATGTATGCAATTTTAGTTAAATAAAAATAATATATATTTCTTTCTAATTGACTAATTATATTTTTCTAGACAAAATCAGGGCAGAGTCAAATAATGTGATGTACTCAGAAGTCGGAACAAAAGTCAAGAAAAGCAAAAGCAAAGGTGAGATCCTGTTTTTCCTGAAGTACAGCATATTTCCAGCATATTCTGAATAATCTGATTTATTTTCTGTTCTGTATTAGATATTAATACTGCAGGACCCAGTGATTTGACTTACGCACAGATCAATATACAGGACAAAAAGAAAGGCAAGAGCAAAGGTAAACTCTCAACAAACTGCATCTAAACACAACTGTCTGAATGAATCATCACATTTAACTAGATATAATATATAATGCCTCTATATTATCAGGAAAAGAGAACAATTTACTATCATTAACAGAACTGATAAAGACCTTCATTTTGGAAATGTAACAACAGTCTCAACAATCACATATTTACTGAACCTGCTAATAAATGTTCATTGTGGTTTGAGAGGTTCTGTTCTCTCTTGATATAATCATGGATTATCAGTTATTATTGTAGTTGCAGATGTAAAGCGTGTGTTTATTCTCTGTTTCTCTTGTTCACTGTCAGGGAAGAGCAGCGAGTCTGGAGACACTTTATACTCTGAACTGAAGAACAACACAGATAGAGGTGAGAGAAACAGAGTCAAGCTTTATCACTGTAAAAGTTGAACTATTAAACATCAACAGATCAGAATGATTCATAAAGTCATGTGGATCATTGAGGAAGTGTGAAAATCTCATCAACATTTGTGTTCTTCAGGTGCTGATGCTGGAGTCAGTGATGCAACGTATGCTCAAGTTTTAAAGAAGAAAGGTCACAAAACCAATAAAACACGTAAGATTTTTTGTTGCAAGGATTTTACAGTCACTGACAAGAAGTTCACAATTTGCACTTTCATGTAGAATATAAATCTGTTTTTAGTAATTCAGTTCAGTTATTTGTGAGGATCAGGTTCATTGTGATCTTAAAACTGTAAATCATAAACAGCATGAGCTCAAATCAGAGCTTTTTATTGTCCACGTTTCCCAGATAACAGGGAACGTTCTTATAACTTTAGCTATTGTTCTGGCAAGGTTCCTAACTTTTCTCCCTAAAGGGATAATTCAGGATTTAGCATTAAGCTTTGTATCAGTAGAAAACCTGTAGTTTTTTCGAATTACCGTCCTTTCCTCCCTCATATCCCCCTGAGACGAGAGATTTATGTATTTTTTGTCTGGAAAAAATCCTCCGATGACGCAAAAATCGTCATTTTGCGTCATCGGAGGATTTTTTTGTCCAGAGGAGAGAGACTACAGCCAGTAGGAGGAGCTGTCCCGCATGTTCTCAACCCGCCCATAGAGGGTGGGCTCTCACTCACAGAATGTACAAGCAGTGTCAGCCATCTTTTGTTGGAAGCTAAGCTAGCAGGCTCTTGCTCTGTGGAGAAAGCTGAGTAGTAGGGGTTACCATCCTCTTTTTCCCGGACCGTCCGGCCGTCAAGATCGTCCAAAATGTCCGGGATTCGGCTTTTGCTTTCTGCAGTCGCCATTCATTGTTTACATGCACACCTTTTGTTTCAATCTAACTGAATTGATTCCGATTGGTGAATCTGAATGTAGTGTTTACATGAACGCTAAACAAGTGATCGGTTGATGTGCGTTTTACCATTGCTAAGAAAATTCCCGCTCCTCCGTGAGAGATATGAGACCGGTGCGTCTCACAGACGGTGCGTCTTTGACTGCAGCGTGTCCTGCTCATCAATAATCACGCCACCGGCCTCGCACCGTTCTCCCACGGCCCTCAGTCTCGTCCTGCTCGCCACAGTAAACATAATGAATGGCGACTGTAGAACGCAAAAGCCGAATCCCGGACATTTTGGGCGATCTCGAAATCCCGGGTAGACTCGTCGTCACGGAGACTCACGAGTAGCCTAGCCCTGCGCTCTCTTACTGGTAGGCGTGGCTTGGGAGTGGCCTCCTAGGGCAGCGAAGCAAGTGCATTCTGGGAGTTTTTGTCTTTCATCCACATAAGCCAAAAATACATTTTCTGGCTGTTGGAGCCAGACTTGCTTTCTTTATTATGGTTTGAGTCGAATTATGATAATAATGTGTTTTGTTAACAATAGTTTGGTGTGGTTATGTTACATTTGTTTATATTCAGATCTTCTTGCTTTAATATTGTTTTGGTTTTGCTTTTCTATGAGTGCAACATGGAGGCGTGCGTTACTGAACCCGCCCACCAGCAAACAGGTGACTGCAGCACCTGTTTTATGGGTTCAATCTAACACGGAGCTCAGGTTTGTTTGGAAAGTGATTTGTCGTGGCTAGCAAGGTGCAGCCGTATATTTTCTTTGACCGCTCATTTATCCCGTAACAAGCTTTGGATTATTCACTGAAAGCTCCATCACCCTCCCTGCTGTACGGTAGGATAATAAAACCACTGGAAATTCAGGTACAATTATTTACACGACATGCAATAAAAAATTTCAATGGAATGGAACGGACTCGAGGAATCATGTTTGAGCGCGTCAGCGATTGGCTGCAACACTAAGAATGTTACATAGTCAAAGAAAATTTGGCTTGTGTTGCCTGCTAACCTTAGAAAGAACTTGAACATTTGGAAGAAGGAATTGTTTGCTTGAACTAAGTTGTACCCGATCATCTGCTTGCAAATCTCAACATATCGTGGGCCTGCTACTCTGCTTGAATGAACTGAAATTAGCTATTCTCATTGGATGCGCGTCTTTAAACATCCGACGTCATTTCATTGATAAAGTTTGCAGCGATCTCAGCTGAATGAACAAGCCCACATGAACAAGCCCGCACGTTGTGAATATGAAGTCCCTGACGTTTCTGTTTGAGATTTGGGATTGCAATGAGAAAATATTTGAGTTGTAAAAAGAGAGTCATGATAACGCTGATCAAAGCGAGAGACTGGCAAAACTGAAAGCGTCTCGACGTGCAAAAATGGGCGTTTTGACGAGAAAGAAAAACGAAATCATGGCATTAATGAATGATGCACAAAACGTGGAAACAGTCCAGTTAAAAATGGGAACTGAGTTTGATAAAGCTTATAATGACTTGCACGAAGTAAATGAGTCAATTAAAATGCTGTTGTCACCAAACAATGCTGAAATTGATCAAAATGAATGGTGTTTGCCAAAAATGACTGTCATAAATGAATTTAAAAATTATGCTGAAAAATGGTCGCAAACAAAAATGACTGATGATGAGGCTGAGGGGGCAGAAAATGAAATTGTAAACACTGGTGATGCTCCTGTTATGGTCGATGCTCCTGTTACTGCTGATATTGCTGCTGGTCTGGATGATATTGGTCCCAAAGACAGTATTTCCCAAGTGAAATCAAAGCACTCATGGTCATCACGGTCATCTAAACATTCCTCACGGTCATCAAGGTCTTCTAACTCATCCAAGTCGTCTATTGCTTCTCTTAAAGTGCAACTTGAAAGTGAACAAGTGGAACTGGTTGTTAAAGCAAAAGCTCTTCAACAGAAGCAAGCTCTTGAGAGAAGGAAAGCTGCACTCAAAGCTGAAAAGGAGGAGCTTGAGTTAAAAACTAAGATGGCTGTAAATACAGCAAAGTTGAACCTTGTGAAAGGATACGAAATGCAACACGTGGTCCCAGAAAGAATGAATCAAAATGAGAACATAGAAACTGGATTGTCTCATCAGGCAACTGGAACAGTCAACTCTGACCATTATACTTTTGATGAGGACGCAGAACAACTAACACCTGCGTTCACACAACTGCCATTAATTTTGGAAAGGAACGTACCATACAATTTTCAACCAGCTACATCCACTCAAAGGAAACCTGCCATACCAGCAAAGGATTTATCTGTTCGTTCAAAAATCCCCCCTTTTCAGACTCATTATGCACCTTTGGATCCCAATTACGTTGCACCTGCCAACCTACCTCCAGTAGGTGGCAGTAGAGAACAGAGAAATGTTGCATCTCATCAGAATCCAAAGCCTTCTACTTCTCAAGCTCTACCAAATATTCAACATGCATATGCAGCACGTGGTGCAGATGCACGTAAAGCTGCTGACCATTTAACACTTCCACAAGATAAACAATACCAACAACCGCCAGTGTTGCAAAACACAACCAAAAGGAATGAATTTGACGATGTCATGACTCTAATGGAAAAACAAAACAAAATTACAGAAACTTTCATTACACAACAAGGTCAACACTCCTTACCATCAGTTGTAATTCCCGTTTTCAAAGGTGATCCTTTGGACTACCAATTCTTCATAAGAGCTTTTGATTATGGAATTGAAAAGAAAACTAAAAACAATCAGGATAGGCTGTATTTTCTGGAGCAATTTACAGCTGGCCAACCCAGAGAACTTGTGCGCAGTTGCCAATTTATGGATCCGGAACGAGGTTATGCCAAAGCCAAGGAACTTCTCAAAAGACATTTTGGTGATGAACACAATATTGCCACTTCATATTTGAATAAAGTGCTCAAATGGCCATTGATCAGATCTGAAGATGCAGATGCATTACAAACTTATTCTGTGTTTCTCAATGGTTGTCTGAGTGCTATGTCTTCTGTTCAGTACTTGGAAGAATTGGATCATCCAACTAATTTGAAGGCCATTCTCAGTAAACTGCCATACAAAATCCAAGAACGATGGCGAGTAAAAGCTTATGAATTACAGGAACGTAATGGCCGTAGAGTAGGGGTTGCACGACTACTGATTTCTGCTAGTCGACTTCTTATCAAACAATACTCGAGTTACTCGACTACTCGTCGTTCATGCTACTGTAAATGAAAAGACATGAAATAGCTAGATCTTATCAATAAACATTTATTAATTCATAGCCTAATGCAACAACTACACAAGTAAACTCTCAAAACATTATAATTATGACATTTCATTTTTAAATTTTCATGTAACAGTCTAAAGCCAAATAAATAGCCGTTCTTGCTTTTCATTTCAGACGTCTGCTTCTAGGGGCCGTTCACATATCGCGTCTTTTCCGCGTTCAAGGTCGTTATTTCAAATGTAGGCGCGCGGCGAGTAGTCTAACATAATGAAAGCAACGGACGTCGTGCGCTAGTTTTTCCTTCTCATCTCCAGAAATATATCTAGTAGTAAAGTTAATGCAAGGGCTAGAAATAAATGAATCCTTTGCTGAATGATACTTCTTCGTCGTCATCATGGAGAGCGCAGTTTGGTTGCATAGCAACGACAGACGCCACGGGAGCGCAAGCGCTTGTAGGAGACAGCGGCACGGCCGCGCGCTTTTCACACGTTTTTATTTAGACGCAATATGTGAACGGCCTCGACTAGTCTATGCAAGCCCTACCGTAGAGCAACGTTTTCAGACTTGAGAGACTTCATAACCCAACAATCTAGGATCTTGTCACATCCGTTGTTTGGAAGTCTGAATGCCACACAAGCGAGAAAATCTGAACCTGCACAGACAACAATGCTCAGAGAAAGAAGGCCCAGACATGGATTTACTGGGTTTGCAACCAGTGCGGAGCCGGTGAGTAGCAGCAGTCCTGTAACACAAAAGAAAATGGTGAAAGAGTGTTTGTTTTGCCGTGCAGATCATCATCTAAGCTCTTGCAAACAGCTGAAAAGCAAAAATCATGAACAGAAATTGGAATTCCTTCGGAAAAAAGGAGTATGTTTTGGATGTTTTGATGTAGGTCACATGAGCAAACATTGCCAAAGTAGGCTTACCTGTCATGTATGCTCTCTTAAGCATCCTACTATCTTGCACATCAACAAGACCAGTGTGCAGAAGAATGACGGGGCTATAGCCAATGTTCAGACCTACGAGCCCGATCTCACGGGAAAACGTACAAATTCTACGAGGTGGCTTATTCGTACGAATTCATACGACCTGACTCGTACGAATTAGTACGATTTTTGCAAAATCGTACATATTTTACGAATTGGCCAATTCGTATGAATTCATACGAATGACCTACCCCTGACCCCGCCCCTAAACCTACCCATCACGTGGGTTTAGACAAATCGTACAAATTCGTACGAGTGAGGTCGTACGAATTAGTACGAATTAGCCAACTTTTTATCATTCGTACGAATTCGTACGAATTGGTCGTGAGATAGCGTTGGACCTACACAAGTCAAGCAGACATGTGGAGAGAAACTGGGGCCGGAGACACGGCATGCAAGCTTGCCATAGTGCCGGTTAAAGTCAAACTAAAGAAAAGTGACAAAGTAATTTGCACACATGCCTTTATGGACCCTGGGAGCTCTGCAAGCTTCTGCACAGAATCCCTTCTGAGGCAACTGCAGACAACTGGAAAAAGGACAAGAATCTTGTTAAGAACAATGAACAAGGAAAAAGTGGTTGATACATCTGTGGTGGCAGACATGGAAATCAGTGGACTGTACAATGATGACTTCTTTGACTTGCCAGAGATATATTCGCACCCTGACATTCCTGTAAAGGCTGAAAACATCCCCAATCAGGAAGATATTGCTCAATGGGAATATCTCCATGATGTGAACATTCCACAGATAAATGCAGAAATTGGTCTACTCATCGGAAACAATGTTCCTAAGGCATTGGAACCATGGCGGATAATTAACAGCCAGGGAAATGGTCCCTACTTTTCTCAGTCTAGAAAGCTCCAAATTCAAAAATAATTTCACATTTCTTCTACATAAATGACCCATTTTAAATACAAATTCATCTTTCCAGAGGTGATGTATCCCTTTAATTTATTAAGGATCACTAACTTTCTGGGTTAAACATGTCTTACGGTTGGATGTTACACAGTAAAATCCCCTGTGTTTAATGAACAGCTCTGAGTGAGCATTAGTGACGACACCTGATGTTAAAGGTGGGGAAAGCCGTTTTTGAAATATACTGTTGGCCAATGTTGATATTTGAAATCAACGCAAACAAACACACCCCTTCTTCATTGCTCCGCCTCCAAAACTCACACTCCAATCCTAACAGCCCGAGTCGGTCACGAACGCCGATCCCCTGCAAGCGAGGCGAGTGCACTAACAATGACGGTATACACCGCATTCACTAGCAGTCGTCAGCGCGACTCTCACTAGCTGACCTCCGTTACAAGAGCAATCCAAGAGTAGATGTCTGTTTATCATAGCAGAAGCGCAACAAAATAATGCTTATTGAAAAATAAAGTGATCAAACCATGGGCCCTATTTTAACAATCTGAAACGCAAGTTTCAAACGCGAAACGCAAGTAACTTTGTGGGCGGATCTCAGGCGCTGTTGCTATTATACCAACGGGATAAATGACTCTAAATGGGGTTGGTCTGAAGTAGCTACATTACTCATAGGTGTGGTTTGGGCGTAACGTGAAATAAACCAATCAGAGCATCATCTCACATTCCCTTTAAGAGCAGGCGCGCTTGTTCCATGGCGGATTGCTATTATAATGGCGGATTTGCCAGACACACGCCAGGAGCGGTTCACAGCCAAGGAGACCGACGTTCTCGGCAGGGCCGTAAAACACAGAGAAGTGACATTGTATGTGGATGGAGAAACACACCCAAATTAGCTTCGGTTAAACAGGCGTATGATAATTTGAGTAAATGTGTAAGCTAGATTTATGCCTATTTTTTCACATCTCCATGGACACCACAATGATTTCCCTCATGTGGAATATTTTTACTTGTAATTATGTATGGTTTGCAAAAATGGCAACTGCTGCATCTGTGTAGATGAGAGAAGCAAAGTGTATGTGCGTTGTGCACACGCTACATTATGGCCAAGCACGCGCCCTTAAATAGCATCTGAACGCGCCACTGACTTTAGACTCGGTTTTTCCTGGTCTGTGGTGGAATTGTTTTCTGAAACTGCAAAATAGCACCAGGGAACGTTTGCGCCGGAACACGCCTCCTCTTTTCGCTGATCCTCCCCCGGGAGCGCAAGTTCATTCCCTAATTTACTGACGTGCGTCTGTGAAGGGAAAAGTCCGCTGTGCGTCGGGTGCAAAATAGGAATGATACATGCGTCATTTTACAAAGTCAATTGCGCTGGGTGCAAGATAGGGCCCACTGTGTTACTCACGTGTGGAGTGAATCAAAGCAACATCTGTGTCTGTTTTCAGGCCTTCCCGCTTCGCTCTCTCCAGCTTTTCTCTTTTGTATCATGTCTCATCTCTACAGTATTTCTGCAGTCTTTCTTCAAATCTCCCTCTTGATCGTTCTCTCTCCTCCACCGTCATGTATTGGCTACACGCGTTTGTTGTTGTGTCGGTGCGATAACAGCATATTTCAATGAGTAAAATCACTGAAGGAAAGAGGAATAAACATTTGAAGTCTCCATTGTGGTGATCAGTGTTTCCTGTAGTTGAGCTCTTGATTGTTTTAATTAGTTTTTCTCTGGCTGTTTTAACCCTTTATGGGGCAAGTAACTATATTTAGTCACTTCTGCACACATTCAAAATGCCCCCCCCCCCCCTGCCTCCGTTTGGAGTGCTAGAGTCATGTAGTTTGCTCTCAGCCAATCAGGGGAGATCAAGCTATCTGACAGATATTGACATCAAGGCATCTGACCAATCAGCAGTGGCCTGGCGCACCTCAAACACAGCCATCTTGCAGAAATCAAAAATATTGCTTTTTTGAACCTGGCTTCTCCCACAGTTATAGTAATAACATCATAACTAAACATGGTGTTCTAAACACAAGTTGATGTAACTCACAAATTATTTGGTTGAATAGTTGTGTTAAAGATTAGGATTGCTGTTATTTGCATAGCATTTGTAAAAATTAGCTTAATGATTGGCTGAAAACTAAATGCACCATATTTGATCATATGCCCCGTTTACCTAAGTGGAGGAAGTGTCCATTTTTAGACATATGCCTTATGAATGTATTTTTTTTTTAAATTATAGTTAAATGGCATACACGGGTGCTTATTGTTCGTGTGAGGCCTAGTACTGTGTGAATTGATTTTAATTACTGAATATTGGTTTGTGATAAAACGCAATTATGAGCAAATATAAGCTCATGGCCATAGGTGAGAGTAGGAACGGAAAATAGACCGGAAAATCGAGAGCTTTGCCTGGCAGCTCCTTCTTCACCACGACAGACCGGTACATAAACTGCATTACTGCAGAAGCTGCACCAATCAGTCTTCAATCTCCCGTTCAGGCCTTCCCTCACTCGTGAACAAGACCCCAAGATACTTGAACTCCTCCACTTGAGGCAGGAGCTCTCCACCAACCTGAAGTGAGCAAGCCACCCTTTTCCGACTGAGGACCATGGCCTCGGATTTGGAGGTGCTAATTCTCATCCCAGCCGGTTCACACTCGGCTTCAAACCATCCCAGTGCATGCTGAAGGTCCTGGCCTGATGAGGCCAGCAGGACAACATCATCCGCAAAGAGCAGAGATGAAATTGTATGGTCCCCAAACCTGAAACCCTCCAGCCCCTGGCTGTGCCTAGAAATTCTGTCCATAAAAATTATTAACAGAACCGGCGACAAAGGGCAGCCCTGACGGAGTCCAACATGCACCGGGAACAAGTCTGACTTACTGCCGGCAATGCGAACCAAGCTTCTGCTCCTACAGGGACCGGATAGCCCTTAGGAAAGGGCCCCGGACCCCATACTCCCGGAGCACCCTCCACAAGATGCCCGTATCAGTACCTAAAGACAGAGATGTCTCTAAATAAATGTTCCTTGCAGTTTGTGCCTATAATAAATAAATGTTCCTTGCAGTTTGTGTGTGTTTGTCATATATTTTTTTAATTCACTCTCTGTAATTTATTTTACCCTAGACAGGCAAGTGCTCATATATGGTAACTTCATTGACCTTGATTTTCAATGCAAAGATGAAAAAAATTGAGAACATTTTTTTTTGTTTAAATGTCCTTTAACATCCCCCATTAGGTTTCTGAGGTTAAAAATTTGAATTTCCAAATATTTCAATGAGTGCCCTATAAAGGGTTAACAGTGTGTTCAAAAAAGACTTTTAATGTGTCAGAAGGATTCAAGACAGAATAACATCCAGCCTGGTCTCATTGTTAATACATAGGTATTAATACGTCATTTTCAAAGACACAAAACGTACTTTTTTGTACGTTTGGATAGATGATGTTGACTGTCATGGTGACGCTATCATGAAGTGGCCTGATTCACTGATCAGAAGTGTTTTTGTTGTTGTTGTTGTTGTTGTAGTGGTAAAAACAAGTTTCCTATTGTAACCCCATCATCTCACAAGGGATGAGGAGAACTCGGAAAGGGCCACAACCACAGTGTGTTTCGTTGCAAATATAACAAAGTTTATTATACAAGATTCACAAAAAGCACATGGGGTAATCAGAGATGGCAAAGAGAATAAAAAACAAACAAACAAACAAAATTGTAACCGTTACAGACAACAGGGTTCCCGATCCTATCCAATGGAAATTGCTCTGAAACTATGTGCACACTCACAAGTTCAACAAACACACTTTCACTCCAACCTCCACAAGTGTAAAGTAAATCAAAGCACTACCATCGATTCCCAAAACCTTACAGAGTAAACCACATACAAGGAAATGGGAACCCCACCGTCAGTTGTAGGTCCACAACAAACAAAACAAAAACAAAAACAAAATAAAACAAACAAAGACAATTTCACAAATTAAATCAATCCCTTTGCCACTTCCATACACAAGACCCAATTCAGCATTAAAGTCATCTCTTCAAACACCCAATAAGCCACCAATGCTTTCACTAAAGTAAACGGCAATCATGCATCATCTGTAAAGAAAACAAAGAAAGAATACACATTGATGATTGCCCTATAAAATATTTACAAGGATTAAAAAAACCTTAACCATTAAAACAAACACAAATATAAAATAAAATAAAACTTAAAACCAAATCTCCCTATTAAATAGTTCAATTAATATCAGTACCTGTATTCTCAAATATATCTGCTTAATTCTCTGAGGCACCAATCAACACCATTCCCATAAGAACACTAAAACAGAAAACAAATACAAACATGTTAAAACTAGACAAACTCACTATGGTCTCATAAATCAACAACCCTTACCTTCCCAATTCAGTTCTATAATCAACTTGTTTTTTTCATCTGCTATTACACAGCCTTGAAAGACACCAAACAGCTTTTCCTGTTTGCCACATGGTACCACAAAGAGGAAGTCTAAACAGTTTGGTTTCCCTTTATAGTGTCTTAATTCATGGGATTTGTAGTCCATCCAATTTGTAGTCCTTCCTCTTCTACCCCATTACACTATTTTAAATCCTTGTTTCTTGTCCACTGTGGGAGATGCTGAGGCTATGATTCTGACTCGTACCATAAATAGATCCAGAGAGGCGTGTTGATGTTCCAAACTAATAACTGAAGTTTATTAAATCAAAAATAAAGATGCATTGTAACATAAAACAAAACAAACAACTTTTAGGCAGCTTGCAGGTTTGTTGCACCATGCCACCCTAGCTCCAAGTGTACGGTCAAAAGACTGTGTGCTCTTGCAACAGCGCCCCCTTCCTGTCAGGGGTGGCCTATCCTTTATACAATTTTTCACCTCTCACCTATAGAGGGCACACACTCAGAAAAATAAACACAATTAACAAAACACAACAAACTGATATTTAAATGAACAAATTTATACAAATTAAATAAGGTGGTAAGTATGGCTCCTACAGTTGTTGTTATTAATTAGTTTAAATATTGTGTGTGTCGCGTCAGCCTCTTGGTAGTTTCTACCGTGATCACATTACTCTATTTCGGCCACAAGACTCTTCCTCTATTTACTCCTGTAAAAGGTCTACCTTTATAAAGTCAGGAGGAGTCAGGTAGGCTTATAATATTCTCTTCTCTGATTATATTATCTCAGGGGCAGCTCTGATCTACTGTACCCCCTAGGCCTGCGGTTCAGAAAACAGCCAAGCCTACCAGTGTAGTTAGTTCAGTTCACCACAGCTGTCTCTCCTATTCCTGCTCATGGTCTCCCACGGCCTACTCAGTTGCGAATGTTTGACAACCTTGTCTGGATATTGCTATAAAAATCAATCTTTTTCAGACAGTCATCTCATGAAACCCCAAAAGGATTCTTACTCTACAGCAATGAACAGACTGGGACAATATTATCAGAGTTTTGAGGGCAGTCCTCATTCTCATTTTATTATTTCTTGCAGAGGTAAAAGCTAAATACACCACTCTATGCCAGCTAAGCTGGAAGATCCATGCCAGAGACACATTACATTTTAAAGCTTTGTTCAGTGTATGTTTTCTTCTCTAAGAATGTCAGGTTTCTTATCTTGATCTTCTGGGGGCGTATTACAGAAACTTTGTATCTTAAGTCTTAAGTTAAGATCTGACAAGTTAATTTTGGATTTTCGCTCATTATCAATCACGCCACCGGCCTCATGCCGCTCTCTCACGGCCCTCGGCCTCGTCCTGCTTGCCACACTTTTCATTATATTAAGTTTTGATAAGCTTGGTAGAAAAGGCAAAGCCCAATAATTTTTAGTCTGTAATTATTTTTATTTTAGAGTTTTATCGTCAAAGTGCAGCACATCACTTGAGTGTTCACATAGTCTTTCCACCATCAAACATCGCTGTTCTTCATCTTGTATCATTAATAAATGTGACGCCATTCTCAGACAAGGCTATTTTTATGTGATTTTTATAGTTGGCTTTCAAAAACTATTGAAGTTAGGACACCATTGGGGTTAAGACCATTTTTAGTATTTTTTGTGGAGTTAGGATGCTTCTGTAATACCATTTCCTATCCGTAGTTAAGATAAGATTATGCACTTAAGAAATGTCATTTTGTAATAGCTTTTGTCCTAAATGAGGTCCTAACTGAAATTGCCATGGTTACCAAACAGAAATATAGGATTCTAAAGTTAGGATCTCTCTCTCTCTCTCTCTCTCTCTCTCTCTCTCTCTCTCTCTCTCTCTCTCTCTCTCTCTCTCTATCTCTCTCTCTCTCTCTCTCTCTCTCTCTCTCTCTCTCTCTCTCTCTATTCAATTCAAATGAGCTTTATTGGCATGACTTGTACAATATTGCCAAAGCATTGGCCATTACATAGGCAATGAACAAATAATCAATTAAGTCAATAAATCAATCAGTAAACAAATGCATGAATACATTTATATAAACAAGAAATAACACGACAAAGAAAAAAAAGAAAAAAACACCATTGTACATTTGTACCTTCGACAAGAAAATAACATTTCTGACTTCAGTTTTGTCCACTGGCTGACTCTCTTAGTTTATGGCAAGCTGCTATATATTTTGCTGCTGTTGTGATCAAGCTACTGTAGTTTTCTCCCAAAATATTATTTATTATTTTTCTGAATTTGGTAATGCCATAAAATTTGGTTCTAGTTGTTTGAATTTCCAATCTAGTTGTTTGAGTGACTAATCAAAGTTTAACCTGATAGAAAAATATTTATTTAATGTTATCCGTGTAATATTTAATCTGTAACAATGTGGACTTTTATAAAGATCCGTTTGGCCATTAACTTTTAAATGCATCATTATGCATGAATATGAGGAGAGTCTCCGCATGAAAGACCCGCGACTGCAGATCAACGTGCTTCTGCATTTCTCTCCGATACGGTAGAAAATTCGACATGTTATCAAACACACCTGATTCAGGTCATCAGCTCATTAGTGACTCAGCCGTTTCTCAATATGTGTTCTTGTCTGTACTTGTGTTCTTGTGGACTTGAGAGACGTCATCAGTCGCTGCCCTACTTCAGAGTCCACATCAAGCCAAGAACAGTTCAACTTCTTCAAATCCCCGGATGTGTTCTTGATCCGCCCCTTTTACCGAGGATGCATCGAGAGGTGACTTGTGCAGACTTGAGACAACAAGGCATCCCAGAATGCATCTCGCACCAACCAGCAAGCGTCAAGCGTAGGAGTAAACCTGCATAATTTAAAAATACCACTGTTATTGTGTCACAAAATGCTGTTTTAAGAGTTTTCCAGGCGAGAATGTAGTTGTTTTAAGCTCAAATCTGTGGTTTATTTATAAAGATACAGTAGCTCCTGTTTTAAAATTGTGAGAATGCAGGAGATCTCCGGGCGCTCAGCGTTAATTAACCCCGTCTAGAACAGCCTTACCTCGGCTAGTCCTTCTGACGTTTGCTGCTGTGCTCTGATGTCTCTGTAGTGGTTAAACAGGAGATGTTATTCGTTGTGTGTGTATTTAATGGGCGATCTTTGGTCTCATGAATCTATAATTTGTTCCCTGGCAAATCGTTTTGGCTGAGAGCAAACTGAAGGTCATGATATATTTAGGCCATTTAACTTTACCATTATAGCCTAGAGCGCTGACTTTGTAAATCTTACAGAATTGTTTGCTTTATTTCTTATTGTATAGCTTCTTATACCTTTTACGTATACTTGTATAATGGCAATTATTGATCGTTAAAACTGACATTTAACCAAAAAAAAAGAGACAGGGTTGTGTTTTGTTATATTTCAATTTATTACAGTGAAGATAATCAGAGTACATGTGCACATATTGCCTGAACCACATATTAATGTTTAATATTTTTAAAAATGTAAATAAAAAGTTGTTGATAAAAACATGTATATTGTTTTAAATATACATGCAGTGAAGGTCATCAAAGTACACGTTGCCTGAACCATATTTGTGTGGCTATGTTTAATGTTTAAGATTTTTTTTTTTTTTTATGAAAACAAAAAGAGGCAGAGTGATGTTATAATATTTTGTTTTATTGTTGCCTAAAATATAGGCTACATACTGAGATAACCGGAGTAGCCAGAGCGAGCTGAGTGACGTTATCAAGTACGCTGCTGTTCCATTTGCAGATTTACCGGACTTTCATCCTCTCGTCTTTGGGAGTCCGTTCTCCTGAGTCAAACTTGGCAAGTCTGAACTTTGCGTACTTGGTATTGAGAAACGCCTAAAGATCTGAAATGAGTGTGTCAGACAAAGGAGACGTGCAACATGTGCAGTGTTGGACCTCCAGGAACATGATTAGGAACCACTGATCGAAATGTTTGGAAGAGAACAGTCCATTTCTCTTGACATGTGCTACAGACCATGTGATAATCTTACCAAAACTATAAAATGAGCACTTGTGAGCAGGAAGTTTTTAGAAACAGTGTCATTTATACACTCACAGACATCAACAATCAGCATATGAAACATAACAATCGAGACATCATGTCGGCATACAAAACTCATTAATAGAGCCCAGGATGTATTGTGGCATGAATAATTTATTCAGCTGAACTATTTTTTATTTAGGTATTACTAATTACTATTATTTTACTAAATCCTCCATTATACCTTTAAAGCAGTTATTTAAATGACTTTAATGCTGTAATTTGAATGTCATTGGAAAGACATGTTGAGCTGCCTATTCATAAATATCTTTATCAATGTTGAATAGTTTTCCAAACTGCAATTGCTGAAAGAGAAATAAACTAACGAAAGTCAAGAGCCCAACTAAATCAAACACCGATCACCATAATGGTGTGCTCAAATGAACATCAACATCTAAACCTCTGTTAATTCGCAGTAAGAACTTCTGTAGACGTCTGACAGAAATAAAGTCAGTCTGGTTAGTAATAGGTGAAGCTGGTAATGCTGTTTGTGGAGTTGTTTAATCCTCCTCCGCTGAGATCTTCAGAGATTTAAAGTATTTTATCTTCAGTTGATTTCATCTAAGACTGTGGCTGAAGTCAGTTGTAGTTTCTGTTCTTGTTGTTTCACTTTCCTTCATTGGTTCTGCTTGTTAACAGCAGGCGTCCGGATGTTTGAAATAATATTTTAGTAACATCATAATATCCTTTTAAAAACATTCCTCTAACATTATGAAAACTGGACATTTTAACGTTTCCATCACCACAACAGAATGTTTGGAAAACATTCTTAGAACTATAATTTGTGGAAATTGAATAATTAATCAAACTGCATTCTCTTTTTAAAGGTCCCTGAGAGCAGTGAAGAAAACAGACGGCAAGAGAGAAACACCAGCAGAAGAAATGAATCTGAGTCAACTGCTTGAATGAAAGAGAACTGCACTGCATTATCTGCACACATATTATATAAGGACATCTATCTTTAATATATACTAAAACATTTTCTCTAATGAGCATTTATTTTTAACACGTCTTATTAATTAGTGCCTGTGTTTTTGTCAAAACAAGATGATTTTTCTTATAGCATACAGTGTTGGGGATAATGCATTACAAGTAACACATTTTTTTCTGCATTTAATCTCACTTTATTGTCCAGTGTTGCTGCTGACCTTCGATGATTCAGTTACACCATAAGCAAAAATGACTTTAGATTTGTTGTTATTATTGCTGAAGAAAGTGTTAAACTCTCTTCACCTGCATCCTATTCTTCTGCAATCTTGAATGGCAGCAGCTGAAGAGTTTGTTTGAGCGCCCTCTATTGTACACGCGTGGATTTGCATTTCCTTCAGCCTTATTATTTCAATTTTGGTGTGAAAGGGCCTTTACATTTGCCCAAAAATATTACGTAAATATTAATATTATTTTTATTTTTATAATACTAAAACAAATAATAAAAAACAGCCCATGTGAGGAAACAGTACTTTTCTTAAAAACTAACTTTTCAAGGGAGTAATGTGATATTGTAATTTATTACTTTTCAAAGTAACTCTCCCCGACACCGCTCATATATAGCCTACTGTTTTCTTACTTCATTTATTTCATATTTGCTGTTTTTTGCTGAAGTTAACAAACTGTAAGCTTTCTAATTGATAAATAAAGCGTGACATGACATTTTCTTTGCATGACTTTTTCACATTTGTTAACCTAAGATCACAAGGGTTGAAAAAATGTTTGTTAATACAAACTTATGAACAAAAGTTATGACCATATTCTAAACAGTTCAGTGAAGGTCACGGGTGTTTTCAATGTATTTTCTGATTCTCTGATGCTGGGACTAAATTGCTCAACAAAGGGAAAGTAACTACACATTATGAGTATAAAAACTGATAGCAATCAAAATTCATTGAAATCTTAGCTGTGTTTTTACTTTGCAGTGCATTATTATCTCACACTGAACAGGGTGTCGTCATTAAAATAATATTTCATTCTTGAGAATGTTAAACGCTTTTCACATCCAGAAAACTATCAGAGGACGTCTCAATTTAACCGATTATTTTGAAGGATTCCTCAAGTGTATCCTTCACATCCTTCAATCACCCACAATCCTTTGCAACACATTCAATTCATGAAGAATTAACGTACAGAAAACAAGTCGGCTCTGAGCTTATCTTAGTTTATTATTAAATGTAAGACTAAATTAATGTTCGGGACATCAAGGCATAAATGTTATCTTTTGTTTTGGTGTAAATTAATCACTTAACACTAAACTGCCAGTAATGTCAGCCACTGGGAGACCACAGACGAGTGTCATTCACTCTATTGCATTAATGCATTTTTCCAAAAGTAAGTGTTATATTATGTTGGTGCTGAAACTGTGGGGGCAGGAACATGTGTGTTGTAGCCATGCACACTTACACTGTCTTAGACTGTCTAGCGTTTAATGCTGAGGATGAACAACCCACAAGCCTCAGAAGGACTGACGGACACAGCCTCGCTAGGATGCCTGTGTGACAACCTGCCCCGACCTTACATTTATGGGGGAAACAATACCTTTGTCCTGTCAAAACACTTTCGTCCATTTGTTGTTGACTCTTGCTTTTGCATTGTCAATGTGTTTTTGTTTTAGCTTATTAAAAAAATCCTTTTTTGAATTTGATACACACACACATTCACAAAAGTTTTATAACCACTGCCAGAGAAAAACTTTGACTGACTTCCACTGTGACAACTAGCCCTGATGTCCACTAATTAACAGATTACCAAGCATAAATATTAATGCATAAAGTATTCATTCTGATTGATGTTTATCTCTCTAAAAAGTGGTGAGCGACATTAATTAGGTAGATGAGAAAATACTTAAAAAGACCGAAAAACAAGAAGAGATTTAAGTTTGCTCAGTCTTCTCCAGTTGATGTGATGGACTCGTCCACTAAAGCTCCTGCTGACGGCAGCAAACTCCTCAACTCTTCACACAAATGCAGGTTTCGATCTCTGCACCGCATTATTGGCTGAATGCAATCATTCTGTCTGCCACACATGTCCTCTTCTTCTGAGCAGGACGATTCCTCAACTTCAGTCCACATATCATTGAGGATCGAGAAGAGACATTTGAGGCTGTAACCCAGGAGAAAGCAACCAGAGGTTAGAGAATATCAAGGTTGTATAATGCATGAGTCTCCACACCTGCTCCTGTAGAGTTAATCTCCAAACCTAATCTAACACTCCTGAAGCAGTTTATCAAGGTGTTCAGGGTTCAGTGTTGGAGCGGGGCTGGAACTGAAGTCAGCAGGAGAATAGCTGAAGGAAGTCTGTCTGAAATCAGCTTCGTAATATATATTTGTGTGAAATTACCTGATAGGGCAACAAGTCAGCTGCGTAAGTTTTCAGACACAGCCCTGCTGTATAACAATCTTTCAGTGTCTGATTGTTCAGTATCTACTTCTTGAAGCTAAAAAAAAAAAAAAAAAAACTTCCCGGATTTCTATATGTTTATGTCTCCAGTAAAATCTTTCTTATTATGTCTTCACAGCAGAAGTTGGAGTCAGTTCCTCCTCATCCGCAGTCAACGGATCCTCAGAACAAAAAGAGTCGGAGCTGTTGACTGTGACCCTGGACCTGAACCCGTCACAGAGTGAGATAAAGCAGCTCTCCATCTTTTCTACTGTACTCTTAACCCTTGTGCATCAATTTAAAAAAGTTACACATAGCTATAGAGGACAAAAATGTCAGTGTCAAAAAACTGTCCTAAAAAAAATTTAAGCTTAGGAGCACAGACTTAAGTTTGGTATCATTTTAAAGAATACCCTTGGCAGATTATTGCTAAAGTAAAATAAAATAAAATAATAATAATGGGAAGCAAGGTGTCTGAGCAAGACACTTAACCCCTAGTTGCTCCAGAGGTGTGCAACCTCTGACATATATAGCAATTGTAAGTCGCTTTGGATAAAAGCGTCAGCTAAATGAATAAATGTAAATGTAAATAATAATAATAAAAATAATAATAATAAAAAAAAAGTTATATAGGTTTAAGTTTATGAAAATTATTTACGAACATTATTTTATATAAAATATATATTTTATGAAACAAGTTGAACTCTAAAACGGCTAGAAAATCAAAGCCATGATTCTAAATAAGTTGTGTTCCAAATTTGAGGTTGATTTCTCAAAAACATAAGCTTTCAGTAAGATTTTGTTTGGGCGCAGTACCAGACTTTCCCCATTGGACGCCAAACTCCACTGGTGATCACAGTGATTGGATTTTATATTTGCAGTAGAGTTTTTCTCTCTCAAATATTACAAGCACACAAACACACTTTTTATTTTATTACACACATACAAACCACACTCAGACATCCATACCAACACACCCACACAATTATCGTTGCATAATTTATCCAATTGGCTCTATAATAAGCCAAAGCAGAAAACAGGAGTTGTTTTCACAGGAGAGTATTTGCTTTATAGAGCTGGTAAGTCCCGCCCCTTCCGCTAACCCCGCTGGACCTCAAAGTTGAAAAACCGTCAATGCAAGTGAATGGGAGAAAATAATTATTTTCTGGTCCCGTTTGAATTTTGCCATGAATGTGAACATATGTTGTCTGTGAATTTTTTATAGAACTTTTCGTGTGAAGAATGCTACAATTTAGCGGGTAGAAGTTTGATACGGTTAGACTTTGTGTGAGAGCACTTTGTGGACTACAACTCTTCGCTGCTTTCGACGCATTTGAAACTTCACCACCACTAGCACACGGACTAGCTCACGAATCCCGCTAAACATGACTGTCTTTGGTGCACTTCACCGCCTTCTTTCAGGGAGAGGACAAAATCGTTGAGGTTGGTGAAAACCACGGGTAAGTCAACTTTATGGGGTGACGTCACATAGGCGACATGTAGTCTTTCTCGTTATGTCTTTTCCACAACTGCTAGCCGAAGAATCATACCATATACTGTCAAACTCGTAACATGAAAAATGATATAAAAAATTCACAGACAACATATGTTCACATTCATGGCACAATTCAAACGGGACCAGAAAATAATTATTTTCTCCCATTCACTTGCATTGACGGTTTTTCAACTTTGAGGTCCAGCGGGGTTTTACCAGCTCTATAGGCCAAACCTGAAAAAATGGCACCATCTGATAAAAAAAATAGTAAAAATAAAACTTTTGAAGCCTTGCCAACAGAATGAAAGACTGAAAAGATTGCATGATTTTATAGTTAAACGGCCCTGCGATTAAAAAAATGCAGTTTTAGTAGGTTTCAATGGGGACATTTTTGTCCAAAAGGCGCTGAGAGGAGGTATTTTGTGTACCTAGTGCAAAATAGATTTTTTAAAGGAAATGGCAGTGAAATAGTAAAATTCCAATAAAAACCTGTGGCAAATTTTATGCAGTTAGCATTAACACAGGCAAAGTGATAAAAAAATAAAAATAAAAAAAAACCCTGAAAAGGACAAAAATGTCCATAAGGATGCACAAGGGAATGCACAATGCTTGATTTGACTTGATAAATGCTGATATATTCAGATCTACTCCTATATTAAAGCAGGTAAATGGTATGAATAATATATCATTCTTTGTATTAATATTTCTTCCCAGCAGTAGTTGATGGGATGAAGCCCTGTCCCAGCAGTAGTTGATGGGATGAAGCCCTGTCCCAGCAGTAGTTGATGGGATGAAGCCCTCTCCCAGCAGTAGTTGATGGGATGAAGCCCTGTCCCAACAGTAGTTGATGGGATGAAACCCTCTCCCAGCAGTAGTTGATGGGATGAAGCCCTCTCCCAGCAGTAGTTGATGGGATGAAACCCTGTCCCAACAGTAGTTGATGGGATGAAACCCTCTCCCAACAGTAGTTGATGGGATGAAGCCCTCTCCCAGCAGTAGTTGATGGGATGAAACCCTCTCCCAACAGTAGTTGATGGGATGAAACCCTCTCCCAGCAGTAGTTGATGGGATGAAGCCCTGTCCCAACAGTAGTTGATGGGATGAAACCCTCTCCCAGCAGTAGTTGATGGGATGAAGCCCTCTCCCAGCAGTAGTTGATGGGATGAAACCCTGTCCCAACAGTAGTTGATGGGATGAAACCCTGTCCCAGCAGTAGTTGATGGGATGAAACCCTCTCCCAACAGTAGTTGATGGGATGAAGCCCTCTCCCAGCAGTAGTTGATGGGATGAAGCCCTGTCCCAACAGTAGTTGATGGGATGAAACCCTCTCCCAGCAGTAGTTGATGGGATGAAGCCCTCTCCCAGCAGTAGTTGATGGGATGAAGCCCTCTCCCAGCAGTAGTTGATGGGATGAAACCCTCTCCCAACAGTAGTTGATGGGATGAAACCCTCTCCCAGCAGTAGTTGATGGGATGAAGCCCTGTCCCAACAGTAGTTGATGGGATGAAACCCTCTCCCAGCAGTAGTTGATGGGATGAAGCCCTCTCCCAGCAGTAGTTGATGGGATGAAACCCTGTCCCAACAGTAGTTGATGGGATGAAACCCTGTCCCAGCAGTAGTTGATGGGATGAAGCCCTGTCCCAACAGTAGTTGATGGGATGAAGCCCTCTCCCAGCTTCCATGGTTCTTCCACATCCACAGACGGATCTGCCAACAGAATGAAAGATTGAAAAGATTGCATGATTTTATAGTTAAACGGCCCTGCGATTAAAAAAATGCAGTTTTAGTAGGTTTCAATGGGGACATTTTTGTCCAAAAGGCGCTGAGAGGAGGTATTTTGTGTACCTAGTGCAAAATAGATTTTTTAAAGGAAATGGCAGTGAAATAGTAAAATTCCAATAAAAACCTGTGGCAAATTTTATGCAGTTAGCATTAACACAGGCAAAGTGATAAAAAAATAAATAAAAAAAAAACCCTGAAAAGGACAAAAATGTCCATAAGGATGCACAAGGGAATGCACAATGCTTGATTTGACTTGATAAATGCTGATATATTCAGATCTACTCCTATATTAAAGCAGGTAAATGGTATGAATAATATATCATTCTTTGTATTAATACTTAATATTAATACTGTCCCAGCAGTAGTTGATGGGATGAAGCCCTGTCCCAGCAGTAGTTGATGGGATGAAACCCTCTCCCAGTAGTAGTTGATGGGATGAAACCCTCTCCATTAACTAGTGGTTGGCTCTTAAAATAGCTTTATATTATATATTAACAAGTTAAAAGACTGAGTTTATTTCTTTTTGGCTGCTGTCTTTTTAGGCTTGGCTGCTTTAGGTTTCGCCATTTTTGGGTTTAGCTACCTCTGACTTTTTTCGGACTCTTGGCTGCTTTCTTAGGAGTCGCTGGTTTCTTTGTCTTCTTAAAGGGGTCATGAACTGGATTGTTTTATTATTTTATAATGTTGCCTGGGGTGCCCTTATAATGTTAGTATGATTTTTACATCAAAAATTGTCATAATTTATAAATAAATGCCATTTTTCCAAGCCTGATTTCAGGCTCAGATTTGAACGCTCCGTTTTAAGGGGCGTGTCTGCTGTGAGACTGCAGTGCAAACGCCCACTGCTGTGATTGGCTGACATGCTTGCATATGAAATAGCTAGTATTACATGAACTCTCTCGAAAACTTTTACTACGTTTTTACTATTACAGCTATCGAGATTAACAAATTGTGAAAAGTATCGTTTAAAGCATTATATTTAAATCTATTCCATCACATGAAAGGTTGCAGCATGACGAGCACTGACTGAGCAGATGACAGTCTGTTGATCGCGTGAATAAAGATCTTAACATTGCAACGCAATTTTTGCACTCTCACAAATGCTTACACCAAATCACAATGCAAACACGATGTGAATACACAGTAAGAGCTTCGTTGTGTAGTGTAACAGTGTCATTATTTCATCACGAGTTTGGTAAGTGTCCAGATAAGCTCTCGCGGCTCGCGCTGTGCTGTTTGATTGACAGCTTGGGCGATTGGAAAGGGATCGTTCTTTGATCGCTTTCTGTATATAATTTAATAACAGTTTAAAAAAGATTATTTTCATAATACTACGAGAAATTATGTGAAGTTGATCGTTTAGTCACATAAACAGGATGAACGATTTTAAGAGAAATATCTGAACTTGAATAATTACACAGAAATCACTGATCGCAGATCAGGCATTATAATACACATGGTTACTTACATGTTGCTGGCAGATCCGTGTCGGGAAATTGTGATTGACTGGTTTAATAAAGTTTAACCATGCTGGAATCCGAAGGAAGCTTATGCAGACTGTCTTCTTCCACAAACAGGCACTGCACAATATTTAAACAGCATGTTTATTGCTTGGAAGTAGCTCAATCCGGTTTAGCAATTATCATATCATCCTATGTTATTTAGCATGTTTGGGCGAATCGGTGGGCGGGGCTAAACAGGCCGTGTTGAAGTAGGCGTTGATCTTCTTTTGTGGAGGCGGTGTTTTATCCTCTTTGACGTCATAGTTCCCCACTTTGAAAAACGAGTCGTTTGCTGAGCCTGATGTCTATAAAAGCTTTTATTGGACTAACAAAGTAGTTTTCAGTTCTGAAACTTACAGGATATTATTATAGTATGATGATCTCTTATATGTCAAAAGCTCAAGGAAATTTTGATTTCTCAGTTCATCACCCCTTTAAGGCTCTTCGTTGCCTTTTTAGCAGCGGGCTTCTTCACCTTCTTCAGAGATTTCTGAGCGGCGGGTTTCTTTGCGGCTGCAGTTTTGGTCTTCTTAGCGGCAGCGGGTTTCTTGGCTTTAGGAGCCACTTTCTTGGCGGGTTTTGTCTTGGTCTCACTCTGTTTCTTGTTTAGTTTGCAGGAGCTGGAGGCACTGGTCCCTTTAGTCTGGACTAGGGTGCCTTTATCTGTCTGTGTAACTTTAAGAGAAAGATAGATGCAAAAGGTTTATAACTCAGTTCAGAATGACACCTTTTTTTCACTGTTTCCACCAAGGCCGTACGGTTTTAACTCTTAGCTGTTGTGTATTAGTTTTCTATACTGATTACACTGAATTCGGGTAGGATTGGGTTTTGTACCTAATCTTGCATATTTATCTCAATATATAGGCTAATCATAATCTGTTGAACACTTATTATAGTTTTTTATATATGCATTTATTGAGGTTTAATGACCATCAAAGTGATATCAACCAACGTTGGCAGCCCTTTAAATAAATGTCATCATTGTTCACAGTCTAAATGAGTTCAGTTTCTCTCAGGTGGTTTCGCAGTAACTTTATAGCGGAAGTCACAGTATGTTGTGGGTTGTTTCCAAAAGCAGCCGTTCTTATATAGTGGGTCTAACTTTTCAGAGGCCATGGGTGGGAGAAAACTGAAATTAGATTTACAGCAAAACACATACATTTTCACATGTCGCAGAGGCTTCTTTCAGCTCACTGAAGATGTAGTCACTTTAGCAGCTGCTTGTAGAGCGAATATGACTGTTAAAGTCTTGAGTTTAAGAGGCTTTGTTAAAAAGGTCATTAGTTATAAACCTTGTTGATTATATATATTATTTATTTTTATTTATTTTTGCCGAAATTGATCGACGCTCAGCAGCCAATCAGCGTTCAGGCGAACATCTCCAGCCCACAGTCTTCCAGATGAACTTCCCCTTGTATTATAATATAATTACATGCACACACATAATGTGTGGTTTTGCACCTAAATGTTGGTGCTACCCGCCAAATAATCTAATGTATGACACAGCAAGTTTGTTTTTCTTGAATTATTTATCTCATGTCTGTATTTCTTTAAATATTCATCATGTGTCTATTTTAAAACACTTATTAGTCTGTGTAAGTGGCCACTGGAGGCCGCTAGAGGTAATGCATTCACAGTCAGGTCATTCATGTGACTGGGTTGGAGGCTGTGAGCAAGCGGGTAATCCATCGACCGGAAGTTGAAGCCGGCCGCGTGCCGCCATCTCGTAGCAGAACTTCACCTGCTGTTAGCATTCCATTGACTCCCATTCATTTTGGCGTCACTTTGACAGCGAATAACTTTACATCTGAGGTGTTTAAAGACTCCATTTGTCCATTATTTATTTCTAAAGAAACACGACAATGTATAAAGGGCTCCATTACCTTCTATGTTACGTTATGGCCCCGTAGAAACAGTTTTTGTAAAAATAGGCTAACGATTGCGTCATAACCACTCGACTGTCTGTCGCACAGTAGAGAAATTACCGTACAGACAGGAGGAGAAGCTCGTAGGCAATTGGGGGGACATCAATATGGCGTACTGGCGTTACATTTTAAAATAAATACTATACAAAATAATTAATCAGAATACTTACTCCTGCTCACTCACACCAAAGAACTCTTTGCTCAAGCTCGGCGTCTCTGCAAGATTAATGTTGGCAGTTTGCACGCACAGCTACTAGAAGATTTACATCTGTCAGACAGGTTGCTCACGTCATCAAGCTTGGTTTAGCCCCTTTCACACAGAGATTCCGGAAAATACACGGATAAAGTGACCCGGGATTTGACCCGGGTTCATTTGATTTTGGTTCATTCACACTGCCAGTGATTTTCCGGAATCAGAGAGCGCGTTCACACACAACCCGTGTATGTCCCGGAAAGACACGTGACATCGATGTGACTTGTAATGTCTCAGCAGCGTCTTCAGTTTGCTTATGAGCTGCGATTTCTCTCTCGAGAAACCACGCTTGTGCATTTATTTCTCTGATTCGATCATAAAATTGCGCATTTCGTACCGTTTCACAGCTGGCGAACGATCCCGGCTTCAGCGTCATCACTACGACACGGCATTATTACGGCTTTTGTTCACACAGCGCGCGTCCCAGGACTGAACACGGCAATGTTACTAGGTCCCCAACCCGGCATCGATCCCGGCATTAAATCCGGGTCGTGTTTGCGTTCACACAGAAGGCGTTCCGGCAATTTGCCGGCAATTTCCCGGGTTCAATGCGCTGTGTGAAAGGGGCTCTTGAGTCTGCGCGTCAGGAACGGAAGTGCTAAAAAATCGCTAAAAATGGGCTTCACTTGTCTCAATTGAGTTCCAATGAGATGGCTCTGTCCACTTCTTATACTGTCTATTGCTGTGAGCCCAGGAACCTGTATGGCTGATCAACAGTTGCTCTCGCCTGATTTGATTTCTCTCATCTCAGAAGCTCAGGGACATATTTCACAGACCTTCAAGCTAGCGGCTAATTCAGGAAAGCAGCAAGTCTAAAGTTTGCACCCTTGGTGAGCGGAGCGAGGTGTGTATTATTTGGCTCCATTTATAAGAGAAGGAAAGGCTTTAAGGATGTAAAATGTCTATATTGACTGTTACTGGAAATTGTTTTGTTGTGTATCTTGTACCAGGAAAGCTACATGCGTTAAGTGAGCAAATTATTGTTTTATGTGTTATTTTTAATGTGCATTGCACATATCCACAAATGCATGATGATGCACTGTAAAAGAGTTGAGGATTTATTTGTAAAAAAAAAAAAAACCCTGCTAATATCTGAGATATGTGGTGACAAATAAACGGGTTATTCTCAAATATCTACTGACCAAGTCTCTTTCCGGACACTTAAAGATGATTGTGCTTTCAATAGCCAACTTATTTCTTCAGGCCTAATAAAAGAGTTAAGCTCATAGTCGTGGTTTGACTTCTGCTCTGTTTCTGCCCTGTGGTTTTAACCAGAGTAGAGGAAACATTTATGCATGATCTGCATCTTTAGTTTCATAAACCTCAAAATATCATCACAAGATCAAAGATTCACAGAATGTCTGTACAATTTTCATTGATTTCCCTTTTTTAGAAATCCAAAACCATGTTAATTCGTCTGTAAAAGGAGAGCAGTGAGAAAGGGTTGTTTAGAAGTGATGAAAGATGTCACTTCTAAACTGCCCTTCCCACTACTATCCTTACAAATACACATGCATACACACATTACTTTACTGACTGACCCCTGACCCCCTAACTGACCCCTGACCTCCCAACTGTCTCTCAAGCCTGATTCAGGGATCCTCTCTTCCTGACTCTCCTCAAGTTCACTGTCAGAGGGATTCGGGTCGATCATGTTCCTTCCATCCATAAAATATTATTGTGTCCAATTCCTGTAAGTATCAGTAAAACACTGACTATTGGTGCGTTCAAGTCATGTCAGAAAGATGGTAATTACGAGTTGAACGCACATGAACTGCACCACAAAGTCGTAATTACGAGCGGGAAGCAATGACAGAAACAAATAGTTTTCAATCATAAATGTAATTCTGAATACTGACAGTATACAATGTAGTTTTTATGCATTATGTGTATTGTCAATGAAGACGAGAGATAAAGTTTACCAGAAAACACTCATTCAGACATGAGCTGATGGGCTTGAGTGACCAAACTACATTACCCAGCATTCTCTGCAGCATACTACTACTACTACTACTACTACTCTTAATAATAATAATAATAATAATAATAACTAGATTAAAAAGTTTGTTGAGACAAACTTTAAGTTCACTTGAGAAAGTTTGGACCAGAAAGTTTGAAGAAGTTGTTTAAAGTAGTTTGAAGTTTAAATTAGATTAAAGTTTAAATTGGGTGGTTGCCTAGGGTGTTCTGGGAGGTTGCTATGGTGTTGCTAGGCGGTTGCTAGGGTATTCTGGATGGTTGCTAGGGCATTGCTATGTGGTTGCTAGGGTGTTCTGGGTGGTTGCTATGGTGTTGCTAGGCGGTTGCTAAGGAATTTTGGGTGGTTGCTAGGGTGTTCCTGGTGGTTGCTATGGTTTTGCTAGGCGTTTACACACACATAAACACATGCTCACTAACACACACACACGCTCACTAACACACACACACTAACTTGCTCACAAACTCTTTTTATCGAATAGACATTTCAGCTGATTTTATATATATATATATAATTTTTTTTTTTTTTTTATTAATTAAAGGAGTAGTGTGAGTTCCAAAAAGGTAGTTTGCTGCCTGAGAGCAACATCATGCCATCTTGTTGTGGACAATTATCAGTTAATTTGTACTTTTGAGTTCATAATGAGTCTCTGATCATTTGAAATGAATATAGTTAAAAGATAAGTGCAATATTTTATAATGAATATCTTTGTTTACTTTCTTAGAAACAATCACACTGGGCTTTAAATGATGACAAATTGCAGCAAATGATGTGAAATAGGATGAAAACACTTTCATGATGAAGATTTATCTCATATTACAGAAATAATGTTTTTAATAAAATAAAAAAAGGATGTAAAATATGCAGATTCTGCCACATGTGAATGACATTAGATTACTTGTTTATTCAATCCTCATGTAAAACAAGCTTTATTAAACAAACAAGCTATTTCAAATGCATCCACTTTATCAGCGACAGGGATTGTGACGTTGACTGCAGATCGCTGGTCGACAGCTTGTGTGTTTCAGGGTCCTAATGTTCTCCAGATTCAGGGTTAACACACATTAAGGAAACTTTTTAAAGGTCAGGACTCATTTTCCAAAAGGGCCTATTAACTTTATTAACTTACTACTACTAACCCTAACCCTAACTTAAAGAAGCTCTGGCCTTTTGTGATTCTGTTTCTCCAACCATTTCTCCAGTCCCATCGAGTCGAGGCCTGTTATACTGAGAGCCGAAGCGCTGAGGAACAGAACACACCTTTGACCAGCAGCATTTTAGTTTTTATGGAACGACACTTTATGATATAAAAGGCTGTATATTTCATTCACTGATATGTTGTAGAGTTACATTAGACACACATTAGATGTCACGTGGTGATTTCTCTTTAATCACTGTCTGTCTTCTGTGTGTGACTGTGTGAACGAACACAATAACAGTGAGAACAATCTCCATCAGAACTGATCTGGAAAATATGATTTTCAAGTAGATGAACAGAGCTGTGACAACTCAAATAAATAAGTAGCTAAATATCTTAGACTGGATCTCTCTTTTCTTTATCTGTGTATTTCTGTGTAGAGTTTTGTCTCCTCCTCCCTCATCTCTTCTTTCTAACACAGGAAGTGTGTGTTTAACACTCAGCGCTGTTAACACAGTCTATTAATGTGACAGTATGGGCTCCAGTGCACTGCCTCTCATCTGTGAGTATAAGATCATATTCTTTACTATCTTCTGTTTTCTGTTTCTAATGCATTGTATTCAGCTGAAGATGGGATATAATAATGAGTGTTGTGTAGGAGAGTCTATGAATCCACAGTCTCACTGCTTATTGTATTATTTATTGATCAGATCTTATGTGATGATGTTACGTGTTGATCAGATAAAGAGGTTTATGATGCATTTATCTGTGTGATAATGCGTGTGAAAGATGGAGGCAATGTGTACATGTATTTTCGCTTAGTTTTGTTGTAACATCTTTCCTCCTATTTCAAGTAGTTGAGATAAATCAGAGGTATTTGTGTTGATGTGAGTTAGTGTTGAATGATGCTGTATCTTTAAATGATCTCTCCATCAGAGACTCAGAGAGTTTGAGAACAGAGACCGAACACACACTCATCTTCTCTATCACTTCTCTTTCTCTCTGACTCTCTTATTGAGAAATAACTGCAAAAGTGTATTTGGTCAATTAAAGTTAATTTTTCAAACAAACAGTTTATCAAACAAAGTAGAGCTTTTCTCAGAACTAACTTCTCTTTTCTGAGACACGTTTCAGTTATTTTTAACCAGTTCGCCTGAACTTCATCCAGGGCCGGCGCTAGCTATAGGCAGAGCAGGCGATCGCCTCGGGCCTCGGGCTTTGAGGAGGGGCCTCCATAACCGTAACATCCCCTATATATATAGTCCACCAAGACAGGCAGAAATACTAGCCTCATTGGATATTGTTGAATTGTCACTCATCTGCAGTTAAACCAATTAATGTTTCCGTTTCAAAGCGGGTGCCGGCTTCTTAAAGTTTGTGTAACGAACGCATCCATCAGGTGCTGCAAAGCAAAAGCCTAAATAGGCACGCAAATAAAGGATCTCATATCTATGGGTCTATCTTCTCAATTCTGCTGATGATTAGATCATACCCTGACATCATAGCCTACTTACGCCAATAATATCAGTTTAGAAATATTATTATTATTATTATTATTTTCTGCTCAGTAGCGATCGTGTCTTTCTCTTCCACTTGATTTGTGTATAGCATATTTAGGTAACAATGCAATGCATAATATCATATTACTGATACGAATAATTTGACAATATCTGCAGTCAATATTGATTAAATGGGAGGGGAAAATCCTGCCCAAACCGCAGCTATGAAAAAATAAATGATAAAAGCACTTATGTTCATCTACTGAAGTGGTATTCTGGAACTGTGAATAAATTGAATAAAACCGCAAAATAACAACAACAACAATAACATCTTCATTAAACAAAAAAGAGATTACCTTAGATAAAGTTTGATTAATATGTACATACAGTACCGGTAAAAAGTCTGGACCCATTACTATTTTTAATGTTTTTGAAAGAAGTTTCTTATTATGCTCTGCATTTATTTGATCAAAAATACAGAAGAAAACAAGAATATTCAGCAAGGATGTGTTAAATATATAAAAAAGTGATAGTGAAGACTTTTTTAAAACAACTTTTTAATAATAAAAAAATCCAGAAAAAATAAGTATCACAGGTTATAAAATACATTTTAAGCACTATTTCTAACATTTGATAATAAATCAGAATATTATAAAGTTTTCTGAAGGATCACGTGACACTAAATTCAGCTTTGCATCACAGAAATATATTTTAAAGTATAGTAAAATAGAAAACCATTATTTTAATTAAATAAATCCAGGCTTAATGAGCATAAGAGACTTCTTTCAAAAACATTAAAAATAGTAATGTGTCCAAACTTATGTACTGTGTAAGTAAAAATAGCCTATACTAAATAAAAAGGTTAGGAATCATATTTGTTTCAAGTGTTTGTTATTGGGGGTGGGGGGCCTCCAACATGAACTTTGCCTAGAGCCTCCTAATGTCTAGAACCGGCCCTGCGTATTCGTATTGAACCGTTCGGTACGAGGCTTTCGGTTCGGTGTTCGGGACGCATTTTCAAATCGATCGGTTCGTTGGATCATTTGTCCTGCCGACCACAATTTCGTTATTTCAAATGTAGGCGCGTTGCGCGTGGCAAGCGCGCTCATAATGTAGAGACGCCGGCGCGACTACAACATTGCCCAACATCAAATGGCAAACGTAATGCAAGCGGAACGAAACTGAGCTACTCGTTATTGTGTGGTTGACGGACCGTTGTTTATCAGTTTGGACCAGTGCAGCGCGAGCCGATCGTGATCATGCTACACTGTTACTACACAGCGCTAAGAGATACAGTAAAGAAAGCATTTGAATTCGCCACAGAAGTAATAACATCGCTGCGAGATCTAGTGAGAAACATTCACATTGTTTGGCAGGAATAGTAGGCTATAGGCTATTGCCTCAAGTAACATTACGTCGGTTTTATTTTGACATTATGAATACAATGCCCTCAAATGTTAATCTTAACTAAAATAAACATTTGTATAACTACTACAATATTAAATTTATTTTTTTCCAAGGAGCTGTTTTGTAAGAATCAATTATAGCTCCAGAATTGCTCAAAGTAAAAAGAAATATTATTTTATGGTGCTAGTTTTAATTAAAAAAAGAAAAAGAAATAAATCAAGGAAATTGGCATTTCTTTATTTTTGCTGTATCGAAAACATACCAAACCGTAACACGTGTATCGTATTGAACCGAACCGTGAATTTTGTTACACCCCTAGTGGTAAGTGATAAATTACACTGGATAAAATAGCTCCACTTGTCTTGTACAAATGGTGTAATTCTGCAGCAGGTAGGCTAGAAAAAAATATGTTTATGTTAGCTACCTGCCTGACGGCAAATGCTGCTTGTAACAAACAGTGCAACTTTTTTTTCGAACGGACGGAATATGGTTATATATTATAATATGTTTTTTTTATTGGGGGGGCCTCCATGTCCATTTTGCTAGGGGCCCCCAAATTCCTTGAAACGGCCCTGCACATTAACATACTGAGGTCTGGATATGGTTTGTTTTTGGGTCCTTTTAGGAGGAACTGAGATCATTTAGTGTTGACCTATGAATTATTTCTGCCGAGGCGAGAGCTCTTGAAGTGCTGAAACACACGAGGTGTGAAAATACTCTTAGACCAGAAGCACGAGGTCACTTGCAGCAGGTTTTCTCTCTGGTTGTGGTTAATTTCAGCTGTAGGCTAACACTATATCCACATTATTTTACTATAAAGTCACAATTAGGGGTGTGCACGAATATTATAAACTGTTATTTCTTTTCAAAAAAGAAAATACAAAAATACAGAAAAGTTAAATTTGAAGTGAATCCATGATAAATCCCAAGCACAAAAAAATATAAAATTAATTAAATTAAAGTGTACTATATGTGAAACACTAAGTGTCCAAATTATTTTTGCAGCCACTATAAAGTCACAATGAAGTTGATGGTGCCGACAGCAAACAGGAAGTGATGTCGTGTGTCTCAAACACTTTGGCCTGATTTGGTTCTGAAGCTTGTTCTGTTCCAGTGAAGAATCAGTGATGTGAAACGTTAATCACATTCATGTTAATATTTAAAAGTGTCTTTATTCATAAAGTGTATCTTTATGTACTGTGATGTAATGCATTATAGTTGTGTGAAAGCAGCATTATTCTATATTATTTATACATTTTTAATAGTGTCTTTCATGTTAGGGTCGGGAACATGTTATACAGGCAAAATTCAATAGGGAGCAAATATAAAAAAAAAAAATACAAAACTTAAACAAACACAAAACAAGAGAACAAGAACTATGAAGAGAGTTACAGAAATACACTGACATCACATTTATTGATGAGTATAATGTCATAATGTTGTATGTTGTGAAGCTCAGTGGTTCAAACTGCTGCTTTATTGTTGAGCATCAGTGAATCAGTGAATCAAACAGTGAATCAAACAGTGAATCAGTGAATCAAACAGTGAATCTGTGAATCAAACAGTGAATCAAACAGTGAATGAGTGAATCAAACAGTGAATCACTGAATCGACTCTCGTATCAGTTCACGAGTCCTGTGACATCATTGTGTGTGATGATGTTGAATGCTGGACAATAATCCATCAGTTCTCCCCTGAATGAGCATCACAACATGTAGAATAAACTCTACACATGTTTCAGTGTGTGATTTACAGTGTGTTGAATGAATGGAAAAGCTTCATATCTGTTTCTTCTGCTTTTAGTGCTGATGTCCCTCGTTCACTCTGGACTCAGTCAAGGTACTGTCCGTTACTGCAGTACATTTTAGATTTTAACTAATGTGAATTGTGTTGTAGTAGTTTATTTGTCTTCATGGTAACATCAGGATCCCTCATTTGTCTGTTTGCTGATGTTTTATGTCCATGTTTTGCATATTTCACAGAATCATCTGACTGTAGTTCCTTAAAGGGATACTCCACTTTTTTCGGAAATAAGCTCATTTTACAACTCCCCCAGAGTTAAACAGTTGAGTTTTACCGTTTTAGAATCCATTCAGCCGAACTCCGGGTCTGACGGTACCACTTTTAGCATAGCTTAGCACAGATCATTGATTCTGATGAGTCCAGTAGCATTTCTTTCAAAATGACCAAAGAGTTTCAATATTTTTCCTATTTAAAACTTGACTCTTCTGTAGTTAAACCGTGTACTAAGATCGACGGAAAATGAAAAGTTGCGATTTTCTAAGCTTATATGACTAGGAACTACTCTCATTCCAGCGTAATAATCAAGGAACTGTGTGGCTGTACCATGGGTGCAGCAGGCGTAATGATATGACGCAGCGCCTGAAAATAGGTCTAATAGGTTAGACAAACTTAGTCCCGGTCACGTTGGAAGAAGTTACCGAGCTGGGGACTATTTTCAGGCGCTGCGTCATATCATTACGCCTGCTGCACCCATGGTACGGCCGCACAGTTCCTTGATTATTACGCCGGAATGAGAGTAGTTCCTAGTCATATAGGCTTAGAAAATCGCAACTTTTCATTTTCCGTCGATCTTAGTACACGGTTTAACTACAGAAGAGTCAAGTTTTAAATAGGAAAAATATTGAAACTCTTTGGTCATTTTGAAAGAAATGCTACTGGACTCATCAGAATCAATGATCTGTGCTAAGCTATGCTAAAAGTGGTACCGTCAGACCCGGAGTTCGGCTGAATGGATTCTAAAACGGTAAAACTCAACTGTTTAACTCTGGGGGAGTTGTAAAATGAGCTTATTTCCGAAAAAAGTGGAGTATCCCTTTAAGCTGCACAACATTACAGAAATCTGCTATTTATTCAATCAATCAAACAGTCTTGCAGTTGTAAAGTAGTTCAGTCAGACATTGATTTCAAAAGATCATAATCCACTGTATAAAACAGAAATGAGTTTTATTTGCATGTTTCTGAGTTTTTGCTGCAATATTAATTATTGACTGTGTGTCATTAAGATCTTGAGCACCAATGCTGAGCTTTATTCACTCAGTGTGGTTTAGCTGGAAGGGCTGGAAGAGAAAAGGGCTTGAGAACAGACAGACTGAAGTTAGTAAGTTCAGTTCAGATCTTTAAACACTCAGACTGTAAACAGCATCATCTACTGGTCAGAACTGGAAGAGCAATAATACAAAGACATGCAGACTGGATAAATATATCAGTTTAATTTAGTTTTTACCAATATATACATTTTTGATGTAATCATTACGATTTATAGGCAAACTAGGTTTTTAATTTAAGTGTTTTTCTCCTGATGAAGTTTTGAGTTCATGACAGAGATCTTGATACTGCGATGCTTTTCAATATTTACTTCTGTTTCTCAGTGAAACCTGTAGTGACGGTGAAGCCAGATCAGCCTGTGTTCATAGGAGAGACAGTCACTCTCACATGTGACATACAGGGAGGAGGAGACATTCAGAGATACAGCTGGTTTAGAGATGGAAACACTGTCTATCCATATACAACACCAACAGCAGAGTTCAGTTTCAGAGCTGATCATGTGTCTCGCAGTGGTGAATACACTTGTCAAGGAGACTCATGGACAGACTTCAGTGATGCTGTTACACTGACTGTATCAGGTGAGTCTTCATATTCACATCTGTTTATTGATCATCACTTATAATTTTCAACCACATCTGCTGTTATAAGAGGACTGACAGTTCACTTTTTAGTAATTACTCAATAACTGCACACGTGTGTGTGTGTTTTGTGGAGGTTTTAGTTCATTATAAATTCATGTAAATTGTGACTTTCCAGTGTTATAAGCGTCTCCATCTTTAATTTATGTGCGTCTCCATCTTTGATATTTAGTCACTGTCACTATGGTTACAGGAGATATTCATGAGTATCATGAGAATAGAAAAGGACTTGAGCAGTTCTGATGAGTTTTGTCCTGAAGTCAGAGAGAATGACGTGATTTACAGATTATTAGTGTTGAAGTCAAAACCACAAACCCAGACCAGAGTGTTTTCACAGATTACACATTTTTGTTCTAAGAACTTTTTTAAAACATTTTGTTTTGGTGATGGAAACTTTAAAGTGTCCATTTTTATTAGTGCTAGTGGAGCTTTTTTTGTTTGTTTTTTTGTAAGGTTAGTTTGATGTTCCTGAAATATTCTTTTAACCTAATTTGTATTAACAACTCAAAAGTCCTCCTCAAAAAAACTTTACTAATTAATCCAATAGGGAAAGTTATAATGATGTGCAGAAGAAGACTGGCTTCTTTGATTTAGTTTGTGGATCGTTAGGTAGAGCTCACAGCGGGTGATCGGTCAGAATCACACAAGATTTTTTCATCGGAAGTATTTATTGAATTTACAACTGCATGATTGAATATGTACATTGATGTGTGGTTCTGAAACAGATAAAAGAAATAATAAGAAAAAAAAACAGTTGAATGCAAATGAATGATTATCATGCAACAAACCTCTATTTGTATTAACTGTATCCTATTCTAATAATATAGCAGGAATAAAATTCAATAATATTTTATCATGGCCGAAACTGGCATTAAAAGAATGAAAAAGGCTGTTCTGTGGGTCTAAACAGCTCCAACCATAACAATTAGAAAGGATAAACCATTCGCAATACAATGGCTCCCTCTGCTGGTCGCATATATAACTACACCAGGCCGCGCCGAGAGGTGTCACGTGACGACCAGTGTTTTTTTGTTTGTTTTTTTTCTACAAATTTTATTAACATTTTGTCAAAGTACAACTTTAACACGTATATGAAATTGAATCAATATACAGCTTCATATATCTGATCTTAACAAGGTGAACAAAATAAGAGACAGGAAAAGATCCGAAATAAAATAGAAATAAGATAACAAAACACATAGATACATAAAAGAAAAACACTTAGGGGTCTGCTTATGCATTAAGATTAAAATAATGAATAATTTGATTGTTTTGTTTAATTTGTTGTTCTTTTTTTTTTTTTTCAATGCTGTTCCAATATTTTTTAAGGTCTGTAATTTTGAAATTGTAAAAGGAGGGTTTGCTTCTTTGCCAAATCATTTTGTGCAGATAATATTTAGCTAAAATAATAATTAAGTTAATTACATATTTTTCATTGGCTGATAAATCTGGCTCAGTGACTATAAGAAGTATTTCAGAAATATTCTTTTTTATCTTTTGGGAAATGAATCTTTGTAAATGGGACCAAAAGGAAGCTACAAGGGGACAATCAACAAAAACATGCTCAATGGTTTCTCCTTCACAGCCACATAAAGTACAAATGTTACACACAGTTGGACAAAAAAGTACAGATGTTTGCTTTTGAAGGGTAATACCTGTGAACAATTTTGAATAAAACTTCTTTGATTTTATTTACAATAATATACTGATGAGGTAGCAGGAAGATCATGTTCCATAGTTTCTTGACTAGTAAAGTCCATCGGAGTTTACATATAGGAGTACTGGTAGGATCAAGTATGTTTCTAATAAAAGTATTGTTACATCTCTTATCTGTAAGTGGAATGCCAGAAATAGCAGGAGAACGACTGTTACAGATGGAGAAGTATCTGTCTGTATGCTCTGTGCTAAAGAAACAACACTAACAGGAATAGACTCAATCACCATTTCGAATTCTTCTTGAGATGTATCAGTACCATATTTTCCCATGAAGTGCTCATAAGAATAAAATTCATTTTTTGTATTTAGCAGATTGTTTACTGTATTCAGATTACTTATAAACCAATTATTCAGAAAGAGTGTTTTGTTTTTGTGTAGTATATATGCATTGTTCCAAAGAATACAGTTGTGAGGGGAGAAATGTGTTTAAAGATAAGATTCCAACATAACAAGGATTGTTTATGAAAATTGCTTAATTTCACGGGGAGTTTTCCTACCGAAAAAGGGCATATCAATAGAAAGTTAAGACCACCAATAGTTTCAAATAAGCTGTTTGGAATAATATTCCACATACTATTTGGACACTTGAGGAATCTTTTAATCCAGTTGATTTTTATAACTTGGTTAAATGAAGTAAATGTCAGTACATTCAGACCACCTTCAGCCAGAGGGTTTGAGAGAACAGACCTTTTAACCTTGTCAGGCTTATTCTTCCATAAAAATTTGAAGAGAATTTTATCAAATTGGGAACAAGTGGATTTTGGAACATCTAGAGATGAGAAAACATAAGCTGCTCTTGACATCCCTTCTGCCTTACTTAACAGAACTCTGCCATATATCTCTGGCAGACCAACAATTAAATTTGGTTTTGATGGTCTGAGTCACTGGGAGCATATAGGTCCAGAGTTTCTCTATTCTCGATATTTTAATACCAAGGTAAGTTATAGTGTTTTTGAGCGGGATATTACATATTTCAGATTGGCTGCTGTCTTTTAGGGGCAGAATTTCAAATTTTTTAACGTTTAATTTTAATCCTGATACTTTTGAGAACTTAGATATTGTAGATAAAGCTAGGGGTACTTGTTCGATATTTTGCAAAAAATAAAGTAGTATCATCTGGAAGTTGTGAGATTTTGATTTCTTTGTCAAGTACTCCAATTCCCTTAAAAGGAGTTTGTAATATCAAGTAATTCAATATTTGGGCAACAAGCAAGAAGATATAAGGGGAGGCTGGGCATCCTTGGCGTACCTCTTTTTCTACATTAAATCTCTGAGACGTTCCATACATGAGTTTAACTGAGCTATTGTTATTTTTATAAAGTGTTTTCATTGCTTTAATGAAGAAATTGCCCAAATTTAAGAAGGATAGGGTGTCTAATATGAATTTATGACTAATTGTGTCGAATGCCTTCTGAAAATCTAGAAAAAGAATAATTGGGTCTCCAGAGAGCAGGTGACTGTAATTTACCAAGTCCAAAACTAATCTAATATTATTAGAAATGTGACGTCCAGGCATGAAGCCGCTTTGAGATTCGTGTATAATGTCGTTTATTCCATATTTTAATCGTTTGGCTAGTACCGACGCCAAGATTTTGTAATCATTGTTTAACAATGTAATACCACGCCAATTATCAATCAATAGCGTGTCTTTATTAGGTTTTTGGGACTAATGTTATTAGGCCTTGCTTCATTGAGTGGGGTAATTCTTCATTACTCAAGGCTTCATTATATACTGCCAAAAGAAATTTGGATGTTTCTTCAAGAAATGCTCGGTAAAATTCACCTGTAAGGCCATCATTTCCAGGTGATTTGTTGAGTTTAAAATGTTTTATTCCCCATTTTATTTCCTCGATAGATAACAATTCATCACATTCCTCTCTGAAGGTGGTGCTTGCTTTCTTGATATCTACAAGTGAATTAAAAATAACAGATGACTCAGTAGGGGAGTGCGGGGCACAACCTAACGCGGGGTTAGTTGTAACACGCTTGTTTTAAATACTTCCGCACATGCTTGGATGACAAAACTTTGTGTATTTACTAGTTGCCATATCAACACTATATATATAAATAAAAAGAAATCCGCCAAAATTATTTATTTTTTGGAAGATATCCATAGACATTTATTAAACCATAGCAAAAGTAAATTTCTTACTTAAGTTAATTTTTCATCTCTATTTTTTGTGTTTATTTAAAATAAGACAAATGTGATATTATTTTAATCTCCAAGATGTTATTTAACAGTTGAGATAGTTATTTAATGCTTCGCTAACTAGCAGAAGACACTAGCAGGGTTTAAATCCCAGTTGTGCAGATGGGGCATGTTGTCACACTGCGTTACAATGTGCCCCTATTAGAAATATGCTATTATATTCTATACTTGTATTAATTTTATTGAGAAAACGTGAGAAAAAGGTGAATAAAGACTGAGAGTCAATGTTCAAAAATGACTAATTATTTATTTGTTTTGAACTATGTTGTATAGCTGTGTTTTCATGTGTTCGTAGTAAAAACTCAAAAATGAGTTTATATTTAATTATTAAAAATTACCATTATTTTATATGAAAAAGTTTTTAAATTGTATTTTATTTAGAAAATATTTTAGTTTGTTTTGTATATATTTTTTATTAGATCAGATAATGTTTTAAGCTGTAATATGGTCATGTTACAGTGTGCCCCTGCACATGTTACAATGTACCCCACCTATGGGGCATGTTGTCACATTTCACTTCCATTCTTTCGGGGTATGTCAAGAAAAAAGTATATACTGTATTAATAAAACAAAAACACATAATTGTACTAGACATGTGGGAAATGAATGTGGGAAAAAATAAATACTCTGAACCATAAGTAGATTTACACAAACTGAGAAAGTCAAAAAGCGTTACTTTGTGCCCCGCTCTCCCCTACATATGTCCATCTTGTGAAGATTAGTATAATGTACGGACACAAACTTGGATATAGTATTATAATCTTCTGTTATGGAACTTCCTATTTTTAGTTTAGTTAACGAACTTCTTTCCATATTTCTTTTTTCAATGCCAAAAAAATATTTGCTGTTTTTCTCTCCTTCTTCAAACCATTTTAGTCTTGATCGTATGAATGCCCCTTTAGCTTTTTCCTTATAAATTTCATCCAATTCTGTTTGAAAGCAGTCTAACTGCAAAGATTGTTCATTATCTGTTGAATTTAGAATGATGTCTGAGATACCTTTGATTAAAAATTCTATTCTTGCTCTTTTTCTTTTAGTTAAGTCACGTGATGACCAGTGTACATGCGGGAGGTGCGTGCCCTATAACCAATTAACTGGATTGAAGGCGAATAGCTTACAAACTATGCGCAGAGGGTGCTTAACTGGTATTCTACAATATATAACCAAAGATAATGCCCGAGTGACAACCTATAATACATCGATAGAAAGAAGCATCACGACACGAGGCCTAGCCGAGCAGGAAAAGCCTGAGCTTACATTTAGCAACACTGAACAGACAAAACACCACCAATCTAGCCTTAGCAATGACAGTAAAAGAACAACGAAATACCGATTCTCACTTGTAAAGACGCACACTAAAATAGGAGAGTTGTATCAGGGCAGGTTGTAAGTCTGTGCGGTTAGCGGACACTACTGGTAAAAGTCTCGGACAGAATGCCACCAGCGTGCAGCGAGCCTGAGTCAACTTGTGATTGGCTAAGAATCCAGGTGAAGCGAGGCGTCTTCCAGTAGGAGAGAGTCACAGTAAAGTGTCTGATGCTTAGCGGCCACAAGGGGGACTTTTTTACAAGTGACGTGATTCACAGCAAAATCCTCAGTGTTGAATGAACTCGATGTCTAAATGGGTCCAAGAGAGTTAAAGATGAAGAAACTACAGTTTTTGTGCTAATTTTGAGAACGTTATTACAGACCAGATAACATTGAACACACATTTTATTAATGTTACTGGAATAATTTTTGTTCATAACTTTGAGAAATCCTTAACGTTAGCCAAAGTTATGATAACGTGCCCTGTTAGCTGGTTATGGTTGTGGTTAAAGTATATTTATCACCATATGACCAAGACCAGTGTCGTGTATTTCTGTCACAGAATGGCACCATGAACTAAATCCCTCTGGAAACCGTTGGTCAAATGCTTTGCTCAAAGACACAATAGTGATGTTTAACAGTTCATTCACTGCAGGGTTTATACCAGCAACATTCCCATTTACAACCAGCGTTTACAACCGAAGGTCCTTCTGGACAATCAGTTTTATTCCCTGAATATTATAAGGAATATTATACTATACTAATATTATACTACTATGGTACATGTCCAGAAAAACATATATTTTGTGCATGCAAATACTGTTGTATATGATGAATAAGATATTAAATAGCATATCAAACAATGAAGTACCATGGTGCTTTAACACTGTACACACTGTACACACACTGCATAGTATCGGTTGTTGGTATCGGAGCATTTTTATGAGTATGAATATGAGAGCGCAGTATCGGGCCGACACCAATACTGGTGTTAATATAGACCTTTCTCACTCGTGGTTATGGGCTCCAGAAAGGCCGCTGTGAGTAAGTTCAGTCACTCAGAGCTCATGGTGAACAACACACACACATTCTCAATCTCAACAGATCATCAAATCCTGGAGTCACCGGCTGTGTCTCATCTCGAAGGCTGAATCCTCCGGAGGTCACATTTATCTGCCGCAAACGTCATGAGGCTCTTCATCTCAGTAAACTGACCATTACATTCCCATGAGGAAACTACAACAGTTTACACTTCACTAGCAATAACGCTCAGGTTTATAATGGTGACTGTCCTGAAATAAGACGTTCTTTATGACGTATGCGGCCGATAAATGTGACGTCAAGAGGACGCAGCTTCGACATGAGACACAGATCCATGAAAACAGACGCTAAGAAGCAGCGAGTCGTTCTTCTCCTTTCAATTCACAATTTACATTCTTACTGCAGATTGTGCAATCATTATTATTTTTAACATATCTTTTAATCTTTAAACAGTTTTTTATTACTTATTAAACTATTGAGAAGTATATTACTGTGAACAAGAATTATATTGTTTTTGATGTTTCCTATAAAATAAAGAAAGATTGACTGAACTAAAAACACATCTGTGCTTGCAAATATAATATGGCTGAATACGTTTATTATTTTGTTTAGCCTTTTTGCTTCAGCATTTGTTGTATGATGATAATTATCATATTTTATTTGTAATATTTAAAAAAGTTGAGGTTATCCGCTTATCTGTAAATTTACCCGGGTCTGTCACATAACCTGTTAAAACTCTGAACTATAAATATTCCCTGAAATTACCAGAGACTTTAACATTATTCTTTGAAAGCTCTGGAATTTTCTTCTCAATCTATATTTTTGTTATTCTGTTTGGTGTCGTGTATTTTTCCCCCCACAGCGCTTAATGTCATATGGTGATTGTGAAGCACGGAACATCCCACTTCATGATTTTATGGTGAAATGTCTTATTTTTCATGTTAGGCAGGTCAAATTTGATCAAGAACAATCCACTGTGGCCAATTCAGCGTGAGTGATGCAGCAAAAATAGACTCAGTGCTGAAACAAACGCGGCCTCCAAATTCATTTTATGACGGATACATCAATCCAGCTAGCAAACCAATTAAGAACCAATTTTGCACAGTTACAGTCAAATTCTGAATCGTTAGACTGGTCTAACACATAATTTGCACGTTGCGTGAGTAAGCAAAAGAAGGGACACTTAGAACAATTCACCTCGCATAACTTTCACCGCTGTTGCATATTTCACTCAAAATTATGATATACAAATTCTCTTACAGTGAGGTAAATTCTTTATTACAAATACAAACAAGATAATATTTGCCAATAACGAATACGACGTAGCAGTCCTTGCGGCTGCAGACGAGAAAATGGCGGCCACACACACACTCTCTGAGCATGTTCATCTCTGAGCTTGTCTTTAACATGCGCAGATGGCGCGCTCCGAGCCAAATTAGAGTTAATCAAAATAAAATAAATCTCATAGATGACAGTATTTATACATTTTACGTTAGACTTATAAAAAAAAAAAAATATATATATATATATATATATATTTATATACAGTATATCCTAATTAGATATATTTAAATAAAGTGAACACAATTTAAATGTGTCATACCTAAGAAGGGCTTGAATCATTTTTTTTGAGTGGGAGCAGAAAAGACAAACTCCCCTTCATTTCAAAATAAATTACAGTTTACTGTATACAAAAAAGAATGATAAAAACAGAAGACTAGTGAAAGATATGAGCAATAACTCTATATATGAGCTCAACACTGCATCACTGTTCACTTCCAGATAAACCGATTCTGACTGTAAAGCCCCAGAGTTCAGTGTTCACTGGAGACACAGTTACTCTCAGCTGTGACGTGGGAAGCTCAACTGGATGGACGTTTGACTGGTGGAAAGACTCAAACTGGGAATCCAGTGATGATGCAGGAACTAAAACAATCAGTTCTGTGAGAGTCTCTGATGGAGGAAGATACGAGTGTAGAGCACAGCGAGGAGAATACTACACAGACCTCAGTAATGCAATAAAGATAACAGTGAGAGGTAAGTGCTCTTTTTCTCTTTTGCTCTTTTTTTTTTTTTTTGTGAAAGCTAATTTTGAGTTTTAAAAGATTAAAACATGAAGTATGTTGTTTTCTCATTTCACAGTGAGACCCAAACCTGTAGTGAAGGTGAAGCCTGGTGTTCGTGTGTTCAGAGGAGAGAGAGTCACTCTCACATGTGACATACAGGAGACAGGAGTCTGGAGGTACAGCTGGTATAAAGATCAAGATCACAGCAGAAGAACAGACCAGATCTATATAATCACATCTGTGGAGCCGTCTCATGCTGGTCTGTACAGCTGTAGAGGAACTCTGACTGAAACCCAACAGAACTCAGAGATCAGTGATGGAGTTACACTGACAGTATCAGGTGAGTGTGTTCATCATTTCATCACATCACTTTAACCTGAAGACACTGAAAAGAGCTTACTCTGTCTCACGCTCAGTCAGATTATGTTAGTTAAGAGTTTGTAATCATCTCTATATACAGTGACAGGCTGATTATGATCTCAGATCTTTTCAGAGTTCATTATCTAGAGAGCGGGGAACAGTCTAATACTTTTTGACTTTCTCAGTTTGTGTAAATTCACTCGGGGTTCAGAGTATTTATTTTTTCCCACATTAATTTCACACATGTCTAGTACAATTATGTGGTTTTCTTTGATTAATACAGTGTATAGTTTTTTTCTTGATTTCCCCCGAAAGAATGGAAGTGAAATGTGACAACATGCCCCATAGGTGGAGTACACTGTAACATGACCACATGACACCTTAAAATGTGATCGAATTAAAAACTATACAAGACAAACTAAAATATTTTGTCAATAAAATACAATTATTAACTTTTTCATATAAAATAATGCCATTTTTTAAATGATTAAAAATACTTTTTATTTTATTTTTATTTACAACAAACACCACATAACAGCTATAAAGCATAGTCCAAAACATAATAATAATTAATAATTTCTGAACATTGACTCTCAGTCTTTATTCACCTTTTTCTCATATTTTCTCAATAGAATTGATAAAAGTGTAGAAATATCATAGTTCTAATAGAGGCTCATTGTAACGCAGTGTGACAACATGCCCCGTCTGTACAACTGGGATTCAAACCCTGCTAGTGTCTTCTGCTGGTTAGATCAGCATTCAATAACTATCTCAACTGTTAAATAATAGATTGGAGATTAAAATAATATCTGATTTGTCTTATTTTAAATGAACATATTAAATACAAATGTACTTAAGAAATGTACTTTTGCTATGGTTTAAAGGTACAATATGTAATTTTTTCACTTTAAAAATAGCAAAAATCACTATATCTATGTTATATATTTTTTTTTAGTTGTGTAGGCCTACTTACATTATCCCGACTGTTTCCAACAACTTTCAAACCAGGAGAAATTTGTAATTTAATTAGAAGACACATACCGTTTCTTTATTTCCATTTTGTCGCCGAATATTGTAAGAGGTTAGCGACCCCTAGCGGCGAAAAGTTTCTTTTTTCCCTCGTTTTTCCCTCGTTCAAAAAAAAAAAAAATCTGTAAACACGGCGTCGTCTCATGAAATATCTGCGTACGCACAAAACCACTGAAACCGACTCAAAACGCTGTAGTTCACATGCCAGACCAGTGTGTGGCGCTGTTATTCTGCCACAGAGATACACTAAAAATGGAGAAGAAGACTTGGAGTATGTGCGTAAACTTGCGCGCTGTATACAATAGTAATAGGCCCAGTAGTTTATTTATTTAAAAAAATTTTTTTTTAATAATAACTTTATTGAACAATATAAACAACCATAAATGGCCTAAAAAAATAGCGGTTTCAGGCTCCCAAAACGCCGGATCCGTATGATTTACGTAGGCTATACAGCTGAACGCGTCTCCGTGTGTACATCATGCTGGCATTTGTGGAAAGCTTTAAACCGTGTGTGTTACAACTAGCTCTGCGTTAGTTTGTGCCTCGCTCACCCCTATCCTCCAGACATGTTCAGTTCATTCATGAGCTGCTGCCCTTCAGATTATCCCCTTCCGGAACAAAAATATATGGGAATATACTGCTAAATATAATTGTTGTATATGGGGAAAGTTATCTCTGTCATATTATAATTGTTCCCTAGGTGGCAGTATTAGTTCACTTAAAACAGAATGTGGTAAATAGCAGAGCAAGAGTCTGAGCTAGCTGTGTCCAGTGACGGACATGTTATGGATTGCATCCAAGTGTTCAGTAAAGCTTCAGATAAACGTTACCCCGCTGTGCGTGTCCTTCTTACTAGTACTTAGGATACTACAATAATGCAATATATTACATAATACATGTCCATATATGGGAAACTAGTGCTTATATTTTTCAATATACTGCAATATATGCATTGACCATATGGCGATATATTAATACCAGTAGCGGGTGGTGCATTTCACACCTAACCTTTAGTGGTGTCCCAGCTGAATTAATCCAGCTCTTAATACGCTTTTAATAGTGTAGCGCACTGACTCTATAATGGTTGTGAAATTGCTGTTTTATTTTGCACCGGCAGTTATAGGGTTAATGCGGTGAGTTCGGAAAAGGCCGGATAGAGAAACGAGCGAGTGAGTTCGGCTGGAGCGTTTGTGTTCAGTTGTTCTGTCGTTCTTCAGACGTTACAATAGTATTAATGTTTGAAAAAAAAAAAGTTTTGATCATAAATTTTAAAGAAATGTTTTAAAGAAAATCATATTTAGCACGGAAAAAAAACGGGGACAAAAATAAGCATTATACTCACCAAAACTACTGATTATTTTTACATATTTTTTAGATACTAGTATCTATTAGGCCAGTGATTCTCAACCGGTGGGCCGTGGGCCTCGGAGCGCCATCTGGTGGGCCGTGTAGACAGTGGTAGACTTCCCCCAAATATATTTTTATTTTATTTTTTAATTGACAAATCTTGTTATTTTCTAATTATCTGATTGTTCTTATGTATTTATATGATCCAAAACACTCAAGTTAAGTTAAGATGCATTATCTAAAAGCTAATTTGTTTAAATATCGCAACCCCAATCACGTCACAATGTCAGGTTGACCGTTTGTTCGATCAGATGCAGTAACATTACTTTACTGTAATATGGATCGTGTTCTGAAAAGCAGATGTGGGAGTGCAAGCAAAAGCTTCGAAGTGTGTGGTGAGAAAATACAGCGCTGAATAGGCTACATTAGGCTTTATAAGGACAGGTACTAATTACAGAAGTTTATGGTTTATCAGTTTATGGCCAAAAATATTTTAAAGACGTGGCGCTGCGCTTCTCGTCCTGATGGAAAGATAGATGTGAAATACGTTTTAAATACACGTAAAATACTTGTGAAATACACCTGTTATACGTGTCCTGACCTGAACACAAGCTCTCATTCTAATCCTATAAGTCTTAAATACTTAAATATAAAGTCTTGAATACCATATTTAAATACTTTAAGTCTTTAAATTCATTTAAATTGATAATATCACCTGTGTATGGAATTCCAAAGGAGGGCGTGGTTTACCTCAGACATAGCAATCAAGCTCAGAGTAAGCAAAGGCGAAGGGTTGAGGCCACAGTGAATCAACCCGCAACAAATGTGAATCAACCCGCTACACTAACTGGCAGTAGGCTATAGTATGGCTACCATTTATACTATCATAATATATTATGATCCATGGATGTGCCTATCCATGTCACACAGTAAGATTTAGGATTTTGACCATATACCTCGCAGTCACAGACCGTATCAATGTCAGTGAGCTATACTTTGTATTTCGCCACAGGGTGTCACTGTGGCCTCAACCCTTCGCCTTCGCTTACTCTGAGCTCGATTGCTATGTCTGAGGTAAACCACGCCCTCCTCATTACCCTACGCAGGAAGAAATGTAGGAAGAAATAAATGAATAAATAAATAAATGTAGAAATACATAAATGAATAAATAAATAAATGTATAAATAAATAAATGTAAAAATAAATAAATGTAGAAATAAATAAATGTAGAAATGAATAAATGTAGAAATAAATAAAAGAATAAATAAATAAATATGGAAAAAATAAATAAATAGATACATAAATAAGGAAATAAATGTATAAATAATTATTTATTTTCGTTTTTTTTTTGCTTTTCTATGTATATTTATATATATATATATATATATATATATATATATATATTTTTTTTTTTTTTTTTTTTACATTTATTTGTATATTTATTTATGTATTTATTTATTTTTAATATTGGCAGCTTTGGAATTCCATACCTGTGTACCTAATTACTGTTTGCCTGATGAGTGCCCAATCTCTGAACAAAAAGGTTTCAATAAGCGCCGCCTGCTTGCGATAGCTGTAAATGTAAGCAGAACAAAAGCTCACGTTGTTTTCCAAAGACAGATATTGATAACAATGGTCTGTATCTTAAACCTGCATTGATTGCTTACCTCCACTGTAACTGATTTCCCCACACAAATGCTTTGATGTTAAAGCTAGAATGTCCACTAATGTGTTTATTTAAAAAAGGCATGAGTGGAGAAAAACAAGGCAATTTTAATTTTTATCAACATTTTCATAAAACTGCAATTTAAATATATTATTTCTATAGGCTATAAAAAAAAGACAAAAAAAGGACAAAATATATAGGCTGAATAAGCTGATCTATAGCATGTTAAAGGTGAACTAAGTAACTTTTTTACCTTAACTGAACAGCTCCGGAGTCATTGGAATGGTTATATTACTTATTTCGGGTTGAATGGTGGTCTTTTCGCACCCCCCTGGTGCCCGTGAGCGGAAAATTCGCACTTGCAACTTTGAGACGGCGGGCCGCCGGCAGCCACGTCAGGAAGTATCGCGTGATATCAGGTCTCGCGATGTAAACAATTGCTTTACGGCCAAAAGAAATCTGCTCAAATGCCGTCATTACTGCGCTCCCTCACGCTGTTCGAACCCGAAGGAAGAAGACGTTTTAAAGAATGTCCCATCTGCTTTGATGTCGTTGATCTACTAGCCTCTGGTGTCTGAGAATCGCCAACGAGTTTTTACAACAGTGTTGTCAAATATCTATTCCGAAGCTGTGGGGGGAGCTCTAGAGAGAAACCTGCGAGCAAAAAGCGAGAATACAGCGAAGAAATCCCGAAGCTACTGAGTGCTGCTTTAAATGGTGGTAGCCTAGCCTATGAACGGTACACCCCCCTAAACTCACAGAAATGGTTAGACCCAAGTCTTCAGCAGACTGAAATGTGTATTTCACGCGTTTTTTTAAATACGTGTTAAATACGCGTTGTTGACATGTTAAAATTCACATATTTTTGGCTCTCTTGGATTTCCATAGTCCGGTATGCAATCCCCTTAAGCTGAAGGCGCAGTGTGTTGAACGTGGAGAATTTTTTTGTCAAATGAGGCGCTAAAACCATCAAAGCTGCAGAGACATGAACTCAAAACACCCTGTGTTGGGAAGCCAAAATAATATTGTTTTAAACATGTTAATATCGCTAATTGTATTTGATAAATTATACTTACAGTATGTAAATTGGGGTGAATGAACTTAGTTGAACATTTCTGCTAATGAATAGAGAGAATGTTCCCCTCTAGTGTGTCTGACCTGTTGTTACAGGTGTGTTAGCCTGTTATTGTTACTGAGTAAACCTGACAAGTGTTTTTATATAAGGCCAGTTTTCATCTATAGCTGACTTGAGTCTGTTACAGTGGCATAACAGATTAACAGCAGAGAATATCATTGTACTTTCTGAATTCTCTGTTATTCTGTGTTCATACTATCATATTTGGAAAGGTGATCCTCAGAATGTGTTTAATCAGTCATTAATGGGCCATGAGTTGCAGAAGGTTGAGAACCGCTGTATTAGATTACATTTAGTACTAGTGCTTATTCTTGAGCTACTAGTGTGAGCAAGTGCTCTTTCTGTGGTGGAGTTTGAGAGGGACTGACTCATGACGGTCAAGGGAACACTGTGGTGACTAGTTCAGATTACTGGTCTGGATTGGTACAGATTACTGGTCTGGTGTCCTCAGATAATCCACGGTATATGAAAACCCACAGAAGAATACTGACCGTCATGGGGAAATCTCAGTCAAATTAAAATACACCGGTGTTTTGCCAGATGAGAAGTTTATTTACTATTTTAATTCATTTTACTCTAATTAATTTTATAACTGTATCATTTATCTCTTTTAATTCCTTTTATAACTGTTTTAATTTCCCCTGCTTTTATTTTGTGTCTATTTTCTATGCAAAGCTCTATGAATTGCTATAGTGTGATTATTATAATTCCTTTCTATGTAAAGCTTTTGAATAACTGTTTGAATTTTCCTTGCTTTTATTTTGTGATTATTTGTATTCCTCTCTATGTAAAGCACTTTGAATTGCCATAGTTTATGAAATGTGCTATATAAATAAACCTGCCTTGCCTAGTGCTTATTCTTTAGCTAGAGCTTATTTAGGCACTAGTGCACGTGATAGTCTGTCACAAAGTTGCACGAGTAAATATATCTACAATATTATATTACACATGCAGTACCATATCTGATCACATATACGGTCTATCTATATATTATGAAGTGTATTACTGAATATTAAATTTCATACATTATGATATATTAGTAAATATATTGTCACTTTTTTCAATATATGAAAAGCGGTAATTCTTTATGTATTATTCAGTATATTGTAATATATTAACACAATATATTATTCTTTATATGTTCAAAGATACTGTTAAACCATTTCATACATTGATCATTCATATATAGGGGAATATATTTTCTTTCCACAAGGGTCTGGAGATTAATGAAACCATCAGTGCAGCAAACAAGCTTGGAGACTTGATCATCTGTCCTCATAACACTGTTTGAGTCTCTTAGTTTGTGTTTCTGTCTTTCTTCTCAGGTTTACCCACATCTACAGTGACTGTGACACCAGACAGTCCTGTATTCACTGGAGAAACAGTCAATCTGAAGTGTGTGATAAACTCTTATTACAACTGGAGATATGAGTGGTATAAAGACATTGTAAAGTCACAGACGTCTGATTATCGTTACACTGTAAACAGAGACACTCTCACTATCAGAGGAGCTACTGAGTCTGATCAGGGTCAGTACTGGTGTAAAGGACAGATAGATGGAAGACCAAACTCATCAACATTCAGCTCTGCTGTTTCTCTCTCTGTGAAGGGTGAGTTCAACATCATCGTCCTCTTAAACTCTCTCTACATGATCATGATCACACAACCAATCGAGACACTGCAGGGTCACATGACCCACATGTGGGACATTTGTCATTATATATTTTAAACAATATTTTTGTAAAAACCTAAAGTAATATTGACAAACTATATATCATTTAAAAGCTTGCTGACTAATTTTTTTTAAATAAATGACAGAGGAGCAGTAATTTATCAATTAGCAACTAGAATATTTAAGACTCATTAGGCGTGTTCAGGCCTTTATTTTGAAATTGAAAATTTTTGAAAAATCATGAAAGATTGGTAGAAACTCCTTTTCATGCCAACAGTTCAAAAGATAAAACTAATTACATTTTTATGAGGAAAAAAGGACTGAAAAGGTTTTAAATATAAAGAAACAAATGATTGATTCTTGATTTGTGATGCGGCGCGAGCTGTAACGCACATACATTTTTTTTTGTGTTTATTAGAGGTTGAATTTAAATCAAATACTGCTAAACCACCCATACTACTTCTGAATAGATGTCTATTTCATAAATTGTATGATAATTATGGAAATATATGGTTCAGATCACTCTAAACATGGAAATGGAGGTGTCATTATATGGTCATTAACAGAGCTTGGCTTATAACTGTATCTTTTATCTCTTTTAATTGCTTTCTGTTTTAATTTCCCCTGCTTTTATTTTGTGTCTATTTTCTATGCAAAGCTCTATGAATTGCTATAGTGTGATTATTATAATTCTTTTCTATGAAAAGCTTTTGAAAAACTGTTTGAATTTTCCTGTACTTTTATTTTGTGATTATTTTTATTCCTCTCTATGTAAAGCACTTTGAATTGCCATAGTTTATGAAATGTGCTATATAAATAAACCTGCCTTGCCTAGTGCTTATTCTTTAGCTAGTGCTTGTTTAGGCACTAGTGCACGTGATAGTCTGTCACAAAGTTGCACGAGTAAATATATCTACAATATTATATTACACATGCAGTACCATATCTGATCACATATACAGTATATCTATATATTATGAAGTGTATTACTGAATATTAAATTTCATTATGATATATTAGTAAATATATTGTCACTTTTATTCAATATTTGAAAAGCAGTAATTATTCATGTATTATTCAATATATTGTAATATATTAACACAATATATTATTCTTTATATGTTCAAAGATACTGTTAAACCATTTCATACATTGATCATTCATATATAGGGAAATATATTTTCTTTCCATAAGGGTCTGGAGATTAATGAAACCATCAGTGCAGCAAACAAGCTTGGAGACTTGATCATCTGTCCTCATAACACTGTTTGAGTCTCTTAGTTTGTGTTTCTGTCTTTCTTCTCAGGTTTACCCACATCTACAGTGACTGTGACACCAGACAGATCTGTATTCACTGGAGAAACAGTCAATCTGAAGTGTGTGATAAAGTCTTATTACAGTGACTGGAGATATGAGTGGTATAAAGACAGTGTAAAGTCACAGACGTCTGATTATCGTTACGCTGTAAACAGAGAAACTCTCACTATCAGAGGAGCTACTGAGTCTGATCAGGGTCAGTACTGGTGTAAAGGACAGAGAGATGGAAGACCAAACTCATCAACATCAAGCTCTCTTTCTCTCTCTGTGAAGGGTGAGTTCAACATCATTGTCCTCATAAACTCTCTCTACATGATCATGATCACACAACCAATCGAGACACTGCAGGGTCACATGACCCACATGTGGGACATTTGTCATTATATATTTTAAACAATAATATTTTAGTAAAAACCTAAAGTAATATTGACAAACTATATATTCATCATTTTAAAATAAATGACAGAGGAGCAGTAATTTATCAATTAGCAACTAGAATATTTAAGACTCATTAGGCGTGGTCAGGCCTTTATTTTGAAATTGAAAATTTTTGAAAAATCATGAAAGATTGGTAGAAACTCCTTTTCATGCCAACAGTTCAAAAGATAAAACTAATTACATTTTTATGAGGAAAAAAGGTCGGAAAAGGTTTTAAATATAATGAAACAAATGATGGATTTTTGATTTGTGATGCGGCGCGAGCTGTAACGCACATACGTGTTTTTTTATGTGTTTATTAGAGGTTGAATTCAAATAAAATACTGCTAAACCACCCATACTACTTCTCAATAGATGTCTATTTCATAAATTGTATGATAATTATGGAAATATATGGTTCAGATCACTCTAAACATACTGTATATGGAAATGGAGGCGTCCTTATATGGTCCTTAACAGAGCTTGGCTGTCCTCTAGTGAAAAGGTTTGGTACTGCAACCAAACTAAATACAATTTCATAAACTTGTTTCACTTTCATAATTTTTCACTTCTACAATAATCTTCCAAATGTCTTCTTTAAAACTAGAGCAGTCACAGGTCTATATTCCAAAGCATTCTTGAATTACAACTATTTAAGTTTGGATAGTGATGTTCATGTCTATGTGATAAAGAGGGGTGACAGTGAAGGAGTAATGTGTAGCTCAACTCTTTTCTTATGCACTTCTGTATCAGCCACATCTGTGCCAATAAGAAGACTGAAGCAATTATTTTAGTCATTTAAAAGCTCATTTATTTGACTCTTGAGGATCTGAATCTGTTGTTCTCCTGCAGATCTAAAGCTGAAGCCTGAACTCACATCAGATCCTGCAGGAGCTGCACTGACTGGAAACACAGTGACTTTGACCTGTCGCATGGATCCGTCCACTGGAAACTGGGACTCTTACTGGTACAAACACACACTGAACCCTGAGACAGAGAAGAAGAAAACAAACCCCTACAGCCTGAAGATTGATTCAGAGTCTGATGGAGGCCAGTACTGGTGTAAAGCTGGAAGAGGGAAACCAGTCTATTACACACAATACAGTGATGCACTGTGGGTAAATGTTACAGGTGAGAGAGACTGTAGTGTGTGATGCAACAAATACAGATCAGAGACAATATCTACACAACTTCTGAAACTATAAATGCAATAATCTGTGTTTGTACAGAGAGTCCTAAAGCTGTGGTGACGGTACGACCTGATGAACGAGTGTTTAGAGGAGAAACAGTCACTCTCAGATGTGATATAAAGTGGGGAGGAGACACTGAGTGGACATACAGATGGGAAATAGAGGGAACCAACATCTGGGATAGAAACTCTGCCAATCGATGTACAGAACAAGACTGCTACACCAGTAGAGCTGATGAACAGAAACACAGAAAGGCTGTCAGTCTGTGCTCAACACAAGAGTTAAACATCAGCAAAGTTGAATATTTTCACAGCGGTAAATACAGCTGTAGAGGAGAGAGATCAGACTCACAGAAATCAAACATCAGTGATGCTGTTACACTGACTGTCTCAGGTGAGTGTGTGTTTGTTGTGATCAGCTTCTCCATCAGTTTCTCTACGGCTCTGTAACTCGTGATGTTTTGTTCAGCTGAAGCTCAGGCATCAGTGCGAGTGTCTCCACAGCCGTGGCTGACTGAAGGAGAATCAGTGACTCTGACCTGTGAGGTTTCAGGCTCCTCTAAAGGCTGGACGTTCAGCTGGTTCAGAGATCATGATCATCTGTCAGACAGCAGCAGAGGAGCTGGAGGATCTTACACTCTCAGTCCTGCTGCTCTACAGCACACAGGAGTTTATATGTGCAGAGCAGAGAGAGGACGACCAGCCTATTACACACACAACAGCAGCTCACAGACACTGTGGATCACTGGTGAGGGTTTATGCTTGAGCTCATCCGGATCTGTGTTTCACTGCAGTCTCTGTGCTGTCAGTTTTGATTGAGATTTTCCTCTTTTCAGGAGTTTCTGCTTCAGTGTCTCTGGTCATCAAGCCCAGCAGAAGTCAACACTTCTCATCTGACTCTCTCTCTCTGAGCTGTGAGGATCAGAGTCACTCTGCTGGATGGACAGTGAGAAGATACACAGACAAAGACACACAAACTTGTGCAAAACAAACAGGATCTCGATGTGTAATGGACTCTCTCAGCACATCTGACACTGGAGTGTACTGGTGTGAGTCTGAATCTGGAGAGAAACGTCGTCCTCGAAACATCACTGTACATGGTGAGTCCGGTTTATAATCATGACATCTACTAGTCTAATGTTATAACCTAAATTATAATTACAGTCTAAAGACATTTTCCACTAATTGTTTTCTGTACAGCTGATGACAGACTGACTTCTGTTCAGTTATTTGAATGAGTTTCTCCATACGTATCTATTTGTGAGTTTGCATGGCCATTCAATCTTAAAATAGTTAATAGTAAATGAACTTGGCTTGCTGTCCTCAAAGGAGGCTCGATCTAAACCCTCTATGACAGGACAGCGCAGAGGAAGAATAAGAGAAATAGTGGAGGAGATGGGGAGGAGGAGGGATGCTGGAAGAATTGTCGCTGCTTATACAGTACAGGTCAAAAGTTTGGAAACATTATATGACTATTTTTAATGTTTTTGAAAGAAGTTTCTTCTGCTCATCAAGCCTGCATTTATTTGATCAAAAATACAGATTTTTTTTTTTTAAATATTGTGATATATTATCACAATTAAAATATTAAAATATTATACTTTAAATTATCATTTATTTCTGTGATGCAAAGCTGAATTTTCAGGATCATTACTTCACATGATCCTTTAGAAATCATTCTAATATGAAGATTCATTATCAAAGTTGGAAACAGTTCTGCTGCTTAATATTTTTTTCATAACCTGTGATACTTTTTTAGGATACTTTGATGAATAAAAAGTAAAAAAAAAAAAAAAAATAGAAATCATCTCTAACAACAATATACACTACTGGTCAGTAATTTGGGGTCAGTCATTTTTTTTCTTTCTTTTTTTGAAATAAATCAATACTTTTATTCAGCAAGGATGTGTTAAATAGTTTCTCATTATTACGAGATGTTTGTCATTATTATGAGAAAGTTTCTCATTATTACGAGATGTTAAGTCATTATTATGAGAAAGTTTCTCATTATTACGAGATGTTTAAGTCATAATTATGAGAAAGTTTCTCATTATTACGAGATGTTTGTCATTATTATGAGAAAGTTTCTCATTATTACGAGATGTTAAGTCATTATTATGAGAAAGTTTCTCATTATTACGAGATGTTTAAGTCATTATTATGAGAAAGTTTCTCATTATTACGAGATGTTAAGTCATTATTATGAGAAAGTTTCTCATTATTACGAGATGTTAAGTCATTATTATGAGAAAGTTTCTCATTATTACGAGATGTTAAGTCATTATTATGAGAAAGTTTCTCATTATTACGAGATGTTTAAGTCATAATTATGAGAAAGTTTCTCATTATTACGAGATGTTAAGTCATTATTATGAGAAAGTTTCTCATTATTATGAGATGTTTAAGTCATAATTATGAGAAAGTTTCTCATTATTACGAGATGTTTGTCATTATTATGAGAAAGTTTCTCATTATTACGAGATGTTTGTCATTATTATGAGAAAGTTTCTCATTATTACGAGATGTTAAGTCATTATTATGAGAAAGTTTCTCATTATTATGAGATGTTTAAGTCATAATTATGAGAAAGTTTCTCATTATTATGAGATGTTTGTCATTATTATGAGAAAGTTTCTCATTATTACGAGATGTTTGTCATTATTATGAGAAAGTTTCTCATTATTACGAGATGTTAAGTCATAATTATGAGAAAGTTTAAAAAAACTTTAAAGTCATTTAAAGTTTTTTACTAGCCTATAGAAGATTTATATTATTAGATTTTTATTTTTATTTTTATTTATTTTTTGAATAAATGCAGTTATTTTTAACCTTTTATTCATCAAATATATTAGGCAGCAGAACTGTTTCCAACACTCATAATAAATCAGAATATTAGAATGATTTCTAAAGGATCATGTGATAGACTGGATGTCACATGTGACACTGAAGACTGGAGTAATGATGCTGAAAATTCAGCTTTGCATCACAGGAATAAATTATTTTTTAAAGTATATTCAAATAGAAAACTATTATTTTAAGTTGTAATAATATTTCACAATATTACTTTTTTTCTTTTCTGTAATTTTGATCAAATAAACACAGCCTTGATGAGCATTAGAGACTTCTTTCAAAAATATAACAATTCCAAACTTTTGACCTGTACTGTACACGCTCATAATGATGATTGACAGGACTGAATGTTTAGGGCTCCTCCGTTTTGGAACTTCATTTATTGTGATTTTACATGAACCTGCTCTTAAATACCACATATAAACAAAGCAAAATGTGACTGGTCACTTTTCACATTCATCAGACAGTTTCTTACCATATAAATTGGCAGATTAAACTGCAAAATGGACGTGTTTTTATGCCAGTGGTTAAAAATCTGATACACAACCAACAAACTCTCATGACAATTTGTAACTATTTTAAATTTTGTCAAATTGGTGACTAATGTGTATGAATTTGTACAATCTCATTAGTATAATGTTTTTGTGCCCCACTGATGGTTGGGTTTAAAGGTGGACCTTGACACTTATTAACGGCATCCAAAAGCCACATAGAGGCTATAGAGGAATAATCCTTTGCGACTCGTTTACAGTCGGTCGTCATTTCCATCAAAAAGACTGATGAACTTTGCTTGCTTTCGATTTTATTTTGATAAGCTATAAAGCTTGATACAGCATTCAAACCGATGCAATACGGTCAACAGAAAGTTTGCTCCCGCTACTCGCCTCTTCCAACCCTCTCAAACAATCCACCATAAAGACAGCAGAAGTGATCCGCTGTGCCCATGTGACACTGAATAACCAATAAGAAATAACAAAGAATGAACGCTCCTAATGCTTACTTTTTTCAACAACAACGGTTTAAACAAAACAATCGGTTACTCATAAAATAGTTGCGTTTTCTCATGAGATTTGGTAAAACTACACGACACTAGTATAAGAAAGCTTGAGAGGTATAAAGTACAATTCATAATAGTATTTTTCTTATGATTTGTTTTGCTGTATTCTTATTATTTACAGTATTAAACACACATTTCTTGTGTTTGTAGACGGTGAGGTGATTCTGGAGAGTTCTGTTGATCCTGTGATTGAGGGAGAGACTCTGACTCTACACTGTTTACATCGATCTACAAACTCCCCGATCCTCAGCGCTGGTTTCTATAAAGACGGATCACTGATCCAGAATCAGACGACAGGAGAGATGAGCATCACTACTGTCTCAAAGTCACATGAGGGTTTCTACTACTGTAAAACAGAGAGAGGACAGTCACTCCACAGCTGGATCTCAGTCACTGGAGTCTTGAACGGTGAGATGATTTAATGAGAAACGACACACCATTATTATATACTATCATATATTATAGTCTCTGGCTCATATTTCTGCTGGATCAAAATCAGTTATTGACATCTGTGAGCATCACTACTGTCTCAAAGTCACATGAGGGTTTCTACTACTGTAAAACAGAGAGAGGACAGTCACTCCACAGCTGGATCTCAGTCAGAGGTCTCTGAATAATCAGTGATGATATTACTGTAATATGATCATACAGGATCACGCCACTCATGTACAGATCTGTGTGTTTGTCATGTTCTTTACTCTCAACAGCTTCATCTTCTCTTCTGATCATTGGTGTGTCTGTAGGATTGAGTGTTTTCTTGTTGTTCTTCATCTCACTGGTTCTGCTGTGGAGACACAAACACAAGAAAGGTGTGGAGCAGTTCATCACATGTTATGAATTATTAAACCACATGAACAGCAACAAATGGAAGATAAGTTTCTGAAGCCTAGACAGTCACTGCATGTTTATTAATACATAAGCAGTTAATGCATGTAATCAGATTATATGTGAGTGACAAAACTCTTACAGTGACCATAATGATCTTTGTCTCTATTGTAGATCAGCACTGTAACATTCAACAGACATCAGTCCCGAATCCATCTGGAGAATCTCAAGCGTTAAACTCTCCTCTGCAGTCTGGTCAGACGCAATAACACATGATTTATATTTATTTATTAATGTTTTTTCCCCCCTTTTTAGACTGCCTTGCTTTTAAACTTTCTCCTTGTTTGCTGTCCAGCAGATTCTGATCACATTTATAATGATGTGACTCCAGTGAATAGTGGAAATAAAGGTTGAGTCTTAAAAATTATAAGAAAAAATCTACACATGCATCATGAAAAAATCAACAATAATCATTAAATCTGTGATTGACTTGTTCCTTGTTGTGTTTTTTTCAGACGTCACATATTCAGAGGTCACTGTTAAGAAAAACATATCCGCGGATAAAGGTTAAAAACCCTCTTCAATAGAGTCATTAACCAATAACATTTATGCAATTTTAGTTAAATAAAAAAAAATATATATTTCTTTCTAATTGACTAATTATATTTTTCTAGACAAAATCATGGCAAAGTCAAATAATGTGATGTACTCAGAAGTCGGAGCAAAAGTAAAGAAAAGCAAAGGTGAGATCCTGTTTTTCCTGAAGTACAGCATATTTCCAGCATATTCTGAATAATCTGATTTATTTTCTGTTCTGTATTAGATATTAATACTGCAGGACCCAGTGATTTGACTTACGCACAGGTCAATATACAGGACAAAAAGAAAAGCAAGGGCAAAGGTAAACTCTCAACAAACTGCATCTAAACACAACTGTCTGAATGAATCATCACATTTAACTAGATATAATATATAATGCCTCTATATTATCAGGAAAAGAGAACAATTTACTATCATTAACAGAACTGATAAAGACCTTCATTTTGGAAATGTAACAACAGTCTCAACAATCACATATTTAAACAGCACCTGCTAATAAATGTTCATTGTGGTTTGAGAGGTTCTGTTCTCTCTTGATATAATCATGGATTATCAGTTATTATTGTAGTTGCAGATGTAAAGCGTGTGTTTATTCTCTGTTTCTCTTGTTCACTGTCAGGGAAGAGCAGCGAGTCTGGAGACACTTTATACTCTGAACTGAAGAACAACACAGATAGAGGTGAGAGAAACAGAGTCAAGCTTCATCACTGTTAAAGTTGAACTATTAAACATCAACAGATCAGAATGATTCATAAAGTCATGTGGATCATTGAGGAAGTGTGAAAATCTCATCAACATTTGTGTTCTTCAGGTGCTGATGCTGGAGTCAGTGATGCAACGTATGCTAAAGGTTTAAAGAAGAAAGGTCACAAAACCAATAAAACACGTAAGATTTTTTGTTGCAAGGATTTTACAGTCACTGACAAGAAGTTCACAATTTGCACTTTCATGTAGAATATAAATCTGTTTTTAGTAATTCAGTTCAGTTATTTGTGAGGATCAGGTTCATTGTGATCTTAAAACTGTAAATCATAAACAGCATGAGCTCAAATCAGAGCTTTTTATTGTCCACGTTTCCCAGATAACAGGGAACGTTCTTATAACTTTAGCTATTGTTCTGGCAAGGTTCCTAACTTTTCTCCCTAAAGGGATAATTCAGGATTTAGCATTAAGCTTTGTATATGCTTTGAGACGAGAGATTTATGTATTTTTTGTCTGGAAAAAATCCTCCGATGACGCAAAAATCGTCATTTTGCGTCATCGGAGGATTTTTTTGTCCAGAGGAGAGAGACTACAGCCAGTAGGAGGAGCTGTCCCGCATGTTCTCAAACCGCCCATAGAGGGTGGGCTCTCACTCACAGAATGTACAAGCAGTGTCAGCCATCTTTTGTTGGAAGCTAAGCTAGCAGGCTCTTGCTCTGTGGAGAAAGCTGAGTAGTAGGGGTTACCATCCTCTTTTTCCCGGACCGTCCGGCCGTCAACATCGTCCAAAATGTCCGGGATTCGGCTTTTGCTTTCTGCAGTCGCCATTCATTGTTTACATGCACACCTTTTGTTTCAATCTAACTGAATTGATTCCGATTGGTGAATCTGAATGTAGTGTTTACATGAACGCTAAACAAGTGATCGGTTGATGTGCGTTTTACCATTGCTAAGAAAATTCCCGCTCCTCCGTGAGAGATATGAGACCGGTGCGTCTCACAGACGGTGCGTCTTTGACTGCAGCGTGTCCTGCTCATCAATAATCACGCCACCGGCCTCGCACCGTTCTCCCGTGCCCCTCAGTCTCGTCCTGCTCGCCACAGTAAACATAATGAATGGCGACTGTAGAACGCAAAAGCCGAATCCCGGACATTTTGGGCGATCTCGAAATCCCGGGTAGACTCGTCGTCACGGAGACTCACGAGTAGCCTAGCCCTGCGCTCTCTTACTGGTAGGCGTGGCTTGGGAGTGGCCTCCTAGGGCAGCGAAGCAAGTGCATTCTGGGAGTTTTTGTCTTTTATCCACATAAGCCAAAAATACATTTTCTGGCTGTTGGAGCCAGACTTGCTTTCTTTATTATGGTTTGAGTCGAATTATGATAATAATGTGTTTTGTTAACAATAGTTTGGTGTGGTTATGTTACATTTGTTTATATTCAGATCTTCTTGCTTTAATATTGTTTTGGTTTTGCTTTTCTATGAGTGCAACATGGAGGCGTGCGTTACTGAACCCGCCCACCAGCAAACAGGTGACTGCAGCACCTGTTTTATGGGTTCAATCTAACACGGAGCTCAGGTTTGTTTGGAAAGTGATTTGTCGTGGCTAGCAAGGTGCAGCCGTATATTTTCTTTGACCGCTCATTTATCCCGTAACAAGCTTTGGATTATTCACTGAAAGCTCCATCACCCTCCCTGCTGTACGGTAGGATAATAAAACCACTGGAAATTCAGGTACAATTATTTACACGACATGCAGTAAAAAATTTCAATGGAATGGAACGGACTCGAGGAATCATGTTTGAGCGCGTCAGCGATTGGCTGCAACACTAAGAATGTTACATAGTCAAAGAAAATTTGGCTTGTGTTGCCTGCTAACCTTAGAAAGAACTTGAACATTTGGAAGAAGGAATTGTTTGCTTGAACTAAGTTGTACCCGATCATCTGCTTGCAAATCTCAACATATCGTGGGCCTGCTACTCTGCTTGAATGAACTGAAATTCGCTATTCTCATTGGATGCGCGTCTTTAAACATCCGACGTCATTTCATTGATAAAGTTTGCAGCGATCTCAGCTGAATGAACAAGCCCACATGAACAAGCCCGCACGTTGTGAATATGAAGTCCCTGACGTTTCTGTTTGAGATTTGGGATTGCAATGAGAAAATATTTGAGTTGTAAAAAGAGATTAATTGAACATGGAGGAGAGTCATGATAACGCTGATCAAAGCGAGAGACTGGCAAAACTGAAAGCGTCTCGACGTGCAAAAATGGGCGTTTTGACGAGAAAGAAAAACGAAATCATGGCATTAATGAATGATGCACAAAACGTGGAAACAGTCCAGTTAAAAATGGGAACTGAGTTTGATAAAGCTTATAATGACTTGCACGAAGTAAATGAGTCAATTAAAATGCTGTTGTCACCAAACAATGCTGAAATTGATCAAAATGAATGGTGTTTGCCAAAAATGACTGTCATAAATGAATTTAAAAATTATGCTGAAAAATGGTCGCAAACAAAAATGACTGATGATGAGGCTGAGGGGGCAGAAAATGAAATTGTAAACACTGGTGATGCTCCTGTTATGGTCGATGCTCCTGTTACTGCTGATATTGCTGCTGGTCTGGATGATATTGGTCCCAAAGACAGTATTTCCCAAGTGAAATCAAAGCACTCATGGTCATCACGGTCATCTAAACATTCCTCACGGTCATCAAGGTCTTCTAACTCATCCAAGTCGTCTATTGCTTCTCTTAAAGTGCAACTTGAAAGTGAACAAGTGGAACTGGTTGTTAAAGTAAAAGCTCTTCAACAGAAGCAAGCTCTTGAGAGAAGGGAAGCTGCACTCAAAGCTGAAAAGGAGGAGCTTGAGTTAAAAACTAAGATGGCTGTAAATACAGCAAAGTTGAACCTTGTGAAAGGATACGAAATGCAACACGTGGTCCCAGAAAGAATGAATCAAAATGAGAACATAGAAACTGGATTGTCTCATCAGGCAACTGGAACAGTCAACTCTGACCATTATACTTTTGATGAGGACGCAGAACAACTAACACCTGCGTTCACACAACTGCCATTAATTTTGGAAAGGAACGTACCATACAATTTTCAACCAGCTACATCCACTCAAAGGAAACCTGCCATACCAGCAAAGGATTTATCTGTTCGTTCAAAAATCCCCCCTTTTCAGACTCATTATGCACCTTTGGATCCCAATTACGTTGCACCTGCCAACCTACCTCCAGTAGGTGGCAGTAGAGAACAGAGAAACGTTGCATCTCATCAGAATCCAAAGCCTTCTACTTCTCAAGCTCTACCAAATATTCAACATGCATATGCAGCACGTGGTGCAGATGCACGTAAAGCTGCTGACCATTTAACACTTCCACAAGATAAACAATACCAACAACCGCCAGTGTTGCAAAACACAACCAAAAGGAATGAATTTGACGATGTCATGACTCTAATGGAAAAACAAAACAAAATTACAGAAACTTTCATTACACAACAAGGTCAACACTCCTTACCATCAGTTGTAATTCCCGTTTTCAAAGGTGATCCTTTGGACTACCAATTCTTCATAAGAGCTTTTGATTATGGAATTGAAAAGAAAACTAAAAACAATCAGGATAGGCTGTATTTTCTGGAGCAATTTACAGCTGGCCAACCCAGAGAACTTGTGCGCAGTTGCCAATTTATGGATCCGGAACGAGGTTATGCCAAAGCCAAGGAACTTCTCAAAAGACATTTTGGTGATGAACACAATATTGCCACTTCATATTTGAATAAAGTGCTCAAATGGCCATTGATCAGATCTGAAGATGCAGATGCATTACAAACTTATTCTGTGTTTCTCAATGGTTGTCTGAGTGCTATGTCTTCTGTTCAGTACTTGGAAGAATTGGATCATCCAACTAATTTGAAGGCCATTCTCAGTAAACTGCCATACAAAATCCAAGAACGATGGCGAGTAAAAGCTTATGAATTACAGGAACGTAATGGCCGTAGAGTAGGGGTTGCACGACTACTGATTTCTGCTAGTCGACTTCTTATCAAACAATACTCGAGTTACTCGACTACTCGTCGTTCATGCTACTGTAAATGAAAAGACATGAAATAGCTAGATCTTATCAATAAACATTTATTAATTCATAGCCTAATGCAACAACTACACAAGTAAACTCTCAAAACATTATAATTATGACATTTCATTTTTAAATTTTCATGTAACAGTCTAAAGCCAAATAAATAGCCGTTCTTGCCTTTCATTTCAGACGTCTGCTTCTAGGGGCCGTTCACATATCGCGTCTTTTCCGCGTTCAAGGTCGTTATTTCAAATGTAGGCGCGCGGCGAGTAGTCTAACATAATGAAAGCAACGGACGTCGTGCGCTAGTTTTTCCAGGCGGGTTTTTCCTTCTCATCTCCAGAAATATATCTAGTAGTAAAGTTAATGCAAGGGCTAGAAATAAATGAATCCTTTGCTGAATGATACTTCTTCGTCGTCATCATGGAGAGCGCAGTTTGGTTGCATAGCAACGACAGACGCCACGGGAGCGCAAGCGCTTGTAGGAGACAGCGGCACGGCCGCGCGCTTTCCACACGTTTTTATTTAGACGCAATATGTGAACGGCCTCGACTAGTCTATGCAAGCCCTACCGTAGAGCAACGTTTTCAGACTTGACAGACTTCATAACCCAACAATCTAGGATCTTGTCACATCCGTTGTTTGGAAGTCTGAATGCCACACAAGCGAGAAAATCTGAACCTGCACAGACAACAATGCTCAGAGAAAGAAGGCCCAGACATGGATTTACTGGGTTTGCAACCAGTGCGGAGCCGGTGAGTAGCAGCAGTCCTGTAACACAAAAGAAAATGGTGAAAGAGTGTTTGTTTTGCCGTGCAGATCATCATCTAAGCTCTTGCAAACAGCTGAAAAGCAAAAATCATGAACAGAAATTGGAATTCCTTCGGAAAAAAGGAGTATGTTTTGGATGTTTTGATGTAGGTCACATGAGCAAACATTGCCAAAGTAGGCTTACCTGTCATGTATGCTCTCTTAAGCATCCTACTATCTTGCACATCAACAAGACCAGTGTGCAGAAGAATGACGGGGCTATAGCCAATGTTCAGACCTACACAAGTCAAGCAGACATGTGGAGAGAAACTGGGGCCGGAGACACGGCATGCAAGCTTGCCATAGTGCCGGTTAAAGTCAAACTAAAGAAAAGTGACAAAGTAATTTGCACACATGCCTTTATGGACCCTGGGAGCTCTGCAAGCTTCTGCACAGAATCCCTTCTGAGGCAACTGCAGACAACTGGAAAAAGGACAATAATCTTGTTAAGAACAATGAACAAGGAAAAAGTGGTTGATACATCTGTGGTGGCAGACATGGAAATCAGTGGACTGGACAATGATGACTTCTTTGACTTGCCAGAGATATATTCGCACCCTGACATTCCTGTAAAGGCTGAAAACATCCCCAATCAGGAAGATATTGCTCAATGGGAATATCTCCATGATGTGAACATTCCACAGATAAATGCAGAAATTGGTCTACTCATCGGAAACAATGTTCCTAAGGCATTGGAACCATGGCGGATAATTAACAGCCAGGGAAATGGTCCCTACTTTTCTCAGTCTAGAAAGCTCCAAATTCAAAAATAATTTCACATTTCTTCTACATAAATGACCCATTTTAAATACAAATTCATCTTTCCAGAGGTGATGTATCCCTTTAATTTATTAAGGATCACTAACTTTCTGGGTTAAACATGTCTTACGGTTGGATGTTACACAGTAAAATCCCCTGTGTTTAATGAACAGCTCTGAGTGAGCATTAGTGACGACACCTGATGTTAAAGGTGGGGAAAGCCGTTTTTGAAATATACTGTTGGCCAATGTTGATGTTTGAAATCAACGCAAACAAACACACCCCTTCTTCATTGCTCCGCCTCCAAAACTCACACTCCAATCCTAACAGCCCGAGTCGGTCACGAACCCCGATCCCCTGCAAGCGAGGCGAGTGCACTAACAATGACGGTATACACCGCATTCACTAGCAGTCGTCAGCGCGACTCTCACTAGCTGACCTCCGTTACAAGAGCAATCCAAGAGTAGATGTCTGTTTATCATAGCAGAAGCGCAACAAAATAATGCTTATTGAAAAATAAAGTGATCAAACCATGGGCCTTATTTTAACAATCTGAAACGCAAGTTTCAAACGCGAAACGCAAGTAACTTTGTGGGCGGATCTCAGGCGCTGTTGCTATTATACCAACGGGATAAATGACTCTTGCGCCTGACGCAAATCTAAAATGGGTTGGTCTGAAGTAGCTACATTACTCATAGGTGTGGTTTGGGCGTAACGTGAAATAAACCAATCAGAGCATCATCTCACATTCCCTTTAAGAGCAGGCGCGCTTGTTCCATGGCGGATTGCTATTATAACGGCGGATTTGCCAGACACACGCCAGGAGCGGTTCACAGCCAAGGAGACCGACGTTCTCGGCAGGGCCGTAAAACACAGAGAAGTGACATTGTATGTGGATGGAGAAACACACCCAAATTAGCTTCGGTTAAACAGGCGTATGATAATTTGAGTAAATGTGTAAGCTAGATTTATGCCTATTTTTTCACATCTCCATGGATACCACAATGATTTCCCTCATGTAACTTGTAATTATGTATGGTTTGCAAAAATGGCAACTGCTGCATCTGTGTAGATGAGAGAAGCAAAGTGTATGTGCGTTGTTCACACGCTACATTATGGCCAAGCACGCGCCCTTAAAATAGCATCTGAACGCGCCACTGACTTTAGACTCGGTTTTTCCTTGTCTGTGGCGGAATTGTTTTCTGAAACTGCAAAATAGCACCAGGGAACGTTTGCGCCGGAACACGCCTCCTCTTTTCGCTGAACCGCCCCCGGGAGCGCAAGTTCATTCCCTAATTTACAGACGTGCGTCTGCCGAGGGAAAAGTCCGCTGTGCGTCGGGTGCAAAATAGGAATGATACATGCGTCATTTTACAAAGTCAATTGCGCTGGGTGCAAGATAGGGCCCACTGTGTTACTCACGTGTGGAGTGAATCAAAGCAACATCTGTGTCTGTTTTCAGGCCTTCCCGCTTCGCTCTCTCCAGCTTTTCTCTTTTGTATCATGTCTCATCTCTACAGTATTTCTGCAGTCTTTCTTCAAATCTCCCTCTTGATCGTTCTCTCTCCTCCACCGTCATGCATTGGCTACACGCGTTTGTTGTGTCTGTGCGACTAACTTCCAAACAGCATATTTCAATGAGTAAAATCACTGAAGGAAAGAGGAATAAACATTTGAAGTCTCCATTGTGGTGATCAGTGTTTCCTGTAGTTGAGCTCTTGATTGTTTTAATTAGTTTTTCTCTGGCTGTTTTAACAGTGTGTTCAAAAAAGACTTTTAATGTGTCAGAAGGATTCAAGGCAGAACAACATCCAGCCTGGTCTCATTGGTAATACATAGGTATTAATACGTCATTTTCAAAGACACAAAACATACTTTTTTGTACGTTTGGATAGATGATGTTGACTGTCATGGTGACGCTATCATGAAGTGGCCTGATTCACTGATCAGAAGTGTTTTTGTTGTTGTTGTTGTAGTGGTAAAAACAAGTTTCCTATTTTAAATCCTTGTTTCTTGTCCACTGTGGGAGATGCTGAGGCTATGATTCTGACTCGTACCATAAATAGATCCAGAGAGGCGTGTTGATGTTCCAAACTAATAACTGAAGTTTATTAAATCAAAAATAAAGATGCATTGTAACATAAAACAAAACAAACAACTTTTAGGCAGCTTGCAGGTTTGTTGCACCATGCCACCCTAGCTCCAAGTGTACGGTCAAAAGACTGTGTGCTCTTGCAACAGCGCCCCCTTCCTGTCAGGGGTGGCCTATCCTTTATACAATTTTTCACCTCTCACCTATAGAGGGCACACACTCAGAAAAATAAACACAATTAACAAAACACAACAAACTGATATTTAAATGAACAAATTTATACAAATTAAATAAGGTGGTAAGTATGGCTCCTACAGTTGTTGTTATTAATTAGTTTAAATATTGTGTGTGTCGCGTCAGCCTCTTGGTAGTTTCTACCGTGATCACATTACTCTATTTCGGCCACGAGACTCTTACTCTATTTACTCCTGTAAAAGGTATACCTTTATAAAGTCAGGAGGAGTCAGGTAGGCTTATAATATTCTCTTCTCTGATTATATTATCTCAGGGTCAGCTCTGATCTACTGTACCCCCTAGGCCTGCGGTTCAGAAAACAGCCAAGCCTACCAGTGTAGTTAGTTCAGTTCACCACAGCTGTCTCTCCTATTCCTGCTCATGCTCTCCCACGGCCTACTCAGTTGCGAATGTTTGACAACCTTGTCTGGATATTGCTATAAAAATCGATCTTTTTCAGACAGTCATCTCATGAAACCCCAAAAGGATTCTTACTCTACAGCAATGAACAGACTGGGACAATCCTATCAGAGTTCATTTCATTCTCATTCTCATTTTATTATTTCTTGCAGAGGTAAAAGCTAAATACACCACTCTATGCCAGCTAAGCTGGAAGATCCATGCCAGAGACACATTACATTTTAAAGCTTTGTTCAGTGTATGTTTTCTTCTCTAAGAATGTCAGGTTTCTTATCTTGATCTTCTGGGGGCGTATTACAGAAACTTTGTATCTTAAGTCTTAAGTTAAGATCTGACAAGTTAATTTTGGATTTTCGCTCATTATCAATCACGCCACCGGCCTCATGCCGCTCTCTCACGGCCCTCGGCCTCGTCCTGCTTGCCACACTGGGGCTTTTCATTATATTAAGTTTTGATAAGCTTGGTAGAAAAGGCAAAGCCCAATAATTTTTAGTCTGTAATTATTTTTATTTTAGAGTTTTATCGTCAAAGTGCAGCACATCACTTGAGTGTTCACATAGTCTTTCCACCATCAAACATCGCTGTTCTTCATCTTGTATCATTAATAAATAAGACGCCATTCTCAGACAAGGCTATTTTTATGTGATTTTTATAGTTGGCTTTCAAAAACTATTGAAGTTAGGACACCATTGGGGTTAAGACCGTTTTTAGTATTTTTTGTGGAGTTAGGATGCTTCTGTAATACCATTTCCTATCCGTAGTTAAGATAAGATTATGCACTTAAGAAATGTCATTTTGTAATAGCTTTTGTCCTAAATGAGGTCCTAACTGAAATTGCCATGGTTACCAAACAGAAATATAGGATTCTAAAGTTAGGATCTCTCTCTCTCTCTCTCTCTCTCTCTCTCTCTCTCTCTCTCTCTCTCTCTCTCTCTCTCTCTCTCTCTCTCTCTCTCTCTATTCAATTCAAATGAGCTTTATTGGCATGACTTGTACAATATTGCCAAAGCATTGGCCATTACATAGGCAATGAACAAATAATCAATTAAGTCAATAAATCAATCAGTAAACAAATGCATGAATACATTTATATAAACAAGAAATAACACGACAAAGAAAAAAAAGAAAAAAACACCATTGTACATTTGTACCTTCGACAAGAAAATAACATTTCTGACTTCAGTTTTGTCCACTGGCTGACTCTCTTAGTTTATGGCAAGCTGTTATATATTTTGCTGCTGTTGTGATCAAGCTACTGTAGTTTTCTCCCAAAATATTATTTATTATTTTTCTGAATTTGGTAATGCCATAAAATTTGGTTCTAGTTGTTTGAATTTCCAATCTAGTTGTTTGAGTGACTAATCAAAGTTTAACCTGATAGAAAAATATTTATTTAATGTTATCCGTGTAATATTTAATCTGTAACAATGTGGACTTTTATAAAGATCCGTTTGGCCATTAACTTTTAAATGCATCATTATGCATGAATATGAGGAGAGTCTCCGCATGAAAGACCCGCGACTGCAGATCAACGTGCTTCTGCATTTCTCTCCGATACGGTAGAAAATTCGACATGTTATCAAACACACCTGATTCAGGTCATCAGCTCATTAGTGACTCAGCCGTTTCTCAATATGTGTTCTTGTCTGTACTTGTGTTCTTGTGGACTTGAGAGACGTCATCAGTCGCTGCCCTACTTCAGAGTCCACATCAAGCCAAGAACAGTTCAACTTCTTCAAATCCCCGGATGTGTTCTTGATCCGCCCCTTTTACCGAGGATGCATCGAGAGGTGACTTGTGCAGACTTGAGACAACAAGGCATCCCAGAATGCATCTCGCACCAACCAGCAAGCGTCAAGCGTAGGAGTAAACCTGCACAATTTAAAAATACCACTGTTATTGTGTCACAAAATGCCGTTTTAAGAGTTTTCCAGGCGAGAATGTAGTTGTTTTAAGCTCAAATCTGTGGTTTATTTATAAAGATACAGTAGCTCCTGTTTTAAAATTGTGAGAATGCAGGAGATCTCCGGGCGCTCAGCGTTAATTAACCCCGTCTAGAACAGCCTTACCTCGGATAGTCCTTCTGACGTTTGCTGCTGTGCTCTGATGTCTCTGTAGTGGTTAAACAGGAGATGTTATTCGTTGTGTGTGTATTTAATGGGCGATCTTTGGTCTCATGAATCTATAATTTGTTCCCTGGCAAATCGTTTTGGCTGAGAGCAAACTGAAGGTCATGATATATTTAGGCCATTTAACTTTACCATTATAGCCTAGAGCGCTGACTTTGTAAATCTTACAGAATTGTTTGCTTTATTTCTTATTGTATAGCTTCTTATACCTTTTACGTATACTTGTATAATGGCAATTATTGATCGTTAAAACTGACATTTAACCAAAAAAAAAGAGACAGGGTTGTGTTTTGTTATATTTCAATTTATTACAGTGAAGATAATCAGAGTACATGTGCACATATTGCCTGAACCACATATTAATGTTTAATATTTTTAAAAATGTAAATAAAAAGTTGTTGATAAAAACATGTATATTGTTTTAAATATACATGCAGTGAAGGTCATCAAAGTACACGTTGCCTGAACCATATTTGTGTGGCTATGTTTAATGTTTAAGATTTAAAAAAAAATAAAAATTTTATGAAAACAAAAAGAGGCAGAGTGATGTTATAATATTTTGTTTTATTGTTGCCTAAAATATAGGCTACATACTGAGATAACCGGAGTAGCCAGAGCGAGCTGAGTGACGTTATCAAGTACGCTGCTGTTCCATTTGCAGATTTACCGGACTTTCATCCTCTCGTCTTTGGGAGTCCGTTCTCCTGAGTCAAACTTGGCAAGTCTGAACTTTGCGTACTTGGTATTGAGAAACGCCTAAAGATCTGAAATGAGTGTGTCAGACAAAGGAGACGTGCAACATGTGCAGTGTTGGACCTCCAGGAACATGATTAGGAACCACTGATCGAAATGTTTGGAAGAGAACAGTCCATTTCTCTCGACATGTGCTTGTGCTACAGACCATGTGATAATCTATAGCAAAAGTATAAAATGAAGACTTGTGAGCAGGAAGTTTTTAGCAACAGTGTCATTTATACACTCACAGACATCAACAATCAGCATATGAACCATAACAATCATGACATCATGCCAGCATACAAAATTCATTAATGGAGCCCAGCATGTATTGTGGCATGAATAATTTATTCAGCTGAATTATTTTACTATTTAGGTATTACTAATTACTATTATTTTACTAAATCCTCCATTATACCTTTAAAGCAGTTATTTAAATGACTTTAATGCTGTAATTTGAATGTCATTGGAAAGACATGTTGAGCTGCCTATTCATAAATATCTTTATCAATGTTGAATAGTTTTCCAAACTGCAATTGCTGAAAGAGAAATAAACTAACGAAAGTCAAGAGCCCAACTAAATCAAACACTGATCACCATAACGGTGTGTTCAAATGAAACAATAAATCATCAACATCTAAACCTCAGTTAATTCGCAGTAAGATCTTCTGTAGACGTCTGACAGAAATAAAGTCAGTCTGGTTAGTAATAGGTGAAGCTGGTAGTGCTGTTTGTGGAGTTGTTTAATCCTCCTCTGTGAGATCTTCAGAGATTTAACATATTTTATCTTCAGTTGATTTCATCTAAGACTGTGGCTGGAGTCAGTTGTAGTTTCTGTTCTTGTTGTTTCACTTTCCTTCAGTGATTCTGCTTGTTAACAGCAGGCGTCCGGATGTTTGAAAGAATGTTTTAGGAACATCATACTATCCTTTTAAAAACATTCCTCTAACATTATGAAAACTGGACATTTTAACGTTTCCATCACCACAACAGAATGTTTGGAAAACGTTCTTAGAACAACAATTTGTGGAAATTGAATAATTAATCAAAGTGCATTCTCTTTTTAAAGGTCCCTGAGAGCAGTGAAGAAAACAGACGGCAAGAGAGAAACACCAGCAGAAGAAATGAACCTGAACTGCTCATGACTGAATGAAAGAGAACTGCACTGCATTATCTGCATACATATTATATAAGGAAATCTAGCTTTAATATATACTAAAACATTTTCTCTAATGAGCATTTATTTTTAACACGTCTTATTAATTAGTGCCTGTGTTTTTGTCAAAACAAGATGATTTGTCTTATAGCATACAGTGTTGGGGGTAATGCATTACAAGTAACACATTTTTTTCTGCATTTAATCTCACTTTATTGTCCAGTGTTGCTGCTGACCTTCGATGATTCAGTTACACCATAAGCAAAAATGACTTTATATTTGTTGTTATTATTGCTGAAGAAAGTGTTAAACTCTCTTCACCTGCATCCTATTCTTCTGTAATCTTGAATGGCAGCAGCTGAAGAGTTTGTTTGAGCGCCCTCTACTGTACACGCGTGGATTTGCATTTCCTTCAGCCTTATTATTTCAGTTTTGGTGTGAAAGGGCCTTTACATTTGCCCAAAAATATTACGGGTTTTTTTTGTAATAATAATAATAAAAATTGTTTAAAAAAAGCCCATGTGAGGAAACAGTACTTTTCTTAAAAAGTAACTTTTTAAGGGAGTAATGTGATATTGTAATTTATTACTTTTCAAAGTAACTCTCCCCGACACCGCTCATATATAGCCTACTGTTTTCTTACTTCATTTATTTCATATTTGCTGTTTTTTGCTGAAGTTAACAAACTGTAAGCTTTCTATTTGATAAATAAAGTGTGACATGACATTTTCTTTGCATGACTTTTTCACATTTGTTAACCTAAGATCACAAGGGTTGAAAAAATGTTTGTTAATACAAACTTATGAACAAAAGTAATGACCATATTCTAAACAGTTCAGTGAAGGTCACGGGTGTTTTCAATGTATTTTCTGATTCTCTGATGCTGGGACTAAATTGCTCAACAAAGGGAAAGTAACTACACATTATGAGTATAAAAACTGATAGCAATCAAAATTCATTGAAATCTTAGCTGTGTTTTTACTTTGCAGTGCATTATTATCTCACACTGAACAGGGTGTCGTCATTAAAATAATATTTCATTCTTGAGAACGTTAAACGCTTTTCACATCCAGAAAACTATCAGAGGACGTCTCAATTTAACCGATTATTTTGAAGGATTCCTCAAGTGTATCCTTCACATCCTTCAATCACCCACAATCCTTTGCAACACATTCAATTCATGAAGAATTAACGTACAGAAAAGAAGTCGGCTCTGAGCTTATCTGAGTTTATTATTAAATGTAAGACTAAATTAATGTTCGGGACATCAAGGCATAAATGTTATCGTTTGTTTTGGTGTAAATGAATCACTTAACACTAAACTGCCAGTAATGTCAGCCACTGGGAGACCACAGACGAGTGTCATTCACTCTATTGCATTAATGCATTTTTCCAAAAGTAAGTGTTATATTATGTTGGTGCTGAAACTGTGGGGGCAGGAACATGTGTGATGTAGCCATGCACACTTAGACTCTCTTAGACTGTCTAGCGTTTAATGCTGAGGATGAACAGCCCACAAGCCTCAGAAGGAATGACGGACACAGCCTCACTAGGATGCCTGTGTGACAACCTGCCCCGACCTTACATTTATGGGGGAAACAATACCTTTGTCCTGTAAAAACACTTTCGTCCATTTGTTGTTGACTCTTGCTTTTGCATTGTCAATGTGTTTTTGTTTTAGCTTATTAAAAAAATCCTTTTTTGAATTTGATACACACACATTCACAAAAAAGTTTTATAACCACTGGCAGAGAAAAACTTTGACTGACTTCCACTGTGACACTGACAACTAGCCCTGATGTCCACTAATTAACAGATTACCAAGCATAAATATTAATGCATAAAGTATTCATTCTGATTGATGTTTATCTCTCTAAAAAGTGGTGAGCGACATTAATTAGGTAGATGAGAAAATACTTAAAAAGACCGAAAAACAAGAAGAGATTTAAGTTTGCTCAGTCTTCTCCAGTTGATGTGACGGACTCGTCCACTAAAGCTCCTGCTGACGGCAGCAAACTCCTCACCTCTTCACACAAATGCAGGTTTCAATCTCTGCACCGCATTATTGGCTGAATGCAATCATTCTGTCTGCCACACATGTCCTCTTCTTCTGAGCAGGACGATTACTCTTCCATCCAGAAGACCAAGACTGATGCTTCTTCCTCAACTTCAGTCCACATATCATTGAGGATCGAGAAGAGACATTTGAGGCTGTAACCCAGGAGAAAGCAACCAGAGGTTAGAGAATATCAAGGTTGTATAATGCATGAGTCTCCACACCTGCTCCTGTAGAGTTAATCTCCAACCCTAATCTAACACACCTGAAGCAGTTTATCAAGGTGTTCAGGGTTCAGTGTTGGAGCGGGGCTGGAACTGAAGTCAGCAGGAGAATAGCTGAAGGAAGTCTGTCTGAAATCAGTTTCGTAATATATATTTGTTTGAAATTACCTGATAGGGCAACAAGTCAGCTGCGTAAGTTTTCAGACACAGCCCTGCTGTATAACAATCTTTCAGTGTCTGATTGTTCAGTATCTACTTCTTGAAGCTAAAAAAAAAAAAAAAAAAACTTCCCTGATTTCTATATGTTTATGTCTCCAGTAAAATCTTTCTTATTATGTCTTCACAGCAGAAGTTGGAGTCAGTTCCTCCTCATCCGCAGTCAACGGATCCTCAGAACAAAAAGAGTCGGAGCTGTTGACTGTGACCCTGGACCTGAACCCGTCACAGAGTGAGATAAAGCAGCTCTCCATCTTTTCTACTGTACTCTTAACCCTTGTGCATCAATTTAAAAAAGTTACACATAGCTATAGAGGACAAAAATGTCAGTGTCAAAAAACTGTCCTAAAAAAAATTTAAGCTTAGGAGCACAGACTTAAGTTTGGTATCATTTTAAAGAATACCCTTGGCAGATTATTGCTAAAGTAAAAAAAATAAAATAATAATAATGGGAAGCAAGGTGTCTGAGCAAGACACTTAACCCCTAGTTGCTCCAGAGGTGTGCAACCTCTGACATATATAGCAATTGTAAGTCGCTTTGGATAAAAGCGTCAGCTAAATGAATAAATGTAAATGTAAATAATAATAATAAAAATAATAATAATAAAAAAAAAGTTATATAGGTTTAAGTTTATGAAAATTATTTACGAACATAATATATATAAAATATATATTTTATGAAACAAGTTGAACTCTAAAACGGCTAGAAAATCAAAGCCATGATTCTAAATAAGTTGTGTTCCAAATTTGAGGTTGATTTCTCAAAAACATAAGCTTTCAGTAAGATTTTGTTTGGGCGCAGTACCAGAACGTTCCCCATTGGACGCCAAACTCCACTGGTGATCACAGTGATTGGATTTTATATTTGCAGTAGAGTTTTTCTCTCTCAAATATTACAAGCACACAAACACACTTTTTATTTTATTACACACATACAAACCACACTCAGACATCCATACCAACACACCCACACAATTATCGTTGCATAATTTATCCAATTGGCTCTATAATAAGCCAAAGCAGAAAACAGGAATAAAGCGAGTATTTGCTTTATAGAGCTGGTAAGTCCCGCCCCTTCCGCTAACCCCACTGGACCTCAAAGTTGAAAAACCGTCAATGCAAGTGAATGGGAGAAAATAATTATTTTCTGGTCCCGTTTGAATTTTGCCATGAATGTGAACATATGTTGTCTGTGAATTTTTTATAGAACTTTTCGTGTGAAGAATGCTACAATTTAGCGGGTAGAAGTTTGATACGGGTAGACTTTGTGTGAGAGCACTTTGTGGACTACAACTCTTCGCTGCTTTCGACGCGTTTGAAACATCACCACCACTAGCACACGGCTCTAGCTCACGAATCCCGCTAAACATGACTGTCTTTGGTGCACTTCACCGCCTTCTTTCAGGGAGAGGACAAAATCGTTGAGGTTGGCGAAAACCACGGGTAAGTCAACTTTATGGGGTGACGTCACATAGGCGACATGTAGTCTTTCTCGTTATGTCTTTTCCACAACTGCTAGCCGAAGAATCATACCATATACTGTCAAACTCGTAACATGAAAAATGATATAAAAAATTCACAGGCAACATATGTTCACATTCATGGCACAATTCAAACGGGACCAGAAAATAATTATTTTCTCCCATTCACTTGCATTGACGGTTTTTCAACTTTGAGGTCCAGCGGGGTTTTACCAGCTCTATAGGCCAAACCTGAAAAAATGGCACCATCTGATAAAAAAAAATAGTAAAAATAAAACTTTTGAAGCCTTGCCAACAGAATGAAAGACTGAAAAGATTGCATGATTTTATAGTTAAACGGCCCTGCGATTAAAAAAATGCAGTTTTAGTAGGTTTCAATGGGGACATTTTTGTCCAAAAGGCGCTGAGAGGAGGTATTTTGTGTACCTAGTGCAAAATAGATTTTTTTAAGGAAATGGCAGTGAAATAGTAAAATTCCAATAAAAACATTAGCATTAACACAGGCAAAGTGATAAAATAAATAAATAAATAAAAAACCCTGAAAAGGACAAAAATGTCCATAAGGATGCACAAGGGAATGCACAATGCTTGATTTGACTTGATAAATGCTGATATATTCAGATCTACTCCTATATTAAAGCAGGTAAATGGTATGAATAATATATCATTCTTTGTATTAATATTTCTTCCCAGCAGTAGTTGATGGGATGAAGCCCTGTCCCAGCAGTAGTTGATGGGATGAAGCCCTGTCCCAGCAGTAGTTGATGGGATGAAACCCTCTCCCAGTAGTAGTTGATGGGATGAAACCCTCTCCCAACAGTAGTTGATGGAATGAAGCCCTGTCCCAGCAGTAGTTGATGGGATGAAACCCTCTCCCAGCAGTAGTTGATGGGATGAAGCCCTGTCCCAGCAGTAGTTGATGGGATGAAACCCTCTCCCAGCAGTAGTTGATGGGATGAAGCCCTGTCCCAGCAGTAGTTGATGGGATGAAGCCCTGTCCTAACAGTAGTTGATGGGATGAAGCCCTGTCCCAGCAGTAGTTGATGGGATGAAGCCCTCTCCCAGCAGTAGTTGATGGGATGAAGCCCTGTCCCAACAGTAGTTGATGGGATGAAGCCCTGTCCCAGCAGTAGTTGATGGGATGAAGCCCTGTCCCAGCAGTAGTTGATGGGATGAAGCCCTGTCCCAGCAGTAGTTGATGGGATGAAGCCCTGTCCCAGCAGTAGTTGATGGGATGAAGCCCTGTCCCAGCAGTAGTTGATGGGATGAAGCCCTCTCCCAGCAGTAGTTGATGGGATGAAGCCCTGTCCCAACAGTAGTTGATGGGATGAAACCCTCTCCCAGCAGTAGTTGATGGGATGAAGCCCTCTCCCAGCAGTAGTTGATGGGATGAAACCCTGTCCCAACAGTAGTTGATGGGATGAAACCCTCTCCCAACAGTAGTTGATGGGATGAAGCCCTCTCCCAGCAGTAGTTGATGGGATGAAGCCCTGTCCCAACAGTAGTTGATGGGATGAAACCCTCTCCCAGCAGTAGTTGATGGGATGAAGCCCTGTCCCAACAGTAGTTGATGGGATGAAACCCTCTCCCAGCAGTAGTTGATGGGATGAAGCCCTCTCCCAGCAGTAGTTGATGGGATGAAACCCTGTCCCAACAGTAGTTGATGGGATGAAACCCTGTCCCAACAGTAGTTGATGGGATGAAACCCTCTCCCAACAGTAGTTGATGGGATGAAGCCCTCTCCCAGCAGTAGTTGATGGGATGAAGCCCTGTCCCAACAGTAGTTGATGGGATGAAACCCTCTCCCAACAGTAGTTGATGGGATGAAACCCTCTCCCAGCAGTAGTTGATGGGATGAAGCCCTGTCCCAACAGTAGTTGATGGGATGAAACCCTCTCCCAGCAGTAGTTGATGGGATGAAGCCCTCTCCCAGCAGTAGTTGATGGGATGAAACCCTGTCCCAACAGTAGTTGATGGGATGAAACCCTGTCCCAGCAGTAGTTGATGGGATGAAGCCCTGTCCCAACAGTAGTTGATGGGATGAAGCCCTCTCCCAGCTTCCATGGTTCTTCCACATCCACAGACGGATCTGCCAACAGAATGAAAGACTGAAAAGATTGCATGATTTTATAGTTAAACGGCCCTGCGATTAAAAAAATGCAGTTTTAGTAGGTTTCAATGGGGACATTTTTGTCCAAAAGGCGCTGAGAGGAGGTATTTTGTGTACCTAGTGCAAAATAGATTTTTTAAAGGAAATGGCAGTGAAATAGTAAAATTCCAATAAAAACCTGTGGCAAATTTTATGCAGTTAGCATTAACACAGGCAAAGTGATAAAAAAATAAATTAAAAAAAAACCCTGAAAAGGACAAAAATGTCCATAAGGATGCACAAGGGAATGCACAATGCTTGATTTGACTTGATAAATGCTGATATATTCAGATCTACTCCTATATTAAAGCAGGTAAATGGTATGAATAATATATCATTCTTTGTATTAATACTTCTTCCCAGCAGTAGTTGATGGGATGAAGCCCTGTCCCAGCAGTAGTTGATGGGATGAAGCCCTGTCCCAGCAGTAGTTGATGGGATGAAACCCTCTCCCAGTAGTAGTTGATGGGATGAAACCCTCTCCATTAACTAGTGGTTGGCTCTTAAAATAGCTTTATATATATATATATATATATAACAAGTTAAAAGACTGAGTTTATTTCTTTTTGGCTGCTGTCTTTTTAGGCTTGGCTGCTTTAGGTTTCGCCATTTTTGGGTTTAGCTACCTCTGACTTTTTTCGGACTCTTGGCTGCTTTCTTAGGAGTCGCTGGTTTCTTTGTCTTCTTAAAGGGGTCATGAACTGGATTGTTTTATTATTTTATAATGTTGCCTGGGGTGCCCTTATAATGTTAGTATGATTTTTACATCAAAAATTGTCATAATTTATAAATAAATGCCATTTTTCCAAGCCTGATTTCAGGCTCAGATTTGAACGCTCTGTTTTAAGGGGCGTGTCTGCTATGAGACTGCAGTGCAAACGCCCACTGCTGTGATTGGCTGACATGCTTGCATATGAAATAGCTAGTATTACATGAACTCTCTCGAAAACTTTTACTACGTTTTTACTATTACAGCTATCGAGATTAACAAATTGTGAAAAGTATCGTTTAAAGCATTATATTTAAATCTATTCCATCACATGAAAGGTTGCAGCATGATGAGCACTGACTGAGCAGATGACAGTCTGTTGATCGCGTGAATAAAGATCTTATCATTGCAACGCAATTTTTGCACTCTCACAAATGCTTACACCAAATCACAATGCAAACACGATGTGAATACACAGTAAGAGCTTCGTTGTGTAGTGTAACAGTGTCATTATTTCATCACGAGTTTGGTAAGTGTCCAGATAAGCTCTCGCGGCTCGCGCTGTGCTGTTTGATTGACAGCTTGGGCGATTGGAAAGGGATCGTTCTTTGATCGCTTTCTGTATATAATTTAATAACAGTTTAAAAAAGATTGTTTTCATAATACTACGAGAAATTATGTGAAGTTGATCGTTTAGTCACTGATGCATAAACAGGATGAACGATTTTAAGAGAAATATCTGAACTTAAATAATTACACCGAAATCACTGATCGCAGATCAGGCATTATAATACACATGGTTACTTACATGTTGCTGGCAGATCCGTCTCGGGAAATTGTGATTGACTGGTTTAATAAAGTTTAACCATGCTGGAATCCGAAGGAAGCTTATGCAGACTGTCTTCTTCCACAAACAGGCACTGCACAATATTTAAACAGCATGTTTATTGCTTGGAAGTAGCTCAATCCGGTTTAGCAATTATCATATCATCCTATGTTAATTAGCATGTTTGGGCGAATCGGTGGGCGGGGCTAAACAGGCCGTGTTGAAGTAGGCGTTGATCTTCTTTTGTGGAGGCGGTGTTTTATCCTCTTTGACGTCATAGTTCCCCACTTTGAAAAACGAGTCGTTTGCTGAGCCTGATGTCTATAAAAGCTTTTATTGGACTAACAAAGTAGTTTTCAGTTCTGAAACTTACAGGATATTATTATAGTATGATGATCTCTTATATGTCAAAAGCTCAAGGAAATTTTGATTTCTCAGTTCATCACCCCTTTAAGGCTCTTCGTTGCCTTTTTAGCAGCGGTTTTCTTCACCTTCTTCAGAGATTTCTGAGCGGCGGGTTTCTTTGCTGCTGCAGTTTTGGTCTTCTTAGCGGCAGCGGGTTTCTTGGCTTTAGGAGCCTGTTGAGTTATATGTTCTCATTAAACATATAATTTATATTTTGTTATGTAGCTTGCTGTTATTTTATTTATTTTTTAGATTATACCAACTGTTGTATTGTATCATATGCCAAAAATGTGCAAGAGTTCATTGTGCGCATGTGTGAACAAACGGGACTTTTATTTTGACTCAAGTTGTTGAATGCGAAATCTTAGTACTGAGTACTTAGTACGTGTTGCTGCTCCCTCGGGCGCTGATGTTATACCAGCGCGTTGAGATGTAAACGAACAAAATAAATAATACTAAGAAGTTTTATCTGGATTTTCTTTAATGGATGGATGACAAAAACATATTGCACATAGACATGACGGAGAGAAATGAAACCTTAACAGGTTATGGGCCCAGGCGCGCCAATGCTACAGGAGGAAGATGGCAGAGGTTAGTTTTCGACGGAGACGAAAACAACTACGAACTATGGGAAGTAAAATTTCTTGGCCATCTGAGAATAATGGGTTTAAAAGAAACAATACTGTCTACCGGGGATATAGACGAGGAAACAAATGAGGAGTGCTACGCTGAATTAATCCAGTTTCTCGATGATAAAAGCCTGTCACTGGTGATGCGGGAGGCGACTGATGACGGCAGGAAAGCTCTGCAAATACTTCGAAATCACTACGCCAGTCAGGGTAAGCCTCGAATTATCGCCCTATACACTGAACTAACTTCGTTAAAGAAGGAATCTGACGAGACGATAACAGACTACATTATCCGAGCTGAGAAAGCGGTGACTTCCCTAAGAAACGCAAAAGAAGTAATAAGTGACGGACTGATAATAGCTATGATCCTAAAGGGCCTGCCAGATTCCTACAAACCTTTTGCTATCCATACTACACAGAGTAGTGAAGAATTGACTTTTTCCCAGTTCAAAAGCAAACTAAGAAGCTACGAAGAGACAGAAAAATTTGATGATAAACCCAAATCTGACAATGTGATGAAAGTGCACATAGCATCCGTGACCTGCTACGGATGTGGAAACCGCGGTCATATTGCGCGCGATTGCCGCCAAAAAGGCGTACCTAAGTGGTGCAGCTACCATAGAAGTTCAACACACAGTGATGAGACATGCCGCCGGAGAAAGGACGGACACAAAGATGAAGCAAAACAGGCTGCGGAAAAACAAGAGGAGCGTGAGAAAGAACAAACATTTGTGTTCAAAGTAAGTCAGACATTTCTTCCAGATAATATTACGAAAAATGGACTAATGGTAGACTGTGGAGCAACATCCCACATCTTAACAGACAAGAACAATTTCACAAAATTTGACGAGAGTTTCGACCCAAAGTCACACTACATGGAGCTGGCGGATGGAGCCAGGATGAACAACGTGGCATTAAAGCGGGGCGACGCAGAGGTGTTACTGCTGGACGTGGAAGGGAAATGCGTCAGGATCACTCTAAAGAAGGCCTTGTTCATACCATCATACCCACAGAGCATCATCTCCGTTCAAGCTGCTACAACAGACGGGGCCAAGGTGATCTTCCAGGAAGGACAGAATGAACTGATAAGCAAGGATGGAGCTGTGTTCCGCATAGAAGAGCATGAAAGGCTGTACTATCTGAAAACGGTAAATAACAACAAACAATGTGTTGATGCATCAGTTACAGATATGATGTCCAGGGACAAAGTGAGTCTAACTTGTAATGTTAAAACATGGCATGAGATCATGGGACATTGTAATGTTAGTGATGTGTTGAAATTACCTGAAGTGGTTGAGGGTATGAAAATCACGGGTAATACCAAATTAGACTGTAATGTTTGTACTGAGGGAAAGTTCATCAACAGCAGAAATAGGAAAACTGACACAAAAGCTGGTGAGGCCCTAGAGTTGGTACATACTGACTTAGCAGGTCCCATTGAACCAACTTCTCAAGATGGATATAAGTATGCAATTTCATTCACAGATGATTTTTCAGGGGCAGTATCTGTTTACTTCCTTAAGAACAAGAGTGACACTACTCTAGCGACAGAGAAGTTCCTTGCAGACAGTGCACCATACGGTAGAGTCAAATGCATAAGATCAGACAATGGCACAGAATACACAAGCAATGCATTTCAGTCACTTTTACGAGAAAATGGTATAAGACATGATACATCATCCCCGTACTCCCCTCATCAAAATGGTACAGCTGAGAGACAATGGCGAACCATCTTTGAAATGGGAAGGTGTCTGCTAATAGAGAAGGGATTACCAAAGGTTCTGTGGCCTTATGCTGTCCAAACTGCAACTCACATCCGAAACAGATGCTATAATGACAGAATTAAGAATACTCCATACTTCATGTTGACAGGAAGAAAGCCAGACCTTTCTAAAATGTGGATTTTTGGATCAGAATGCTATGCGTACAAACACAATCATAAGAAACTGGATCCTAGATGTGAGAAGGGAATATTTGTGGGGTATAGTAAAAATAGCCCAGCTTATCTGATATACAATCCACAGACAGAAAAGGTGTCAAAACATAGATTGGTAAAATTCATTAGGAAGAGCAGTGCTGAACAGCAGACACAAACCGATGAAGATTTCTTAGAAATACAATACAGAGACAGGACACAGGATAGTAAGAACAGTGGTGATGCCCCACAAAGTGAGGAAAGCACAGAGAACAAGGTCCTAAATGGAAACATGGAGAGTATTGATACAGACAATACAGAGGTGTCAGAACATGATGGAACTATAGAAAAAGTAGACACAGAAGACAACAAAAACAGTACAGGTCCAACAGCCACGGCTAGTCAAAAACATTACCACTCAAAAAGAGAAAAGAGAGCCCCAAAGTATTTACAAGATTATCTGACATACTCCAAAGATGACGTAACCAATGTGAGTGTTGATTATTGTTACAGGGCAGTGTGTGGGGTCCCCCAAACCTATAGAGAGGCCCTTATGTCACCTGAGGCTCCCGGATGGGAACATGCTATGAAGGAAGAGATGGACTCACTTAAAGAAAATGACACATTTGAATTGACAACTCTACCAGAGGGCAAAAAGACAGTGGGGGGAAGATGGGTATATGCCCTTAAAGAAAATGCAGAAACAGGAAAAATCTTCAAGGCTAGGTATGTTGCAAAGGGATACAACCAAACTGAAGGCATAGACTACCATGAGACATTTGCTCCTACAGCAAATCTCACCTCAGTACGGGCATTAATGCAGATAGCTGCTCAGAACAATTTCTTAGTTCATCAGATGGACGTCAAAACAGCATACTTGCATGCTCCCATAGAGGAAGACATATACTTAGATCAACCAGAGGGTTTTGAAGAGACATCTGACATAGGAGACAAGTTAGTATGCAAGTTGAAAAAATCTCTGTATGGTCTAAAACAGTCTGGAAGAAACTGGTACGAACTTTTAAATGATCATTTGGAACAAAACAACTTTGAGAGAAATCAGTCGGATCACTGTGTGTATAGAAAGCAGATTGAAAATGAGACGATCATAGTGATCATCTGGGTAGATGATTTGATAATTGCAGCAAGCAGTGAGGATCAGCTCAACAGTTTTAAAGAAATAATGAAGTCCAAATTTAACATGAAGGATCTAGGGAAAATATCTTATTTTTTGGGGATTCAGTTTGAGCAAAAAGAGGGAGAAATTAAAATGAATCAGAAAAGGTACATCCTCAAAATGCTTGAAAGGTTTGGAATGTCAAACTGTAAACCAAAAGCTACCCCAAGTGAGTTAAAAGTGGAGTGTAATAGGAATGAGGAAGGAAACAACAATGAGATTGAGAACCCCAAAGAATACCGTGAACTTGTTGGAAGCTTGATCTATGCAATGACCTGCACCAGACCAGACATTAGCTGGATAGTCAGTAAACTGTCACAAACCCTTGCAAAGCCTAAAACACATGACTTAGTAGCTGCTAAACATGTCCTGAGATACCTAAAAGGTACAGCTGACTACGAGCTGTGTTTCAAGAAAACAGACAAGACTTTAAGTCTAATAGCATTCAGTGATTCTGATTGGGCATCTTCTGTAGAAGATAGGCGTAGCATTTCAGGATACTGTTTCAGCCTAACAGAACAAGGCCCTGCTATCTCATGGAAGTCTAAGAAACAGCCGACAGTGGCACTGTCGACCTGCGAAGCTGAATACATTGGTCTAGCAAACACTACTCAGGAAAGCATGTACCTAACTCAACTGCTAAATGGCATGGACAGTAGTGTTTACACTTGCACCACGATGTATGGTGATAATCAGGGGGCCATTGCACTGAGTAAAAATCCAGTGAATAGATCTAGAACTAAACACATTGATGTGAAATATCACTTTATCCGTGATGCTGTCAGTAAGGGAAGAATACATATTGTGTACTGCCCAACAGAAGACATGGTAGCAGACATTTTGACAAAATCTGTTTCAAAAATTAAAATTCTAAAGTTCAAAGGTTTTCTGTTTGGGAACTAAATATTTGTGATGACATTGTGCATGGCTTAAGGTGATGAGAACAAGTGGGGGTGTTGAGTTATATGTTCTCATTAAACATATAATTTATATTTTGTTATGTAGCTTGCTGTTATTTTATTTATTTTTTAGATTATACCAACTGTTGTATTGTATCATATGCCAAAAATGTGCAAGAGTTCATTGTGCGCATGTGTGAACAAACGGGACTTTTATTTTGACTCAAGTTGTTGAATGCGAAATCTTAGTACTGAGTACTTAGTACGTGTTGCTGCTCCCTCGGGCGCTGATGTTATACCAGCGCGTTGAGATGTAAACGAACAAAATAAATAATACTAAGAAGTTTTATCTGGATTTTCTTTAATGGATGGATGACAAAAACATATTGCACATAGACATGACGGAGAGAAATGAAACCTTAACAGAGCCGCTTTCTTGGCGGGTTTTGTCTTGGTCTCGCTCTGTTTCTTGTTTAGTTTGCAGGAGCTGGAGGCACTGGTCCCTTTAGTCTGGACTAGGGTGCCTTTATCTGTCTGTGTAACTTTAAGAGAAAGATAGATGCAAAAGGTTTATAACTCAGTTCAGAATGACACCTTTTTTTCACTGTTTCCACCAAGGCCGTACGGTTTTAACTCTTGTAGCTGTTGTGTATTAGTTTTCTATACTGATTACACTGAATTCGGGTAGGATTGGGTTTTGTACCTAATCTTGCATATTTATCTCAATATATAGGCTAATCATAATCTGTTGAACACTTATTATAGTTTTTTATATATGCATTTATTGAGGTTTAATGACCATCAAAGTGATATCAACCAACGTTGGCAGGCCTTTAAATAAATGTCATCATTGTTCAGTCTAAATGAGTTCAGTTTCTCTCAGGTGGTTTCGCAGTAACTTTATAGCGGAAGTCACAGTACGTTGTGGGTTGTTTCCAAAAGCAGCCGTTCTTATATAGTGGGTCTAACTTTTCAGAGGCCATGGGTGGGAGAAAACTGAAATTAGATTCACAGCAAAACACATCACTTACATTTTCACATGTTGCAGAGGCTTCTTTCAGCTCACTGAAGATGTAGTCACTTTAGCAGCTGCTTGTAGAGCGAATATGACTGTTAAAGTCTTTAGTTTAAGAGGCTTTGTTAAAAAGGTCATTAGTTATAAACCTTGTTGATTTATATATATTATTTATTTTTATTTATTTTTGCCGAAATTGATCGACGCTCAGCAGCCAATCAGCGTTCAGGCGAACATCTCCAGCCCACAGTCTTCCAGATGAACTTCCCCTTGTATTATAATATAATTACATGCACACACATAATGTGTGGTTTTGCACCTAAATGTTGGTGCTACCCGCCAAATAATCTAATGTATGACACAGCAAGTTTGTTTTTCTTGAATTATTTATCTCATGTCTGTATTTCTTTAAATATTCATCATGTGTCTATTTTAAAACACTTATTAGTCTGTGTAAGTGGCCACTGGAGGCAGCTAGAGGTAATGCATTCACAGTCAGGTCATTCATGTGACTGGGTTGGAGGCTGTGAGCAAGCGGGTAATCCATCGACCGGAAGTTGAAGCCGGCCGCGTGCCGCCATCTCGTAGCAGAACTTCACCTGCTGTTAGCATTCCATTGACTCCCATTCATTTTGGCGTCACTTTGACAGCGAATAACTTTACATCTGAGGTGTTTAAAGACTCCATTTGTCCATTATTTATTTCTAAAGAAACACGACAATGTATAAAGGGCTCCATTACCTTCTATGTTACGTTATGGCCCCGTAGAAACAGTTTTTGTAAAAATAGGCTAACGATTGCGTCATAACCACTCGACTCTCTGTCGCACAGTAGAGAAATTACCGTACAGACAGGAGGAGAAGCTCGTAGGCAATTGGGGGGACATCAATATGGCGTACTGGCGTTACATTTTAAAATAAATACTATACAAAATAATTAATCAGAATACTTACTCCTGCTCACTCACACCAAAGAACTCTTTGCTCAAGCTCGGCATCTCTGCAAGATTAATGTTGGCAGTTTGCACGCACAGCTACTAGAAGATTTACATCTGTCAGACAGGTTGCTCACGTCATCAAGCTTGGTTTAGCCCCTTTCACACAGAGATTCCGGAAAATACACGGATAAAGTGACCCGGGATTTGACCCGGGTTCATTTGATTTTGGTTCATTCACACTGCCAGTGATTTTCCGGAATCAGAGAGCGCGTTCACACACAACCCGTGTATGTCCCGGAAAGACACGTGACATCGATGTGACTTGTAATGTCTCAGCAGCGTCTTCAGTTTGCTTATGAGCTGCGATTTCTCTCTCGAGAAACCACGCTTGTGCATTTATTTCTCTGATTCGATCATAAAATTGCGCATTTCGTACCGTTTCACAGCTGGCGAACGATCCCGGCTTCAGCGTCATCACTACGACACGGCATTATTACGGCTTTTGTTCACACAGCGCGCGTCCCAGGACTGAACACGGCAATGTTACTAGGTCCCCAACCCGGCATCGATCCCGGCATTAAACCCGGGTCGTGTTTGCGTTCACACAGAAGGCGTTCCGGCAATTTGCCGGCAATTTCCCGGGTTCAATGCGCTGTGTGAAAGGGGCTTTTGAGTCTGCGCGTCAGGAACGGAAGTGCTAAAAAATCGCTAAAAATGGGCTTCACTTGTCTCAATTGAGTTCCAATGAGATGGCTCTGTCCACTTCTTATACTGTCTATTGCTGTGAGCCCAGGAACCTGTATGGCTGATCAACAGTTGCTCTCGCCTGATTTGATTTCTCTCATCTCAGAAGCTCAGGGACATATTTCACAGACCTTCAAGCTAGCGGCTAATTCAGGAAAGCAGCAAGTCTAAAGTTTGCACCCTTGGTGAGCGGAGCGAGGTGTGTATTATTTGGCTCCATTTATAAGAGAAGGAAAGGCTTTAAGGATGTAAAATGTCTATATTGACTGTTACTGGAAATTGTTTTGTTGTGTATCTTGTACCAGGAAAGCTACATGCGTTAAGTGAGCAAATTATTGTTTTATGTGTTATTTTTAATGTGCATTGCACATATCCACAAATGCATGATGATGCACTGTAAAAGAGTTGAGGATTTATTTGTAAAAAAAAAAAAAACCCTGCTAATATCTGAGATATGTGGTGACAAATAAACGGGTTATTCTCAAATATCTACTGACCAAGTCTCTTTCCGGACACTTAAAGATGATTGTGCTTTCAATAGCCAACTTATTTCTTCAGGCCTAATAAAAGAGTTGAGCTCATAGTCGTGGTTTGACTTCTGCTCTGTTTCTGCCCTGTGGTTTTAACCAGAGTAGAGGAAACATTTATGCATGATCTGCATCTTTAGTTTCATAAACCTCAAAATATCATCACAAGATCAAAGATTCACAGAATGTCTGTACAATTTTCATTGATTTCCCTTTTTTAGAAATCCAAAACCATGTTAATTCGTCTGTAAAAGGAGAGCAGTGAGAAAGGGTTGTTTAGAAGTGATGAAAGATGTCACTTCTAAACTGCCCTTCCCACTACTATCCTTACAAATACACATGCATACACACATTACTTTACTGACTGACCCCTGACCCCCTAACTGACCCCTGACCTCCCAACTGTCTCTCAAGCCTGATTCAGGGATCCTCTCTTCCTGACTCTCCTCAAGTTCACTGTCAGAGGGATTCGGGTCGATCATGTTCCTTCCATCCATAAAATATTATTGTGTCCAATTCCTGTAAGTATCAGTAAAACACTGACTATTGGTGCGTTCAAGTCATGTCAGAAAGATGGTAATTACGAGTTGAACGCACATGAACTGCACCACAAAGTCGTAATTACGAGCGGGAAGCAATGACAGAAACAAATAGTTTTCAATCATAAATGTAATTCTGAATACTGACAGTATACAATGTAGTTTTTATGCATTATGTGTATTGTCAATGAAGACGAGAGATAAAGTTTACCAGAAAACACTCATTCAGACATGAGCTGAAGGGCTTGAGTGACCAAACTACATTACCCAGCATTCTCTGCAGCATACTACTACTACTACTACTACTACTCTTAATAATAATAATAATAATAATAACTAGATTAAAAAGTTTGTTGAGACAAACTTTAAGTTCACTTGAGAAAGTTTGGACCAGAAAGTTTGAAGAAGTTGTTTAAAGTAGTTTGAAGTTTAAATTAGATTAAAGTTTAAATTGGGTGGTTGCCTAGGGTGTTCTGGGAGGTTGCTATGGTGTTGCTAGGCGGTTGCTAGGGTATTCTGGATGGTTGCTAGGGCATTGCTATGTGGTTGCTAGGGTGTTCTGGGTGGTTGCTATGGTGTTGCTAGGCGGTTGCTAAGGAATTTTGGGTGGTTGCTAGGGTGTTCCTGGTGGTTGCTATGGTTTTGCTAGGCGGTTACACACACATAAACACATGCTCACTAACACACACACGCTCACTAACACACACACACACACTATCTTGTTCACAAACTCTTTTTATCGAACAGACATTTCAGCTGATTTTATATATATATCATTTTTTTTATTTTTTTATTTTTTTTAATAATTAAAGGAGCAGTGTGAGTTCCAAAAAGGTAGTTTGCTGCCTGAGAGCAACATCATGCCATCTTGTTGTGGACAATTATCAGTTCATTTGTACATATGAGTTCATAATGAGTCTCTGATCATTTGAAATGAATATAGTTAAAAGATAAGTGCAATATTTTATAATGAATATCTTTGTTTACTTTCTTAGAAACAATCACACTGGGCTTTAAATGTTGACAAATTGCTGCAAATTATGTGAAATAGGATGAAAACACTTTCATGATGAAGATTTATCTCATATTACAGAAATAATGTTTTTAATAAAATAAAATAAAGGATGTAAAATATGCAGATTCTGCCAGAATTGAATGACATTAGATTACTTGTTTATTCAATCCTCATGTAAAACAAGCTTTATTAAACAAACAAACTATTTCAAATGCATCCACTTTATCAGCGACAGGGATTGTGATGTTGACTGCAGATCGCTGGTCGACAGCTTGTGTGTTTCAGGGTCCTAATGTTCTCCAGATTCAGGGTTAACACACATTAAGGAAACTTTTTAAAGCCAGGACTCATTTTCCAAAAGGGCCTATTAACTTTATTAACTTACTACTACTAACCCTAACCCTAACTTAAAGAAGCTCTGGCCTTTTGTGATTTTGTTTCTCCAACCATCTCTCCAGTCCCATCGAGTCGAGGCCTGTTATACTGAGAGCCGAAGCGCTGAGGAACAGAACACACCTTTGACCAGCAGCATTTTAGTTTTTATGGAACGACACTTTATGATATAAAAGGCTGTATATTTCATTCACTGATATGTTGTAGAGTTACATTAGACACACATTAGATGTCACGTGGTGATTTCTCTTTAATCACTGTCTGTCTTCTGTGTGTGACTGTGTGAACGAACACAATAACAGTGAGAACAATCTCCATCAGAACTGATCTGGAAAATATGATTTTCAAGTAGATGAACAGAGCTGTGACAACTTGAATACATTAGTAGCTAAATAGCTTAGACTGGATCTCTCTTTTCTTTATCTGTGTATTTCTGTGTAGAGTTTTGTCTCCTCCTCCCTTATCTCTTCTTTCTAACACAGGAAGTGTGTGTTTAACACTCAGCGCTGTTAAAACAGTCTATTAATGTGACAGTATGGGCTCCAGTGCACTGCCTCTCATCTGTGAGTATTTTATTATATTCTTAATATCTTCTGTTTCTAATGCATTGTGTTCAGCTGAAGATGGGATATAATAATGAGTGTTGTGTAGGAGAGTCTATGAATCCACAGTCTCACTGCTTATTGTATTATTTATTGATCAGATCTTATGTGATGATGTTACGTGTTGATCAGACAAAGAGGTTTATGATGCATTTATCTGTGTGATAATGCGTGTGAAATATGGAGGTATATGGAAATATGGAGTACATGTATTTTTGCTTAGTTTTGTTGTAACATCTTTCCTCCTATTTCAAGTAGTTGAGATAAATCAGATGTATTTGTGTTGCTGTGAGTTAGTGATGAATGATGCTGTATCTTTAAATAATCTCTCCATCAGAGACTCAGAGAGTTAGAGTACAGAGACCGAACACACACTCATCTTCTCTATCACTTCTCTTTCTCTCTGACTCTCTTATTGAGAAATAACTGCAAAATGTATTTGGCCAATTAAAGTTCATTTTTTCAAACTAACAGTTTATCAAACAAAGTAGAGCTTTTCTCAGAACTAACTTCTCTTTTCTGAGACACGTTTCAGTTATTTTTAACCAGTTCGGCTGAACTTCATCCAGGGCCGGCGCTAGCTATAGGCAGAGCAGGCGATCGCCTCGGGCCTCGGGCTTTGAGGAGGGGCCTCCATAACCGTAACATCCCCTATATATATAGTCCACCAGTCAAGACGGTCACGGGCAGAAATACTAGCCTCATTGGTCATTGGATATTGTTGAATTGTCACTCATCTGCAGTTAAACCAATTAATGTGTCCGTTTCAAAGCGGGTGCCGGCTTCTTAAAGTTTGTGTAACGAACGCATCCATCAGGTGCTGAGAAGCAAAACCCTAAATAGGCACGCAAATAAAGGATCTCATATCTATGGGTCTATCTTCTCAATTCTGCTGATGATTAGATTATACCCTGACATCATAGCCTACTTACGCCAATAATATCAGTTTAGATTTTTTTTTTTTTTTTCTGTTCAGTAGCGATCGTGTCTTTCTCTTCCACTTGATTTGTGTATAGCATATTTAAGGTAACAATGCAATGCATAATATCATATTACTGATATTAATAATTTGACAATATCTGCAGTCAATATTGATTAAATGGGAGGGAAAAATCCTGCCCAAACCGCAGCTATGAAAAAATAAATGATAAAAGCACTTATGTTCATCTACTGAAGTGGTATTCTGGAACTGTGAATAAATTGAATAAAACCGCAAAATAACAACAACAACAATAACATATTCATTAAACAAAAAAGAGATTACCTTAGATAAAGTTTGATTAATATGTACATACAGTACCGGTAAAAAGTCTGGACCCATTACTATTTTTAATGTTTTTGAAAGAAGTTTCTTATTATGCTCTGCATTTATTTGATCAAAAATACAGAAGAAAACAGGAATATTCAGCAAGGATGTGTTAAATATATAAAAAGTGATAGTGAAGACTTTTTTAAAACGACTTTTTAATAATCAAAAAATCCAGAAAAAAAAAAAGTATCACTGGTTATAAAATAAATATTAAGCACCATTTCTAACATTTGATAATAAATCAGAAATATTATAAAGTTTTCTGAAGGATCACGTGACACTAAATTCAGCTTTGCATCACATAAATATATTTTAAAGTATAGTAAAATAGAAAACCATTATTTTTAAATTTTAATAATATTTCACTATATTATTTTTCTGTATTTTTGATCAAATAAATCCAGGCTTGGTGAGCATAAGAGACTTCTTTCAAAAACATTAAAAATAGTAATGTGTCCAATCTTATGTACTGTGTAAGTAAAAACATACTAAATGTAAAATTAAATGTTGAATAAATAAAAAGGTTAGGAATCATATTTGTTTCAAGTGTTTGTTATTGGGGGTGGGGGGGCCTCCAACATGAACTCTGCCTAGAGCCTCCTAATGTCTAGAACCGGCCCTGGCTTCATATTTAGTTGTTGTATGATGTCAGTTCACACGTGTGCCAGAATAACCTCAGGTTTGCAGAACAAGTTCATGACGTCGACATATGAACATGTTCACCAATGCTGGACAATCAGGAAGTGTCTCAGACTTTTGTTGTCCTTTTAAACATATTTATTTATTCATATTTTAGCAACGCTAATACATTTTATTTTGACAAATGTCTTGATTGAAACTGTACTTGAGCTTTATTTATTTAAATAGCAAATATATTGATGCATGTTTAATGTGGTTTAAGGGCTTTTTCACACTAGTTTGTTTGAGAGACTGCGAGCGGTCGACACATTAACATACTGAGGTCTGAATATGGTTTGTTTTTGGGTCCTTTAGGAGGAACTGAGATCATTTAGTGTTGACCAATGAATTATTTCTGCCGAGGCGAGAGCTCTTGAAGTGCTGAAACACACGAGGTGTGAAAATACTCTTAGACCAGAAGCATGAGGTCACTTGCAGCAGGTTTTCTTTCTGGTTGTGGTTAATTTCAGCTGTAGGCTAACACTATATCCACATTATTTTACTATAAAGTCACAATTAGGGGTGTGCATGAATATTATAAACTGTTATTTCTTTTCAAAAAAGAAAATACAAAAAAGTAAAATTCAAAGTGAATCCATGATAAATCCCAAGCACCAAAACAATAAAATTAAAATTAATTAAAGTGTACTATATGTGAAACACACAAAGTGTCCAAATTATTTTTGCAGCCACTATAAAGTCACAATGAAGTCGATGGTGCTGACGTCAAACAGGAAGTGATGTCGTGTGTCTCAAACACTTTGGCCTGATTTGGTTCTGAAGCTTGTTCTGTTCCAGTGGAGAATCAGTGATGTGAAACGTTAATCACATTCATGTTAATATTTAAAAGTGTCTTTATTCATAAAGTGTATCTTTATGTACTGTGATATAATGCATTATAGTTGTGTGAAAGCAGCATTATTCTATATTATTTATACATTTTAATAGTGTCTTTCATGTTAGGGTCAGGAACATGTTATAAAGGCAAAATTCAATAGGGAGCAAATATAAAAAAAATACAAAACTTAAACAAACACAAAACAAGAGAACAAGAAGAACTATGAAGAGAGTTACAGAAATACACTGACATCACATTTATTGATGAGTATAATGTCATATAATGTTGTATGTTGTGAAGCTCAGTGGTTCAAACTGCTGCTTTATTGTTGAGCATCAGTGAATCAAACAGTGAATCAGTGAATCAAACAGTGAATGAGTGAATCAAACAGTGAATCAGTGAATCAAACAGTGAATCAGTGATTCAAACAGTGAATGAGTGAATCAAACAGTGAATCAGTGAATCAAACAGTGAATCACTGAATCGACTCTCGTATCAGTTCACGAGTCCTGTGACGTCATCGTGTGTGATGATGTTGAATGCTGGACAATAATCCATCAGTTCTCCTGAATGAGCATCACAACAGAAAAACACTTTCAGTTCATGTAGAATAAACTCTAGACATGTTTCAGTGTGTGATTTACATTGTGTTGAATGAATGGAAAAGCTTCATATCTGTTTCTTCTGCTTTTAGTGCTGATGTCCCTCGTTCACTCTGGACTCAGTCAAGGTACTGTCCGTTACTGCAGTACATTTTAGTTTTTAACTAATGTGAATTGTGTTGTAGTAGTTTATTTGTCTTCATCAGGATCCCTCATTTGTCTGTTTGCTGATGTTTTATGTCCATGTTTTGCATATTTCACAGAATCATCTGACTGTAGTTCCTTAAGCTGCAGAACATCACAGAAATCTGCTATTTATTCAATCAATCAAACAGTCTTGCAGCTGTAAAGTAGTTCAGTCAGACATTGATTTCAAAAGATCATAATCCACTGTATAAAACAGAAATGAGTTTTATTTGCATGTTTCTGAGTTTTTGCTGCAATATTAATTATTGACTGTGTGTCATTAAGATCTTGAGCACCAATGCTGAGCTTTATTCACTCAGTGTGGTTTAGCTGGAAGGGCTGGAAGAGAAAAGGGCTTGAGAACAGACAGACTGAAGTTAGTAAGTTCAGTTCAGATCTTTAAACACTCAGACTGTAAACAGCATCATCTACTGGTCAGAACTGGGAGAGCAATAATACAAAGACATGCAGACTGGATAAATACATCAGTTTAATTTAGTTTTTACCAATATATACATTTTTGATGTAATCATTACGATTTATAGGCAAACTAGGTTTTTAATTTAAGTGTTTTTCTCCTGATGAAGTTTTGAGTTGATGACAGAGATCTTGATACTGCGATGCTTTTCAATATTTACTTCTGTTTCTCAGTGAAACCTGTAGTGAAGGTGAAGCCAGATCAGCCTGTGTTCATAGGAGAGACAGTCACTCTCACATGTGACATACAGACAGGAGGAGACATTCAGACATACAGATGGTTTAGAGATGGATACACTTATCCATATACAACAAGAACAACAGCAGAGTTCAGTTTCAGAGCTGATCATGTGTCTCGCAGTGGTGAATACACTTGTCAAGGAGACTCATGGACAGACCTCAGTGATGCTGTTACACTGACTGTATCAGGTGAGTCTTCATATTCACATCTGTTTATTGATCATCACTTATAATTTTCAACCACATCTGCTGTTATAAGAGGACTGACAGTTCACTTTTTAGTAATTATTCAATAACTGCACACGTGTGTGTGTGTGTTTTGTGGAGGTTTTAGTTCATTATAAATTCATGTAAATTGTGACTTTCCAGTGTTATAAGCGTCTCCATCTTTAATGTATGTGTGTCTCCATCTTTGATATTTAGTCACTGTCACTATGGTTACAGGAGATATTCATGAGTATCATGAGAATAGAAAAGGACTTGAGCGATTGAGTTCAGTTCTGATGAGTTTTGTCCTGAAGTCAGAGAGAATGACATGACTTACAGATTATTAGTGTTGAAGTCAAAACCACAAACCCAGACCAGAGTGTTTTCACAGATTACACATTTTTGTTCTAAGAACTTTTTTAAAACATTTAGTTTTGGTGATGGAAACTTTAAAGTGTCCATTTTTATTAGTGCTAGTGGAGCTTTTTTTGTTTGTTTTTTTGTAAGGTTAGTTTGATGTTCCTGAAATATTATTTTACCCTAATTTGTATTAACAACTCAAAAGTCCTCCTCAAAAAAACTTTACTAATTAATCCAATAGGGAAAGTTATAATGATGTGCAGAAGAAGACTGGCTTCTTTGATTTAGTTTGTGGATCGTTAGGTAGAGCTCACAGCGGCTGATCGGTCAGAATCACACAAGATTTTTTCATCGGAAGTATTTATTGAATTTACAACTGCATGATTGAATATGTACATTGATGTGTGGTTCTGAAACAGATAAAAGAAATAAGAAAAAAAAATGTTGAATGCAAATGAATGATTATCATGCAACAAACCTCTATTTGTATTAACTGTATCCTATTCTAATAATATAGCAGGAATAAAATTCAATCATATTTTAACATGGCCGAAACTGGCATTAAAGGTGAACTAAGTAACTTTTTTACCTTAACTGAACAGCTCCGGAGTCATTGGAATGGTTATATTACTTATTTCGGGTTGAATGGTGGTCGTTTCGCACCCCCCTGGTGCCCGTGAGCGGAAAATCCGCACTTGCAACTTTGGGGCGGCGGGCCGCCGGCAGCCGCGTCAGGAAGTCTCGCGTGATATCAGGTCTCGCGATGTAAACAACTGCTTTACGGCCAAAAGAAATCTGCTAAAATGCTGTCATTATTGCGCTCCCTCACGCTGTCCGAACCTGAATGAAGAAGACGTTTTAAAGAATGTCCAATCTGCTTTGATGTCGTTGATCTACTAGCCTCTGGTGTCTGAGAATCACCAATGAGTTTTTACAACAGTGTTGTCAAATATCTATTCCGAAGCTGTGGGGGGAGCTCTAGAGAGAAACCTGCGAGCAAAAAGCGAGAATACAGCAAAGAAATCCCGAAGCTACTGAGTGCTGCTTTAAAAGAATGAAAAAGGCTGTTCTGTGGGTCTAAACCAGGGGGGCAGGGATTTGTATTATTTTGAAGGTACCCCCGGGCGCCGCCATTGGCTAGCGGAACCCCACCTGCAGTTAGCATCCCATTGACTCCCATTCATTTTGGCGTCACTTTGACAGCGAATAACTTCACATCTGAGGCGTTTAAAGACTCCATTTGTCCATTATTTATTTCTAAAGAAACACGAAAATGTATAAAAGGCTCCATTACCTTGTAGCTTACGGTATGGCCCTGTAGAAGCAATTTTTGTAAAAGTAGGCTAACGATTGCATCATAACCACGCGACTCTCTGTCGCACAGTAGGAAATTACCGTATGGACAGGAGGAGAAGCTCGCGGGCAATCGGGAGGACGTCGAGGCAAAATGACAAAGTTATTAATCAGAACACCTACAAAAAGTTTCTCCTGCTCCAAGATCATGGACAGCTCCTACTCACGCTCTCCGTCTCTGCGAGTTTCGGATGGTAAAGATTCAGATTGATCTTGGCACAGCTACTAGAAGACAGACAGTTTGCTCACGTCACATCTACGTCGTCGAGCTCAGTTTGAGTCTGCGCAGTACGCTGGACCCCCAGGAAGTAAGAGTTTCTAATGGGCTTCACTTTGTCTCCGTTGAATCCAATGGGGTCGCTGTGTCCATTTCTTTTACTGTCTATGGTCTAAACAGCTCCAACCATAACAATGAGAAAGGATAAACCATTCGCAATACAATGGCTCCCTCTGCTGGTCGCATAAATAACTACACCAGGCCGCGCCGAGAGGTGTCACGTGATGACCAGTGTACATGCGGGCAGTGGCGGATCTAGAAAAATATTTATGGGGTGGCGAGAGGGGGGCAGGAATTTTTGAGGGGTGGCAACATATGGCAGAAATATATATACTGAATTTAAATCGCAGTTAAATTGGCCATAACTTTTAATTCGTTGCTGCCAATAGGGATGGGTATCGTTAAGGTTTTAACGGTATTACTACTCTTACCAATACTCCTTATCGATCCGGTACGGTATTCTTATCGGTTCTTTTTGTTATATAAAAAAAAAGGGGGAAAAAACTATTATGAACACATTTAATATTGCTTTATATTTTGAAATGTAAAATAAATATCTATAGCAAAAGAAAAAGCAATGCTTTAACAAAACAAATAAAACATGCATGTTATGCAGAAGGGTGCAGGCTTTTGTGTTTTATATTCAGAAGACATAGGACACCAAAAACAAAGTACAAACACATGGTCAAACAAAAAAAGTAAACAATTAAACAAATATACAAATTATATACCCAGTGCTTTAATTTCAGTAATGTCGGCATTACTGTCCAGGAGTAATATGGGCTAAAAAGACATCTAATAAAGTCAGATTTAAAATAACACTGCATAGGTTATCAGAGATTAAAGTTATAAAAGCCAAAATTATTCATTCAAGAGCTGCGACTGATTTTCTCTTTGCCTTTTGTTGTTTGGTTCACATTAATGGAGCAATCGTCAGCAGGTTTAATAGACTGCTGCCCCTTTAAGACCAAATGCAGATCTAATCATTATTATGCATCATATTTTCTCCCAACTATTAACGCCCATTTAAGACATAAACTGTATTTAAGTGAATAAACTGTTTAAGTGAATCTCCAAGACAGCCATTTTGACATATTTGATCGTTTAGATGTGCACACGAAGCCCAAAATATACGTTGCTTGTCTCGGTAGTTGAACTTTTCTATTGTAAAACAGTCAAATATAAAACAAAAAATTCTACTTACATTTTACCAGGCATTCGTTAACTTATTTAATAATTTTGACATTGATGAGCTAGACCGCTGAACTTTTAGTCTTCCTAACAACAAACAGAGCGTTTCGTAATGTAGTGCAGAGCAGCATCAATAATAATATCAAGTGAATCTCTTATTTGCATCTTAAGTTTATTGCCAATAATAATGACAGGTTTGCGAACGTGAACTCGGTGAGCTCGCGCAAAACACACGTTCAGCACAGCGACTCATTTAAACGCCTCTGATTGGCCGATGTGATCAACAGACATGTCTGTGATTGGCTACAATGCTCAACGCTGCAAAACCACGTCAAAAGTACCTTCAATGCAAAGGGAAAAAATAAATAAAAATTTAATATGCACTGTTCATGATTAGGTAATCGCGGCCGCTGTAATCTTATTCACATTTGTTTTTCTGATTAATTGCTTTGCTCTGTGAGAAAGACAATTGAACAACATATTCGGGGCTTTACTAAAAACATTCGGGGCTTAAGCCCCCTTAGCCCAGCCCTAGCGCTGCCCCTCAATATTTAATATTTTTTATTAAGCTGTTCTTGTCTTTACTAAAATCAAAATTAGGCTAATCAAAGGGAAGAGTGCTCTTACAAATCACGAGGGAGCGATTTGACCGCTGATTTTGGCTAACGTAATAGACTCGCTGTTTTTGCTGATGCTGAATCGTCTTTAGCATACAATACATTCATTACAAATGTAACTTTAAGTTAAACGTGTGTTTAAACTACACCTGGGGAAACTCACTTCACCTTCAGAGCAAGCACGGATTAACGCACGGGCCTACTGGGCACTTGCCCAGGGCACTGGGCCAGCAGGGGGCCCTGTCAAATTTACTGTGTCTATTCTTTTCAAATAATTATTTTAATTGTAATTTTATTTTCAGTAAAATTGGGTTAAATATTGAGGAATAATGTGATTATTTTTTTGCAGTTGCAAAGTATTAACTAGTAAATAAATCAAATAAATAATTTTACTGTATTGCTGCGCTGTTGAGAGGGACATCTAGAGGCGAGTGAAAAGCATTGCGTAATATAAAAGTCGCGCGTATAGAAGACGGTTACTCCAAAACAAAAACAAAACAAAAACAGTTTAAAACCACAACCAAGTTTCAAGACTAGAATTTTTCTAGTCGACTAGTAGTCATTTATTTAAGCAATTAGTCGACTAATCTCGCGTTAATATTAATTTCTGCTTAAATACTGAGTGCAATGTGCATGGAGGCATATAGCCTATTCCGCGCTCAAGCGCATGCATAAATCTTGCCGCAAAGCACCGGCAAAAGCAGGCTAATGATAATATGTCTGAAAAAAAAAAAGAAAAAAAAACACTAGGCATTTTTATTGTTTAATAATAAAAAATATATATATTTCTAAATCAGTGTCGGCTGCAAGCATATCTATATCTTCGCTGTAAAGTGGATGCGCCTTTAGAGAGAAATCCACCTTTCATATCATATCAGCCTTATCAGCCGGTATTTGCTTTCGATTCGAATTTTTTCGTTTAAAAGTGGACATTTCAAGCTTATAGAAATATTCATCATGTCTGTGAGGCTATAGGGTAGAGTGGGGGAAAACGCCCCCCTTAAGGAAAATGTGACATTACAGTGAAACAAAACATAAATGTGACTAGAATTGCCATCCCGGTTTTGAGTGACTATGGCAGGAGTTATTCACCAAATATTAAAATTGCTCAGCCTTCATAATTAATTAGTATTTTCACTGAAAATATTTTTGTACAAAGGGGGCGTTTTGCCCCAGCGGTGGGGTAAAACGCCCCCCAAGGTGGGGTAAAATGCCCCCTTTCTTACCAACCAGTTTGCTTCATAGATCAACAGCAAAATTAACAGACAATAGTTTTTAATCTCTAAAGGTAAAAGGCAAGTAATGTATCAACATGTATATATATTAATATTTATTTCAGCAATGTCCAAAATAGCCAAATTTAACTACCTTCCATCAGTGAGCTAACTTTGCTAGCAAGCTAGCTAGTTAATGCTCACTTGAGGTAATTTTTTCATGTTTTGTTCAAATATTTAGATTTTACCACCTAGTTATACTGCATTAAGTGTAAAACAAAGGATTTGATAGACAGAAATATTTTATTATAGTAATTATGATAGAGAAAGGGGGGGCGTTTTACCCCTCAGCGTAGGGGGCGTTTTACCCCACAAGCTATGAGTTTTTAAAAAAATGTTTAATTTTTTAAATATAATTATATTCCTTATAAATAACATATGATCTCAAACTACAGACTTCACTATTCATCTATCATACATCACTGCGATATCCTGCAGAACAATATTCTCTTAAACACTTATTTACTAATATCTGAAAATTATAGCATTTACCGTGTAATCCTCTTCTCTTCAAATGTGTCGCTGATGTCAGCTTCTCCGAAGAGATTTATCCCCGTTATCAACGTAGTGCATAGCAACAGTAAAAATGTATCTTGACTACTTTTAGTGGTTAGGCTATTTTGGGAAAAACAGGTGGGGGGCGTTTTACCCCAGGGGGGCGTTTTCCCCCACTCTACCCTATACACTGTGTTTCAGTTCATTTTTTGAGACGCGCTCCAGTTCACGCCACGGAGACCATGAAAGCCCTGTTTGTTTTATTTTATTTTACAAAAACACAACGTTTTCTTGTTATTGTGAGTTTTACAAAAAATAAAAGTAGCTACTTGCGACTGATGCATTATTCTTTTCTGTATATGACCAGAAAAGATTGAGTATTTCAAGTTGTTTCCACTGATGATCGGAAAATGCAAGTGTTCGCGCCGACGCCTGCCATGCAGTGCGCGCTGCACACTCCGCTCAAACACTTTGGATATGCATTTATCTAGCCTAAAGTTAGAGCGAGCTGCCATGCCAGACGGATAAGTCCTTTTTATGTTTAACAAATCAAATCATTCATTTTCTACCTACCGCGAGTAAGCGCTGCACCAGTTTGAAAAAGGTAAAAGCATAACGAGCGTAACGAGAGAGGGGCCCCACTAAGGGGGATGCAGAGATCGTGAGCTTAGAATTATAAGGTTCTAAACGTTTAGGGTAGTTCCCGAGATATTGAGCATCAAAGTTTTTACATCCCAGCTGGCAGTGGAGAGATGGAACCTTTTTTTATATTATTAAGAACTACTAACAGAATATTTTTGTTACAAAAATAAAACCACACAGGCATTATTAAACACCTAATGGATCAGATTATGTCAAAAACTCAATTTTGACCAAAAGTGGAGATAGAACCTTATAATTCTAAGCTCACGAGATGTTGCTGCGTCTTTATATTAACATTTCTGATTGTTTAAATGATCAGCCCTCGGGGGCCCCCTTAAAATGCCTGGCTTGCCTGCCCTATTGCGGCGCCATACAGGTGCAACACTGTTGTCCAAAAAATTGGTGAAGGGGGCCTTTGAGACATCCGTGCCCAGGGCACATCATCGCCATAATCCGTCCCTGCTTCAGAGGCTCTGTCAGGGGCAGCTCAGTCTAGTCGGGTTGCAGGACCATCGCACCGCAGCAGACTTGCTGTGTGTGTGAGCCAGACTGAGCGAACGCCGCTCTGCACGTTTGAATCAGGGACGTAACTATTTGAGAGGCAGGGGGGAGGGGCGAATAATACATTTAAAATAAAAAATTAAATTGTTCACTTTTGGTAAATGTATTAGACATAGTGGTGGGTTGTTTTTGTAAGTACAGTTTTTGGATCATCAAAGTTAGGGGGGCAGCTGGGGGGGCAAGGCTCTAGAGTGGGGGGGCACCTGCCCCCCCTTGCCCCCCTGTAGATCCGCCCATGCATGCGGGAGGTGCGTGCCCTATAGCCAATTAACTGGATTGAGAGCGAATAGCTTACAAACTATGCGCAGAGGGTGCTTAACTGGTATTCTACAATATATAACCAAAGATAATGCCCGAGTGACAACCTATAATACATCGATAGAAAGAAGCATCACGACACGAGGCCTAGCCGAGCAGCAGGAAAAGCCTGAGCTTACATTAAGCAACACTGAACAGAAAAAACACTACCAATCTAGCCTTAGCAATGACAGTAAAAGAACAACGAAATACCGATTCTTACTTGTAAAGACGCACACTAAAATAGGACAGTTGCATCAAGGCAGGTTGTAAGTCTGTGCGGTTAGCGGACACTACTGGTAAAAGTCTCGGACAGAATGCCACCAGCGTGCAGCGAGCCTGAGTCAACTTGTGATTGGCTAAGAGTCCAGGTGAAGCGAGGCGTCTTCCAGTAGGAGAGAGAGAGTCACAGTAAAGTGTCTGATGCTTAGCGGCCACAAGGGGGCCTTTTTTACAAGTGACGTGATTCACAGCAAAATCCTCAGTGTTGAATGAACTCGATGTCTAATGGGTCCAAGAGTGTTAAAGATGAAGAAACTACAGTTTTTGTGCTAATTTTGAGAACGTTATTACAGACCAGATAACATTGAACAAACATTTTATTAATGTTACTGGAATAATTTTTGTTCATAACTTTGAGAAATCCTTAACAAAGTTATGATAACATTCCCTGTTAGCTGGTTATGGTTGTGGTTAAAGTATATTTATCACCATATGACCAAGACCAGTGTCGTGTATTTCTGTCAGAGAATGGCACCATGAACTAATCCCTCTGGAAACCGCTGGTCAAATGCTTTGCTCAAAGACACAATAGTGATGTTTAACAGTTCATTCACTGCAGGGTTTATACCAGCAACATTCCCATTTACAACCAGCGTAAACAACCGAAGGTCCTTCTGGACAATCAGTTTTATTCCCTGAAAGAGCAGTTTGAGTCTTTATGTTTCTGTTTCTTCTCAGGTTTACCCACATCTACAGTGACTGTGACACCAGACAGATCTGTATTCACTGGAGAAACAGTCGATCTGAAGTGTGAGATAAAGTCTGATCACAGTAACTGGAGATATGAGTGGTATAAAGACTACAGTGTAATATTACAGACGTCTGATCGTTACACTGTAAACAGAGACACTCTCACTATCAGAGGAGCTACTGAGTCTGATCAGGGTCTGTACAGGTGTAAAGGACAGATAGATGGAAGACCAAACTCATCAACATCAAGCTATGCTGTTTATCTCTCTGTGAAGGGTGAGTTCAACATCATTGTCCTCATAAACTCTCTGTCCTATTTATGATCACAAATACAATCGAAAGTCTTTGACTGGGATGTTACGTTCACACTAATAATGCGGTTCTCACTCCTCTTTTGAGGGTTAATTCTGTTTAATTCTCTCACAGACGACGTGTTCTTGTGTTTAAAACAGATTGAGAAAGACAGAACTGAACGCAGAGCTCTTAAAACCTATTGTAATAGTTAAAGTATTTAAACGCCATCATAAAAACACTGCACTCATTACACATGATATGAACCAGCAGCTAAAATTATTTATTATATTATTATATTTAATTATTGTATTGCTGACTGCACTTACTGGAAATCTGTGAATCTTTGCACAAATGCTGTGCTTTAGACTGACTTAATTTTTTGTGTTCAAACTTGAAGGAGCAAAACTGAATGAAACTGAATGCAGAGATCTGAGAATACATTGTAAAGCTAAAGTATTTTACTTGAAGTGTGATCTTATAACAGATAAAGACGTCTGTCTGACGCATGTGAACACAGACCTGAGAAACAGCTAAAATAAGTGCAGTGTTATTGGCCGTTACACACTTTAATTTAAAAAAATATTTGTACATATTTCCATAAATATCGTTTTGTGCACTTACTGAAGTTTTTATACAAATGCAGCTTTGCTTTGATTTTCAGATGATCCTGTCGTCGTTCTGTCTCTGATTATGAATGTTGAAACTTTGAGTGTTGGATGAAATTAATCTTAATTCTAATGTTTGATAGACAGTTGATCAACTTTCATTATCTCACCTGAAAATAATAATACTGTCATAATTTAATCTTCCTCATGTCGGTCCGAATCTGTATATTTTTCTTCTTTAGATTTATTTTATATATTTATAATGTGCTGATCGCTATAATAATGAGATGGTGAACTTTTAGAGTTTAAAAAGGACACAAAAGCACCATAAATGTGTCATAAAATAAGTCCAATTACTCTATATGACAGAAATCATGACTAAGAAGAGTATTTTAGTCTCCATCATCCTGTCCAGAGACACAGTTTAGAAATAAAACACACAGCCTCTGTTTACTGTCAGTTTACAGTCATCTCTGATCACTGATGTTCTGCAGAAGAAAAAGAAAGACTGTCACTGTCAAAACTCTGAACACTGTGACCAGAAACAGAGACAGAAAGTTCAGACTGTCCAGTTATTACACAGCAGAAATACAGGATCATTTTACTGAGTTTTACAGAGGAAAATAAACTGCAGATGTTCGACAGAAATCACTCAAAACACAAAGGAACAGGTTTAATAATCACTGCATTTATAGTGGAAATAAAGTGAGTTTATAGAGAATTATAATTTTCAGCGGAATTTGAATGAAACCATTTAGTTGACATTAAATATTGACATATTTGTCTTTCTTCTCAGATTTGCCCACATCTACAGTGACTGTGACACCAGACACATCTGTATTCACTGGAGAAACAGTCAATCTGAAGTGTGTGATAGAGACTCACCCTGACTGGATCAGGAGAACTGACCAGACACGAAGTCCACAGTACTGGACAGATCCCTGGAGATATGAGTGGGATAAAGACAGTGTAATATTACAGACGTCTGATCGTTACACTGTAAACACTGTGGACACTCTCACTATCAGAGGAGTAATTATATCTGATCAGGGTCAGTACAGGTGTAAAGGACAGAGAGATATAAGAAGACCAAACTCATCAACATCAAGCTCTGCTGTTTCTCTCTCAGTGAAGGGTGAGTTCAACATCACTGTCCTCCGAAAAACTTTCACTGCAATCTTTCCACTGATGTCTGTGAGAAAGAGATGCGCTCGACAAGCTTGTGTGTCTCATAACAGCAATATAGGCGTTACTATATATAGTTTAATACTCCACTGATTAGACATTTACTTCATAGGAGACTTTCTATTGTGTCTTTTTTTGTTGTTTTTTTTTACCAGCTTTTGTATCTCCATTATACTCTCTGTTGTCAGTTTCTTTGTCTGGACACACACACTGTACACACACTGCATTAGTATCGATTGTTGGCATCGGAGCATTTTTATGAGTATGAATATGAGAGCGCAGGATCGGGCCGACACCAATACTGGTGTTAATATAGACCTTTCTCACTCGTGATTATGGGCTCCAGAAAGGCCGCTGTGAGTAAGTTCAGTCACTCAGAGCTCATGGTGAACAACACACACACATTCTCAATCTCAACAGATCATCAAATCCTGGAGTCACCGGCTGTGTCTCATCTCGAAGGCTGAATCCTCTGGAGGTCACATTTATCTGCCGCAAACGTCATGAGGCTCTTCATCTCAGTAAACTGACCATTACATTCCCATGAGGAAACTACAACAGTTTACACTTCACTAGCAATAACGCTCAGGTTTATAATGGTGACTGTCCTGAAATAAGACGTTCTTTATGACGTATGCGGCCGATAAATGTGACGTCAAGAGGACGCAGCTTCGACATGAGACACAGATCCATGAAAACAGACGCTGAGAAGCAGCGAGTCGTTCTTCTCCTTTCAATTCACAATTTACATTCTAGTGCAGATTGTGCAATCATTATTATTTTAAACTTTTAATCTTTAAACAGTTTTTATTTTTATTTTTTTATTACTGATTAAACTAGTGAGAAGTATATTACTGTGAACACAAATTATATTGTTTTTGATGGTTTCAATAAATTAATAAAGAAAGATTGTCTGAACTAAAACAGTCTGTGCTTGCAAAGATTATAAGGCTGAATAAGTTTATTTTTTATGTCTGGCCTTTTTTTACATTTATGATGATAACTTTGTAGATTTTTTTCAGTGAAACCTAATTTTGAGTTTTAAAAGATTCAAACATGAAGTGTGTGTTTGCTTATTTCACAGTGAGACCCAAACCTGTAGTGAAGGTGAAGCCTGATGTTCGTGTGTTCAGAGGAGAGAGAGTCACTCTCACATGTGACATACAGGAGACAGGAGTCTGGAGGTACAGCTGGTATAAAGATCAAGATCACAGCAGAAGAACAGACCAGATCTATTACAGCGCAGGACAAAACAAGATCTATATAATCACATCTGTGGAGCCGTCTCATGCTGGTCTGTACAGCTGTAGAGGAACTCAGACTGAAACCCTACAGAACTCAGAGATCAGTGATGGAGTTACACTGACAGTATCAGGTGAGTGTGTTCATCATTTCATCACATCACTTTAACCTGAAGACATTGAGTAGATAAACAGGTAATTTGCGCTTATGTTGTCTCACACTCAGTCAGATTATGTTAGTTAAGAGTTTGTAATCATCTCTATATACAGTGACAGGCTGATTATGATCTCAGATCTTTTCAGAGTTCATTATCGGTGCTGCGTTCCAGTCCACTTTTAGACACGCACTTGCGAACTTCCCTAAGCACTTCTCCTCGGGGGAATCCTTGCCGCCATTTTGAAGTGCGTTCCACTTCGTGAAGTTTATATGGACAGACCCTCGTTCCCTTGATTTGGACCGTGGGAGCGAGTCTACTTCATATGTACACTTCAGGCACCTATATGTCCCACAATGCAGTACGATTGTGACGTCACCACATATCTCGTCTAATCGCCACCACAACAGACAACTCTATGATATATTAATTCTAATTTTTTTAATTGAAAACAACCCAAACACACTATAAACATTTGGATACTGCATTAAACAAATTCTTAAAGGGAAAACAAATGTAAATAATAAATAAACTCCACAGCTGATTCCCAGTGGTCAAGGGTTTAAGACGTTCCAGTTCAGCCCATTGCAGTTTCCGCCAGTAGTGGGCAAAGCAATGACGTACATCCGAGTGAACGAGACGGAGGGAAGTTAGCGAGTGAAGGGCATGACAATTTTGGACTGGAACGCAGCCCTAGAGAGCGGGGAACAGCCTAATACTTTTGACTTTCTCAGTTTGTGTAAATTCACTCGGGGTTCAGAGTATTTATTTTTTCCCACATTAATTTCACACGTCTAGTATAATTATGTGGTTTTGTTTGATTAATACAGTGAATACTTTTTTTTTTTTTTTTTTTACCCCATACGTTGTAACATGACCACATGACACCTTAAAATGTGATCAGATCTAATAAAAAAAAAAATACAAACTAAAATATTTGTCAAAAATATACAATTATTAACTTTTTCATATAAAATAATGTGATTTTTAATAATTAAAAATAAATATATATTTTTTAGATTTACAACAAACTCCATACAGCAACTATCAAGCATAGTTCAAAAGATAATAATAATTAATCATTTCTGAACATTGACTCTGTCTTTATTCACCTTTTTCTCATGATTTCTCAGTAGAATTGATAAAAGTGTAGAATAGAATATCATAGTTCTAATAGAGGCTCATTGTAACGCAGTGTGACAACATGCCCCGTCTGTACAACTGGGATTCAAACCCTGCTAGTGTCTTCTGCTGGTTAGATCAGCATTCAATAACTATCTAAACGGTTAAATAATAGATTGGAGATTAAAATAATATATAATTTTAAATAAACAAAAAAACAGAGATGAAAATGTAACTTAAGAAATGCACTTTAGCTATGTGTTAGTGAGGTATTCTAGTAGGGCTAGTTCATCAAGGGTTTCAGCCAGTGAACAGGACGGTGTATCGGTCAGGACACAGGAATAAAGACGAGGAGATGTCATTTCTTCTTTTAACTGTATTAAACTCCAGCAATACTCATCAGAACATTACAATATCCAGTATTGTCATTATAGTCTGATAAAAAAAACAAATAAATCACCATTAGGTACTGTCATTTAAACAGTTACAGTACTTAAATTACTATGCAACGTAAATAATAAATCCACACACATAATACAAATCAGGATCATCAAACATAAATATCTCAATAAACATTGCTATGCCCCTTTAAACATAATCTACAATTACATAAACGAGGATATTACTCTTTGGAGAAATATAAGGAGCTTCACCTATCTCACTGACCAGTTCACATGAAACTGTATTAAAGGGGTTTACAGAAGGAGCAATGGCGACATCCTCTGGCCAGACAAGGCTACTACACAACAGTGTCCGCACATGGTCTCCTGAGCACGAGATCAACTCTTCTTTTTTTTTCTTTTTTTTTTTATATTCCTTTAACAAAGAAAAACAATATACAGCACTGCATTAAATACAGTAACAAAAATAATAATAAAAAAATAATAATAATAAATAAATAACTGCCTCCTCAAATAAGAAAAAACTGTACATAGTACTTAAGAAACTTCATGTTCTTACTATTATCAATGAGTTTAAGAGATTTAACAATAAGGGAAATCTCAGCAATAAAGGCCTCAAGTCTAGGCAAAGTCTTGAGAAATTTGTTTTTGTGAATAAAAAAATTACAATGCAACACAAAGAAATTAACAACACTATCAATAGCATAGTCACTCCCAGAAAAATAGAGGAATATATCCTTCAATGAAAAGTTTAAATCACATTTGACAAAATGAGAAAGATAAAGACCCAAGCTCTGCCAAAGAGGCTTAACCTGATTGCAGTGGTAGAATAAATGAAGCAAAGTTTCTTCCTCAACTTTGCAAAATACACAAAGGTCAGAGATATCAACAAAAGAGGAAATTTGTGAGTTAGTTGGGTAAACATTATGAAGAATCTCTTATTTTATTGGACATACAATATTTCTCAGGGAGTAACCACGCTTTCTTCCAGTGAATACAGTCAAAAAAATTATTTCAGAAAAATTTACATCGAGGGGATGTGTAAAAACAGTGTAATGTAACAATAACTTTATAAGTTTACTATTACATTTTTTATCAAGAATACTAACTCCATCCAATAAAAGTTTGGTCAAAATAGTTTTTCTCTCATTAAAGAAAAGGTGTGTTTTAAATAAATGCACATAACTTGGAGACAAAGCTTTGATGACAGAATTGAAAGTTCTAGCAGGCAGAGGAAAATTATACAAAGTCATAAATTCTTCATATTCCAATATACTGCCATCATTTTTAAATAAATCCAAAACAAAACCAATACCTTTATCATACCACTTAGCCATAAAAACTGATTTGTTTCGGATTAAAATGTTCAAATTATTCCACAGAATTTCTTTATGGGGAGAAAAGTTGTGCACATAACACAATTTCCAAGCAAGTAAAACTTGTTGGTGAAATTTGGAGAGAGAAATAGGTAATTTAGAAGGAATGAAATTACATTTTAAAAGAAACTCTAAACTGCCTAATCTACTAAAAATGGCATTGGGGATATAGTACCAAACTGAGCCAATACTACAAAGACATTTTTTTAACCAACTAATTCTGAAAGAGCTGACTAATTCTTTAAAGTTTAAAACTTCCAGTCCACCCTCTATTAGACAAAGATTTCCTAACTTTATGAGATCTGTTCTTCCAAATAAAATTCAATAAGATTTTGTTAATATCATCACAGATTTTGTCACTAACAAATAAAGATAAAGAAGGATAAACACAACGAGACAAACCCTCTGCCTTAGAAATAAGTACTCTCCCATAGATTGAGAGATCACGTTGTAGCCAAAGATTAAAGATGGTTCTTGTTTTCTTTATTTTAGGTGAAACATTAAGTTGTTGGCGGAGCAATCTATCTTTAGTAAGGAAAATCCCCAGGTACTTGATACAATCTTTTACAGGTATATTGTGCAACTTTGATTGTTGAGTGTCATAAAGACAGAATAATTCACATTTTGATACGTTTAAATATAAGCCTGAAGCTTCAGAGAAACAATGAATAATATTGATACACAAGGGAATTTGACTTTGGTCTTTAAGAAATATAGTTGTATCATCGGCTAGTTGAGATATTTTAAATTCTTTACCAAATATAGAGATACCTTCTAAACGGGGATTTTGTAAAATAACGATTGATAACAATTCAACAGCTAGCAGAAAAAGATATGGGGAAATGGGGCATCCTTGGCGCACTCCTTTATCACAATTAAAGCGTTTAGTGGTTTGAAGGCCAACCAAAACTGAAGAGTTAATGTCATTATAAAGCATGCTCACCATGTTGATAAAAGTAGATCCAAAACCAAAAAGGCTAAGAGATTTAAGCAAAAATTGGTGTTCTAAAGAGTCAAATGCTTTATAAAAATCTAAAAACATTCTAATAGCTTCTGAATCAATATTCTCTGAATAATCAATAAGATCAAGAACTAATCTAATGTTGGAGCTAATATGCCTATTTTTCATAAATCCATTTTGTGTTTCGCCAATTATACTATTAAGGCCAGATTTTAAACGAACCGCCAAAATTAAAGCAAGTAATTTATAATCAACATTTAACAGTGATATAGGTCTCCAGTTTTCAATTAAAAGTGGGTCTTTATCAGTTTTGGGGATCAAAGAAATAAGACCCTGCTTCATTGAGGAGGTCATCTCTCCTTTTTAAATACAGTCTTTAAATAAATTATGTAAAGGTTGCTTTAAAATGTCCCAAAAATGTAAATAAAATTCAACAGATAAGCCATCAGTACCTGGAGACTTCCCCCTCTTCATAGATTTCAGTGCATCCTCCATTTCAACTATAGAGATATCAGAATCACAAAGTTGCTTAAAGTCATCATTAATACCTGAAATCTTATCATGAATACTTAAAAGAAAATCGTCCGATTTTTCTTGAGAAAACTGAGAAGTATACAATTTTTTGTAAAAGGAATATACAAAGGTTGAAATCATTCCTGGATCTGTACATAAAGCACTATTAATGTTTAAGGCAGAGAGAGATGTCTTTTTACGATTTCGTTTTTCAAGAGAAAAAAAGTAATTAGTGTTTCTTTCGCCCTTCTCAATCCATTTTGCTCTAGAGTGTATAAAAGCACCTTTAACAATCTCTGTGTACATATTTTCAATTTGCAAATGACATGTGCTCAATTCTACCTCATCCTCTTTACTGGGATTTCCCTTCTGCATTAACACTCTTAATCTAGGAATGAGTTCTAATTCTTTAATGTTCTTTTCTCTTTTAATTTGCTTACTTCTATTAACAGCAAGGACTCTAACTCTATATTTAAAAAACTCCCAGCTAGAGCCAGGGTCGCTTTCAGTACTACTAAACATAGAATTAGCCAGCTGAATTACACTATCATTAAAATTGGCGTCTTCCAAAAGACAACTGTTAAATTTCCAGTAACCCCTTGTTCTATTTAACTTACTATTTTGTGCAAGATTCAAAGAAATTAACATGTGATCAGTAAACGGGGCAAACTGATGATTAACAGTATGGACATCTTTCAAAATAGCATAAGAAATGAGAAAAAGATCTATTCTAGCTTTAAGTGAACCAGATTTGTTGGACCAAGTAAAGCCTCTACAACCATTGTTAAAGAAACGCCAAGCATCTAGCACTGAAAGATTTTCACACAACCATAAAATAATATTATCATGTAAATTAGAGGTAGTTCTTATAGGAAATCTATCTTGTGCATTGTCAGGGGTTTCATTAAAGGGATAGTTCACCCAAAAATGAAAATTCTGTCAGTAATTACTCACCCTCATGTTGTTCCAACCCCGTAAGACCTTCGTTCATCTTCGGAACACAAATTAAGATATTTTTGATGAAATCTGAGCCTTGTCTCACTCCTCCATAGGCTGCTGGGTGGCCCAAACTTGCTGGCCCAGAAAAGTTATTAAAGAGATCGTTAATATAGTCCAAGTGACTCCAGTGGCTCAATCTTAAGTATATCAAGCGACGAGAATACTTTTTGTGCGCAAAAACAAACAAAAATAATGACTTTATTCCACTATTCATTTCCTTCTCTCTGGGCCTCGTAGTGTTTTTGCGCTGCGCGTCTGTGTTGCACGTCATCACGATTCACACACATGACCAGCGTCGGCCAATAGTGAGCCTACGTGGTGACGTGTAACACAGACACGCTGCGCAAAAGCACTACGCGAACCAACTAGAGGTCGAGAGAGAAGGAAATGAATAGTGGAATAAAGTCGTTATTTTTGTTTGTTTTTACGCACAAAAAGTATTCTCGTCGCTTGATATACTTAAGATTGAGCCACTGTAGCCACTTGGACTATATTAACGATCTCTTTAATAACTTTTCTGGGCCAGCAAGTTTGGGCCACCCAGCAGCCTATGGAGGAGTGAGACAAGGCTCAGATTTCATCAAAAATATCTTAATTTGTGTTCCGAAGATGAACGAAGGTCTTACGGGGTTGGAACAACATGAGGGTGAGTAATTACTGACAGAATTTTCATTTTTGGGTGAACTATCCCTTTAAAATCTCCAGCTATAATCAAATAAGCATTTAGAAAACAACTTTGTATACTTATAAGCTTAGCTCCCAATTCTTTAAGCATAGATGCATTAGCATTTCTAGAGTTGTGCCCATAAACATTACACAAGATGAATATCACATTTTCGGTCTTGCATACTAGAATGATCCATCTACCCTCATCAGATGAAAAAGTTTCTAAAATATCTCCTCTAAATTTATGCATCAAAATTAGAGTACCAGCCGAACGATTGGATCCGTGACTCATAAAGATTGAATTACCCCACTGAGTTTTCCAAAAATTGTTGTCTGATTCACAAGAGTGACTTTCTTGAACAAAAACAAAATCAGCATTACTACGTTTACAATACAAAAACAAAGCTTTCCTTTTCGAATGATCTCTTAAACCTCTAACATTAAGAGAGGCTAAATTAAAAGAAGAAAACTCAAAAGAATGCATGAACACAGATTACAACAAATGCAGTGCAACAAGACCAGCTAAACAGCTGGTTAACACAACAAGATCCTACTTTTGGCTAAAGAAGTTGACTTCTTTTCCTTAAAAAGGGTAGGTGGTGATCGATCGGTAATGTCTTCTACATGGCACCAAAAGAACATTTAAGGTGCATTATTGAGATAGAGACATTAAATAAATGAAAAACGTTATAAAAAAAAATAAAAAATATATATATATAGTTCGATTTCCTTAAATGGCCGACTCAGAAGATCTGATTTCACGAAAAAAAACATTCAGTCTGAAGTATATTAGGCCACAATTTTCTGACCATCAATGAACGCAAAGGGCCCCGAAAAGGAAGCCTTCACCCTCCTCTCTTGCCTTTTTAACAAGCGGCCACAACTTTGCTCTCGCAGCAGCATCTGCAGGAATCAGAGCTTCCGAAATGCGTAGACGAGACTCTCTCAGGTATGGGTTATCCTTCGCAGCTTTCCAGGCGAGGTCTCGGAATGACCGTGTAGAAAATCTTATGATGATGTTTCGATGAGCGCCACCCTGGTTCCCGTCTCCCGACTCGGTGCATCACGTCAAGAGCGTCGTTAAGCTTACCAGCGATGTCAGGTGCCACATGTTCGAGAATGTTCTTAACAGCCGAACGTAGATCCTCGTTCTTGGTTTCAGGGACCCCGTGCACCTTTAAACACCAACGCCGACTATATCGCTCAAGTTGCTCAATCCGCAATTGGATCTCCTTGTCTGACGATTGAAGCTCTGTAATATCTCTGGCCATTTTGCACATTTTCTCCGAGTGCTCATTAACTTAAGAAGCAAGCTTCTGCACTACCACAGACAGGTTGTCAACGGCTTTTGTCGTAGCATCGGTCGATTTCTCAATGGAGATTAGCTTTTGGAAAGTAGCATCTTGTTTCGCAGACAGTGCTTGAATGGTAACGTCTTGTTTTGCAGACAGAGCTCGAATAGCATTCAAAATGTCGACGATATCTCCGCTTGTTTCAGACATCTTTTTCGATTTTTTAGAAGGAGGACTTTTTGCAGGAGACGCTGGAAAGGGTGTAGCTAAACATAAATTAAAATCCTGTTTCGTATCACTCGACACTGAAGGGTCAGAAAGCACAACGAACCTGTTGCTCAGACAAGCGTCAGAGACTAGCTCAACTTCGGCGCCAACCTCGACATCCATAGCTTTCGGAAAAACTCGTCTCCTTCTGCCCATTAAACAAATTTAAATGCAAAAAAGTTCACGCAGAAGACCACAAAATATAAATGAAGAATTAAAAAGACTGATCGATCACATTACTACCACACCCGCCAGAGCTCAACTTTACACGTCCACCAACCACGACGCCATCTTGGCCCCCCCACGATATTAACTCTTCTTAACTCAATGTTATAAACGTTACTACGTGACTTAGACATCAGAAGGCTCACACCAGTTAACTTATTATTTCCTACAGTGTTTTACAGCATAAACATTGTTATATCACTATAAATCTCACTCATCACGCTGGGCACATGTTAATGCACGGTAATTCTACAATATAGAAACACAAACACAACAAAGTGACAGTCACTTACTTTTCGTCATTAACTCAACACATGAATATTGGAAGGTGGATCACTCAGAAGGGACTAAAGAAGCTACACAACACAGGTACGTAGGCTAAACTATGCTGTTGAACTTGAACACGTTTCCGTACCCACTATAACCAACACACTAGCTACACACTTCCTCTACCTTAACCACAGAAGAAGAGTCTTAAAGCGGCAGGCACCCAGAAATGTCAGAGCCTTTTATACACTATGGTTAAATAAATGTTCAGTGATATCATCCAAAGATTTTTCACTATATTGTTGATATGACAACTAGTAAATACACTAAAGCCACATCCAGACCAAACCAGAGTTTCCCGATCCAATCTTTTTTCCATCGTTCAAAAAAAAAAATACCGTAAACACGACGTCCTCTAAAGAAATATTTTTATATTGCGTACGCACGAAACCACTGAAACCGACTCAAAACGCTGTAGTTCACATGCCAGACCAGTGTGTGGCGCTGTAATTCTGCCACAGAGATACACTAAAAACGGAGAAGATAATATATATACAATAATATATACAATAATAATAGGCTCAGTAGTTTCTTCTTTATTTTATTTATTTATTTATTTATTTTTACTAATAACTTTATTGAACAATATAAACAACCATAAATGGCCTGGTACAAAATATGAAATGTCTTAATCAGACAACAGACAAGCATCATAGCATAAGAAATAAAATATAAAGAAATAAAGAAATAAAATAAAGAAATAAAACAAAAATACATTCAAGTGAATAAATAAAGAAATAAGAGGCTCAGCAGCTTCTGCGACACGAACACACCGCAGTTGTTTTTCTCTTACGTGACGTAGCGGTGCTGACGCGTGGGGTGATGACATCATCATTTACAGAATACACGGATTTGCTGTACACACGAAAACGCAAGTGTGTCGGTTTCAGATTTATCCACTCTGGGACCCGGTTTAAAAAAATAGCGGTTTCAGGCTCCCAAAAGGCCGGATGCGTACGATTTACGTAGGCTATACAGCTGAACGCGTCTCCGTGTGTACGGGCTCCAAGTTTCATCATGCTGGCATGTGTGGAAAGTTTTAAACAGCAGATAGCTCTGCATTAGTTTGTGCCTCGCTCACCCCTATCCTCCAGACATGTTCAGTTCATTCATGAGCTGCTGCCCTTCAGATTATCCCCTTCCGGAACAAAAATATATGGAAATATACTGCTAAATATAATGCAATATATTACATAATACATGTCCTTATATGGGAAACTAGTGCTTATATTTTTCAATACACTGCAATATATGCATTGACCATATGGCGACATATTAATACCAGTAGCGGGTGGTGCATTTCACATCTAACCTTCAGTGGTGTCCCAGCTGAATTAATCCACCTCTTAATGCGCTTTTAATAGTGTAGCGCACTGACTCTGTAATTGTGAAATTGCTGTTTTATTTTGCACTGGCAGTTATAGGGTTAATGCGGTGAGTTCGGAGAAGGCCGGGTAGAGAAACAAGCGAGTGAGTTCGGCTGGTGCGTTTGTGTTCAGTTGTTCTGTCGTTCTTCAGACGTTACAATAGTATTAATGTTGAAAAAAAAAAAAAAAAAAAAGAAAGAAAGAAAAGAAAAGAAAAATTAAGAAGAAAATCATATTCAGCACGGAAAAAAACAGGGAGAAAAATAAGTCAAGTCAAGTCAAGATTTATTTATATAGCACCATTTATACAGATGAGCTGACCAATGTGCTTTACAAAGCAATAAAATATCACACAACAGACAGAACAATAAAAATTAAAAGACAAGTTACAAGTTATTAAAAGCAATTGAATAAAAGTGTGTTTTCAAGCGTGACTTGAAAACTGACAAATCAGATGCAGAACGAACATGATTAGGCAAGCTATTCCATAGTGTCGGGCCCGCAATGGCAAAGGCACGATAACCTCTGTGTTTTAACCTGTAACGTGGAATAGATAAAAGTTTCTGTGTACCTGACCTAAGATCTCTGGAAGGATTGTAGTGCTCTAGGAGCTCAGATAGATAGAGGGGAGCTAGATTATTTAGGCATTTATACACAAATAAAAGAATTTTAAAATCAACCCTAAAACGAACCGGCAACCAATGAAGGGATGCTAAGATCGGAGTAATATGTTCACGTTTGCGAATGCCTTTTAAAAGTCTCGCTGCTGCATTTTGGACTATTTGAAGACGTGTTAGAGTTGTTGAATTTATTCCATAGTATAAAGAATTACAGTAGTCCAGTCGAGATGACAGGAATGCATGTATCACCCATTCAAAAGCTTGGGGACATAGAAAAGGCTTAACTTTAGTCAGCATACGTAGATGGAAAAAACAAGAACTGACTACAGAATTCACTTGCTTATCCAGTTTCAAAAAACTATCTAATGAAACACCAAGGTTTTTCACACAGGTATTTACTGGCAAAGTAAGTGTATATGCTTCAGGGAGGTGGTTTAAACCACTTTTAGAAGGACCAAAGAGTATAAGTTCCGTTTTATTTTCATTTAATTTTAGGAAATTTGCAGACATCCACTTCTTTATTTCGTCTAGGCACGCCAACAGGTGCTCGAATGAATTTTTTCCTGCCCGTTTAATAGGGACATAAATCTGAATGTCATCTGCATAGCAGTGAAACGACACATCATATTTTTCTAATATGGATCCCAGAGGGAGCATATATAGAGAAAAGAGCGTAGGGGCCAGGATTGAGCCCTGAGGGACCCCCCATCGAAGGTGAGCAACAGAGGACATAGAGGAGCCAAAGCGGACAGAGAATCTTCGATCGGTTAAATATGAACTAAACCAATTTAATACTGTTCCTTTCAGCCCCACCTCATATTCGAGTCTCGACAAAAGAATATCATGGTCCACCATATCAAAGGCAGAGCTAAGATCTAAGAGCATTAAAATTATAGAATCTCCAGCATCTGTTGTCAGATAGATGTCATTAAAAACCTTCAGTAGTGCTGATTCGGTACTGTGGAGTGCTCGAAAGCCGGATTGAAACTTCTCATAAATAGAATGTAAATTTAAATAAGAATGTAGTTGATTTGATACAACTTTTTCTAGAATTTTTGAAATGAAAGGCAAATTAGAGATAGGCCTATAGTTATTCAGAACAGCAGGATCAAGATCTGGTTTCTTGATTGATGGAAGTACTAAGGCATTTTTGAGATCAGCTGGAAAGATCCCTAAACTAAGTGATTTATTAACAATGGTGAGTAAGCTTGGTCCTAATGTATCAAAAAGTTGTATTAAACTACGGGGTGGAATAATGTCTAATGAACAAATTGTAGGCCTAAGATGGGTAATAATTTCTTGTAGATGTGAAATAGAAATAGGATCAAACTCATGACAGACTGAGGAGCATGGAGGTAGCATAAACTGAGTGTTTTCAGTGTCATAATTGTTCTGACTTTCATCAGTACCTGGCCTTTGATTTTCGATCTTATTAGAAAAAAATCTAAGAAAATCATCACCATTTAGGTGGGAAGGTACCGGATATGCTTTAATAGGTGGATTTAAAGCAGAGTTTATAGTAGAAAAAAGTAACTTTGGTTTTTGTCTATATTTTTCAGTTATTTGTAATAAGCATTATACTCACCAAAACTACTGATTATTTTTACATATATTTTAGATACTAGTATCGATTAGGCCAGTGATTTTCAACCGGTGGGCCGCGAGCCTCGGCGCGCCATCTGGTGGGCCGTGTAGGCAGTGGTAGACTACCCCCAAAATAATTTTTATATTGACAAATCTGGTTATTTTCTAATTATCTGATTGTTCTTATGTATTTATATGATCCAAAACACTCAAGTTAAGTTAAGATGCATTATCTAAAAGCTCATTTATGTTTAAATATCGCAACACCAATCAAGTCACAATGTCAGATTGACCGTTTGTTCGATCAGATGCAGTAACATTACTTTACTGTAATATGGATCGTGTTCTGAAAAGCAGATGTGGGAGTGCAAGCAAAAGCTTCGAAGTGTGTGGTGAGAAAATACGACACTGAATAGGCTACATTAGGCTTTATAAGGGCAGGAACTGATTACAAAAGTTTATGGTTTATCAGTTTATGGCCAGAAATATTTTAATTTTATATGCGTTAAATACACGTGAAATATGCGTTAAATACTAAGCAGAAAATAGTAAGCAGAACAAAAGCTCACGTTGTTTTCCAAAGACAGATATTGATAACAATGGTCTGTATCTTAAACCTGCAATGATCGCTTTCCTCCACTGTAACTGATTTCCCCACACAAATGTTAATGCTTTGATGTTAAAGCTAGAATGTCCACTAATGTGTTTATTTACAAAAAGGCATGAGTGGAGAAAAACAAGGCAATTTTATTTTTATCAAAATTTTCATAAAACTGCAATTTAAATATATTATTTCTATAGGCTATAAAAAAATAAATAAAAAAAGACAAAAAAAGGACAAAATAAATAGGCTGAATAAGCTGATCTATAGCTTGTTAAATGGAGGTAGCCTCGCCTTTGAACGGTACACCCCCGTAAGCTCACAGAAATGGTTAGACCCAAGTCTTTAGCAGCCAATGACACTGACCCGTTCAAACTGATTTTTACTGTGTATTTCACACGGGTTTTTTTTTTTAATACGTGTTAAATACGCGTTGTAGACGTGTTAAAATTCACATGTTTTTGGCCCTCTTGGCTTTCCATAGTCCGGTGTGAAATCCCCTTAAGCTGAAGGCGCAGTGTGTTGAATGTGGAGAAATTTTGTCAAATGAGGCGCTAAAACCATCAAAGCTGCAGAGACATGAACTCAAAACACCCGGGCTGTGTTGGGAAGCCAAAATAATATTGTTTTAAACATGTTAATATCGCTAATTATATTTGATAAATTATACTTATAATATGATGATTCATTATCAAAGTTGGAAACAGTTCCTAACCTGTGATACTTTTTTAGGATACTTTGATGAATAAAAAGTAAAAAAATATATTATATTATATATATATATATATATTTAAAAAAATAGAAATCTTCTGTAACAACAATATACACTACTGGTCAGTAATTTGGGGTCAGTCTCTTTTTTTTTTAAATAAATCAATACTTTTATTCAGCAAGGATGTGTTAAATTGATAAAAAGTGATAGTATAGAAGATTTATATTATTCGAATTATTTTTTTTTTTTTATAAATGCAGTTCTTTTTAACCTTTTATTCATCAAATATATTAGGCAGCAGAACTGTTTCCAACACTCATAATAAATCAGAATATTAGAATGATTTCTAAAGGATCATGTGATAGACTGGATGTCTCATGTGACACTGAAGACTGGAGTAATGATGCTGAAAATTCAGCTTTGCATCACAGGAATAAATTATTTTTTAAAGTATATTCAAATAGAAAACTATTATTTTAAGTTGTAATAATATTTCACAATATTACTGTTTTTTTTTTGTTGTATTTTTGTATTTTTGATCAAATAAACACAGCCTTGATGAGCATTAGAGACTTCTTTCAAAAATATAAAAATTCCAAACTTTTGACCTGTACTGTATACGCTCATAATGATGATTGACAGGACTGAATGTTTAGGCTCCTCCGTTTTGGAACTTCATTTATTGTGATGTTACATGAACCTGCTCTTAAATACCACATATAAACAAAGCAAAATGTGACTGGTCACTTTTCACATTCATCAGACAGTTTCTTACCATATAAATTGGCAGATTAAACTGCAAAATGGACGTGTTTATGCCAGTGGTTAAAAATCTGATACACAACCAACAAACTCTCATGACAATTTGTAACTATTTAAAATTTTGTCAAATTGGTGACTAATGTGTATGAATTTGTACATATTTGTGTTTAAAGGTGGACCTTGACACTTATTAACAGCATCCAAAAGCCACATAGAGGCTATAGAGGAATAATCCTTTGCGACTCGTTTACAGTCGGTCGTCATTTCCATCAAAAAGACTGATGAACTTTGCTTGCTTTTGATTTTATTTTGATAAGCTATATACAGCTTGATACGGCATTCAAACCGATGCAATACGGTCAACAGAAAGTTTGCTCCCGCTACTCGCCTCTTCCAACACTCTCAAACAATCCACCATAAAGACAGCAGAAGTGATCCGCTGTGCCCATGTGACACTGAATAACCAATAAGAAATAACAAAGAATGAACGCTCCTAATGCTTACTTTTTTCAACAACAACAGTTTAAACAAAACAATCGGTTACTCATAAAATAGTTGCGTTTTCTCATGAGATTTGGTAAAACTACACGACACTAGCATACGAAAGCTTGAGAGGTATAAAGTACAATTCATAATATCAGTATTTTTATGATTTTTTTTGCTGTATTCTTATTATTTACAGTATTAAACACACATCTCTTGTGTTTGTAGACGGTGAGGTGATTCTGGAGAGTTCTGTTGATCCTGTGATTGAGGGAGAGACTCTGACTCTACACTGTTTACATCGACCTACAAACTCCCCGATCCTCAGCGCTGATTTCTATAAAGACGGATCACTGATCCAGAATCAGATGACAGGAGAGATGAGCATCACTAATGTCTCAAAGTCACATGAGGGTTTCTACTACTGTAAAACAGAGAGAGGACAGTCACTCCACAGCTGGATCTCAGTCACTGGAGTCTTGAACGGTGAGATGATTTAATGAGAAACGCCACACCATTATTAATACTATTATATATTATAGTCTCTGGCTCATATTTCTGCTGGAGCAAAATCAGTTATTGACATCTGTGTTTATTGTTTCACATAAATGAAAGCTTAACCATCAAATCACATGCAAAATATACTTGTCATGTACTGGTCGGAGACACGAAGGTTGAGGATCCAAACACAGTATTTATTAGTGATGTTACGTTCTGTGCCGAGGCTTCGGAGTGTGTGTCGAGAAATCCCGGAAGCTTTCAGTGAAGCTCGTATCGAGGCTTGTATCGCAATATTTTGACAGATATATAAACCCATGGTTTAGACCCAGCCACTTTCATAATAGCAATATTACCCCTTCTGCGTATTATGGCCAAATAATTGATTCACACACATTCGGAAGCCCCTTTTTTATTCAAGCCAATACATTTATAGAAACAAGGATCTAAGCCACCTTTTCTTTCTTCTATTAGGAGTTGAAGTGTCTTACGCGTCAAAAACACACGGCCAGTCCGTTAAAGTGTTGCACATTTATTTTCACAAACATAAAAAGGCAAAAACATGAAACATCTTTGAAATTCTTTCGGCCAATTCTTCCAAACAGCGCTCAAGTATGTAATGTCTCCAATTCCTGTGGAATCTTACATGTTTTAAATCCGTATAATATCTTCCTCAGATTACGATTTAGACAATTTCCTCATATTTGACAGCCAGACGGTGAGATAACTGCTTCTCCTTCTTCTCTTCAATCCCTTTATCTAAAACAGCATATACTTGTATGAACATATGAGGAGGAGTGGCTTTAAAGCTAACTTCAAGTAAATTATACAAGGACAACTTTGAGTAAATGCAGTACAGGATAACTGCAAGTAAATTCTTGAATAATACAGCACTACACATAAAACAGAAATAAGATGAGAATAATAATACAAATTGAAAGCATATTAAATTGGCTCTTACAACATGTATTACACAGTTATGTAACACATTCATTAGGCTATATACCATCATAAAATACACATTGCATTCATATAAATAGATTAGTATGTGTGGGATTTATTTATTTATTTATTTATTTTTTCTCCACTGTTATTTCTAAGCCTTAACTGGCACAAAATACAGTGTATCACAGACAGGGCAGGACTTAGGCTGAGGCTGACAAACTCACATACAAATGACCTCAGAACATCATTATGGAGTAGCACAAAATACACACTTTAAATATGCTTGAATTTTAATAGATTTCTGTAGTGGCTGGGCCGGATCAGCACCGAATGTGAAAAGTGGCTTTAGATGGAGCAAAAACAGCAATGAGACATAATGGCAATGAGACGGGAGGGAGCGCTCAAAACTCTTCAGATCGCATTATTTAGTGGAACATTAATAGAAACTGTCATCCTCTGAAAAGAAAATGAGGCGTGAACATGAGAATGTATCAATATCTTTCTAAATGTGCGCTCTTTTGGGCTGGAGCTGTTTAAAGTAGCCACAAGATCACAAATTAATCAGAGCAAACGTGATTCAATAAGTGTATCCTCCTTATATGTAAAATTATTAAAAATACCAGTTTATGCAGTTTGATTATGGCCTCTTAGATCACAGTCAGAAACTATTAGCCCCGGCTGGCCCGTTTATATTAAAGTCCATAAACAGGCAAAGGTCATACACAAGCAAACAATAACCAAGATAAGGGCTGAGGCGAACAGAGAAATCCAACTGAACAAGCAGAGAATCAGGACATCCAGGATACAAACTTTTAGAAATGCAGTTAAGACACATGCAACACTTAGCGATGAATGACTGAATTGACCAGGCTTATAAAGGGTGACCTAACAAGGTTAATGAGACACAGCTGAAAACAATGAGTGCTGATGAGTTCGGGCAAAGGATTATGGGTAATGAAGTCCATGACAGAGTGGCACTGGTCTGGGATTGAGTGCCCTCTGGTGGCTATCAAGGGCACTTCAGCTGGTGATCGTGACAATACTGAGATTTAGTGAAATCAACACAGGTTATAAACAACATCCCACAACTTTTCATCAATTATTAATTAGTTTTGTTTTTTTCATTTATTTACTCACCCTCATGTATGACTTTCTTCTTCTGTGGATCATAAAACAAGTTACTTGGAAAAATGTATCTGTGTTTTTGTCCACACAATGAAACTGAAAAAAAATCCTTCAAAATATATTTTTTGTTCCACACAAGAAAGAAATTTAAACGGGTTTGAACAAAATGAGGGTCAGTAAATTTCAGCAGAATATGAATTTTTAAATGAACTATTCCTTGAACACAGAGCTCTGAAAGGGAAATGGTGGAGGAATAATATGAGACAGGAGGAAAAAATATTGCAACGCTTTTAAATTCACTTACAAAACTTTGTTGCTCAATAATGTTCTTGTGTTTCTGTTTTTCAGTGTCACGTTCAGGTCAGATTTCTGTCCTCAAAATCCTCAGTTTTCTTCTGGCAGCTTCTACGTATCTGCTAGCGACAGTCGTGCTGCTTTATAAATGTTACAGAGCGAGAGGTAACACTTCTGTCTGACACACACACACACACACACACACACACACACACACACACACACTCACTCACTCACTCACTCACACTCTCTCTCTCTCTCTCTCTCTCTCTCTCTCTCTATATATATATATTTTTTTTTAAACAGATAATGGTCATTCATGAAAGAGTGAAAAAAACTAAAAACATAAGACATGTCCGTGTAAATGTTGAAACTGTTTTTTGTGTGTATTTCACAGTTTCAACTGCTGAAGATCAGAGTCAGTTCACCGTAAGAGAGGAAGAAACTCCAACCTGATATTAATGAGCTGCAATAAACGAGCCTGACAAAATTCTTTTTTTTTTTTGAAAACGCAAACTTTTAAAAACGGGTTTCAAAGTGCAAGTTTTTGAAAACGAGACCCTTATCAGGTCCGTGTAAATACAAAAATGCCAATTTGTGAAAACAGTGACATCATGCACATGCGTAGGCTATTGCGTGTTTAGTCTATAGGCTTTTTTAAATGAAAGGTTCCTTACAACAGACTCAAGGATGATATATGTTTTCGAAGCCTTTGTGTTCAAAGGTTTTGACATTTTCTTAAAGGATGTAAAAGTGACTTTATATCAGAGGAGAACATTCTAAGATTGGGATTAATGAATCTTTATGGCTTTGTGAAGATTAAATTCATCCAGAGGACAAAGTAATGATACAGTATTATCAAGATTAACATCCTTAGAATAAAAAAAAAAAAAAACATGATAGATTCTGTAATTTGTGTCCATAGGCCTGTGCGCTCAGCTCGAGTGAACTATAGTAAAATAATGTGTTTACAAAGTCACATCACCAACTACTTTTTCTGTTTATTTATTTATTTGATTGGGACAGTGCATGTTAATGAACAAACATGTAATATATGCATGTAAACAAGCCGGATTGTAGCCAAAGGCTAATTTCCATCCGTAGTCCCACGGGCTCCTTGTCTGGCATGCGTAATACAGCGTTATTAGTCGTTTTTTACGGATCCGTGTGAATAGGGATCATTTTGATAACGTTGTCATCTGTACAAAGAAAAACGTTTCTGTTTTTAGCACATCTGTTTTTAGTACCCTTGTTCTCCAGAGTGCAGTGGAAATCCTCCAGTAGGTGGTGGAAAATCACTGTCATTGAGTGAGTCGTTGAACCTCATTCAAATTAGGGCTGCACGATTAATCGCGATTATGAAATCGCAAAAGCTGCGATTATTTTTTTTAATGCGCAGCTTGTCATTGATGTACGGCTCTGCAAACACTGTGAGTTTGAGTCACTTATAACGTTTATTTGAAAAAGCAACACGTGTCAAACATCTTTCCAAATACGAGAAGCATTTATGAACCTCTTGTCCAACAAAAGACAACATTTAATAACATGCTTTTACTCCAAACTCACTTCATAACGACAGTTGAGCTCATCCTTCTCATCCGATCAGCCGTTCTGCACTGACAATCTGCGCATAAAATAATCGCAGCCTTTGCCAAATCAGGTGCGGTTTCAAGTGATTAATCGTGCAGCCCTAATTAAAATCATTCTTTTAGAAATTATTTCATTACGTGTTGCTCAGACGAGCAACTGTTCTCATGTGGCTTTGTTTAAAACTATTTTCATTTAGCAAAAAAAAAAAAGCAAACAAAAAAGACAAAGTGTCTATAATGTAAGTAACATATTATTTACTTGTTTATTAAACCGTTCTATAACAATATCACACTTGAAATATGCTTTTCCAAGAAAAACAGCACTTTTGCTCTTTACTCTTATTGCTTGCCTATTTCACAAATTAAAATCAGAAACTCAAATAAAGTAATATAAAACTCATATAAAAATCAGGAACTCATCATTGGACATTCCCAATTTTTTTTGATTTTTGTGTTTATAAACCCGTGAAAACTATTTTTGTCATACACTGTAAAAAAAAAAAAAAAAGTTGTGTATGTTCTTCCAATAGCTTGACAATGATCTCATGTTGCTTGTTCTAGATCACTCGTCTCAGTAATTAGTAAACATGCTAGTTTTATTCTGTATAAACAAATGACTAAATAAATAAATGTGGATTTTAACTTATTTGGATTTGCTCTTTTGAACAATTGTTAGAACCCTGATCGAACTCAAATGCCTGTATATTTCTAGTAATCCTGAAGATCTTGAGTTTGTTCAGGTGTTTTTCATTATAGGGTTTGAGCTAAACTCTAGTGGATCTAGAGGGCCAGAATTTCCCTCTGGTTTATTTAATGTAACATCAATGCTCTTTAACACTAGAACTCCCAAGGCGGTCATTTTGACCGTTTTTAAATTTTACAATGTAATAACTTTGTTAAAATAAAATAAATGTGGCTGTAGGACTCTGACTTTTCCTAAATATGTGTATATTTTATTCTGACACTGTTATTTTATTAAAATCATAAAACACACAACAGTTCTGACTATTTCTACCTAGAACTACCATAACGGTCATTTTGACCGCACGCGTTATAGATATCATAAGTCCGCTATACATTGCAAGTTTCGCAGAGGTATTGCCATACTGAGGGACTTCATCATACGACTGGCGAGCGAACTTCACTCCGACAACATGGAATCAAAAGCCATACAACTGGAGGAACTGCAAACAAAATAAAACCAAGGAGATGTATCAAATGTCACAACGTGTGTGGGAGCTGCACGCGAAAGGCGGTGTTTACCGGTGTGGAATGTGCGCGTAAGCGTCAATGATGCGGTATGTTTGCACCGTTCAAATGGGCAGTTAACATGATTTTGTTCGTTAATATTTTTTGTTCACTGAAACTAATCGTTCTGTCGCAGTTCGTTTTCTTGTTTAGCTAATGTTCACGTTTTTTTCTTAGCCTTTTTGTGTGTGTACATTTTCACATTCATTTGAATTAAAATTGTGTGTCCTGTTTATCATCTATCATTGTAGATCCATTTATTTTTAGATTTTGTATTGATTATTGAACTTATTTACAAACAGGGCATGAAGCTTTGACGTTTCCTAACTTTTGTACGTGTCTATTCACGTGGTGAGTGCGGTGAAAAAAAATATTATTTTGATGCAAAATGTTCCTCAAATAGAGGCAGCACCTGACAGGGCAATCTTTCTTTTGTGCTTGTTTTAAGGGCTATGACGACAGGAATTAAAAGCTTCATTGGAAAAGAGAAAGGTTAACATGTACAATAGATATTACATGACGAAAATGACCTTCAGTACGGCCATATGAACGTCAAAGTACGAACGGTCAGAATGACCGCTATGGTCGTTCTAGTAGTTATGGAATTCCGGTAGTTCTAGTGTTAAATAGTTGGTTCACCCAAAAATGAAAAAAATGAAATCACCTTCATGTCGTTCCAGAACCCGTCGATCATTGAACCTGGAAGCGCTGCACTGTGTTTAGAGACGCTATTCTCGTCGCTTCATAACATTAAGGTTAAACCACTGGAGTCACATGGACTATTTTAACGATGTCTTTACTACCTTTCTGGGCCTTGAAAGTGGTCGTTGTATTGCTGTCTATGTGGGGTCAGAAAGCTCTCAGATTTGAGATTTGAGGCCAGCAGCCGTATCACCCTGTAGCCCAAGACTGGTTTCCCACTGAAGCTCAGCAGGGTTGAGTCTGGTCAGTTCCTGGAAGGGAGACTCCTGGGTAAACCAGGGTTCTGCTGGAGAAGTGTTAGTGAGACCAGTAGGGGGCGCTGCTCATCCTGGGGTCTATATGGGTCTCTGATGCCCCAGTGTAGTGTTGGGGACACTATACTGTCAAAGAGCAATGAGACGTTAAACCGATGTCCTGACTCTCTGTGGTCAATTAAAATCCCATAGCACTTCTCGTAAAGAGTAAGGGTTTAACCCCGGTGTCCTGGGCCCAGTTTTTCAAAAGTAATCCAGTCGGATTTCGGATCACGGATTGGATCAAATCTTGGAAATGGGTTTTTCAAAAGCAAAAGAGGGATTCTGAACTAAGATCAGATCATGTAATCTGATCTTAAATTTGATCTGGATCAAACCTGCCCTTTGGGTTTTTCAGAACTTTGAACTCGGTTTGGGATCTATTTGATCCAAAAAAAACAGGATTATCCTGATCCCATCAGAAGGGTGGATTTAGTTGTGATTTTTCGAGCCAAATAAAACCAGAGAGGTTTTTTTTTTTAAGTGAATGATCACAAAATCAATGTTTACTGATGATATATACATTTCTTCATATTTGAAGCATATAAGCATGTCACATCTAATGAGATATGGTAAAACAACAAAATCTGCAATTAAACATTATAACAAAATAAGGAAAGTAAAATGTTTATGTTTATTACAGTGTTTCTGTTTCTTAAAATTAAAATAAACAATGGTTATTTGTGGCCACCGGTATTTTGCCAACTGTTGTTCTTTGCTAAGCCAGTCTACACTGTTGGTTCCATTTAAGGCTCTAGTAAACAGGATTTGGTGATCCTGAAAAGTTCCTATCCGGATCAGATTGATCCAATCCGATGTTGCTTTGAAAAACTGGCTCAAAAGTAAGCTGGATTACGTGATCACGGATCGCAAAAAAAAGGATTACTAAATCCGGATCAATTTTATCCGGATTAAACCTTTTGAAAAACCGGGCCCTGGAGCCACAGTCCTTCCATTGGCCCTTATCAATCATGGGCTCCTAATAACCCCCATCCACTGAATCGGCTTTATCACTCTCTCTCCTCTCCAGCTGTAGCTGGTGTGTGTGTGTGTGTGTGTGTGTGTGTGTGTGTGTGTGTGTGTGTGTGTGTGTGTGTGTGTGTGTGTGTGTGTGTGTGTGTGTGTGGTGAGCGCACTGGTGCCGTTGTGCTGTGGCTGTATCCTCACTGGTGGTGGTTGAGGAGATTCCCCTGACTGGAATGTAAAGCGCTTTGGGTGTACAGTAGTATAAAAAGCGTTATATAAATGCCTCATTCATTTCATCAGAAAGATCTTCATTTGTGTTCTGTAGATGAACGAAGGTCTTACAGGTTTGTAACGACATGAAGGTGATTAATGACAGAAACTTAATTTGTGGCTGAACTAACCCTTTAAGGGAGAATATAGTGGCTCTTAAAAGAGTCTTTGGGTTCCCTGATCAGACAGCCGAGCTGCTAAACACATTTATGCTCGTGTGAGGGATGATATTTTACGTGGATACTGGAACAGGCCTTAAAGTTTGTATCAGCGATTTCATGCCCAAAAAAGGCCCAAACATAAATGATCACATTCATCTAATCTTTCCTAACGATCTTCCGCCCATAAGCAGGTCGTCAAAAAAAACGCGTCTCTGTAGGCAGCCTAGGCTCTGAGATCTGCACACAAAAACAACTGGTTTCACCAACACTCAAAACCAAAATAAATAGTGTTCCAACCAATCACCGACAGGGGGCGGGTGTTGTGAGGTTTTGCGCTCGTGTTCTCCGACTTAGCGTGCAGCCGTGCAGGAGCGCAAAACCTCACAACACCCGCCCCCCTGTCTGTGATTGGTTGGAACACTATTTATTTTGGTTTTGAGTGTTGGTGAAACCAGTTGTTTTTGTGTGCAGATCTCAGAGCCTAGGCCTATATATATATATCTGTTACTTTGAGCTATTCTGAATAGCCTAATGGTAAAATGTAAATATACTTGACTGTATTGATGCGGTTTTGACTGACATTTTTTGTAATAATACAGAAAACATTTTAAAAAATAGTCTTTAGTCTTTAATGCCATTATTTTTGGCATTTAAGAGAGTTTGTGAAATTCTGATAATTAATAATCAAAATATTCTCATTTCTCGTATGGAACATCACAGTCGAGACACAATGATTGCTTTGATTTTAGTTGTTCTCTTCCACAAACTGGAAGAAAAGTTGGAAGTAGACATTAAAAGAGCAGCATAATAAAAATGATTATAAAGTGAAATAGTTAAATGTTGTAATGGAAAATTTAGATTTTCATTGATTTACAGTATTGATTTTCATTTATTTTCAGTAAGACATTGAATTGACCCTTGCTGGACTGTACGTGGTCTGCCAACATATGACTAATGTGTGTGTGTTTTTAAACACTGGGAAACAGGTGAGACGTCAGGAGGAGGCAGATTGAAAAGGTCCAATTTAGAACTTGTGAGTTTGTAAGAATGAACTCAGCAGGATTAGATCACTAGCAGAGAAAACCTTCCCTTGTTTAGATAAGAGCCTGTGAGCAGGAAACCTTGAGACAAAGGTATAAAAGCTGCTCTGCCCTCCCTCCTGTGGTCGCACTTGTTTCACAGACTGTACTGGTGACTTCTGTGTGGCAGCTGGGCCTTCTTGCAAGAATAAATACTTTTCGAAAAGACGATTTGACTCAGAAATGTCTCTTACGGATGGTTGTTTAATGAATATTTTTTGCCACAACAATGTTTACCTGTGTTACTCAATATGATGTCCTCTTCATGACATACACACTATACGTGAAATGGATTTGACATTAAAGATTTATAAATAGGCTTCCGGTGACGTCATGGTTGGAACAACAGATGCTTATGAGAGGTTCGGGCTGTGTTACATGAATCAGTATAAATACAAAGATGGCATTGCTTCATTTAATTACCTACAACATAAAAGGAATAAACAACCCAATTAAAAGAAAAAAGATACTGGGACAGTTGAAGAAAATGCAGTGCTCTATAGCCTTACTTCAAGAAACTCACCTCACAGAAACAGAACACCAAAAATTAAAAAGAGATTGGGTGGATCAGGTTTACAGTAGCTCTTATGGGAAACGTAAAAAGAGAGGTGTAGCTATACTATTTAGTAGGTCTGTGTACTTTCATTGTGAAAAGGTTTTCAAGGATACAGAGGGTCGTTATGTTATGGTCATAGGAAGGATTGCTGGTTTTAAATTAACTCTTTTGAATGCCTATGCACCAAATGAAGATTGTCCAAAAATTTTCAAAAAGCTTGCACATTTGGTAGCAGATCATGGGGAAGGCTTTTTTTTTAATGGGTGGGGACTTGAATTGCGTACTGAATAATAGAATATATAAATTACCATCATCCTCAAAACCTCAAAGCAGAATGTCGAAAAGTCTAATGAATATGATGAAGGAATTAGGGTTGATAGATGCTTGCCGCCACCTTCATCCAAAAGAGAGAGACTTCACCTTTATGTCACAAGTGCATAGAAGCTACTCATTTTTTGGTGTCCAAAAAGGACACATACCGAGTTAAAAACTGTGTTATTGAGCCAATAACCACTTCAGATCATAGCCCAGTACGAATGACACTTGATTTGGGATTGGAGCCGTGTATGAAGTATTGGAGAATTAATGTTTCATTATTGACAGATGTTAATATAAGAGAAGAAATAAGGTCAGCAATAATGGAATATTCTGGCAATGGAATGGTCTCACCTACTGTTCTATGGGACGCAGGAAAAGCCACAGTAAGGGGGAAAATTATATCTATAGGATCAAAGTTAAAGAAAGACAGACTTAAAAAACAAGTAGAATTAGAAACTGAAATCAAGAGATTAGAAAATGAACATAAACAAAGTGGAAACCAAGAAGTATTTAATAAACTTAAAGAGAATAGAGCCAAGTTAGATGAGATTCTGACCTATAAGGCAGAGGGTGCCCTAGTAGAAAATACTATGAATTGGGAAACAAGGCTAGCAGGTTATTATCATTTCAACTACAGAAAGCACAAGCTAGTCGAACAATTCCTAAAATTAAACAACCTCATTCCAACGATGTCGAAACTAGCCCAAAAGCAGTAGCAAATACCTTTGCCAAATATTATGAACAATTGTATAAGGGTCAACATCAGGAATTGAAAGAAGAAAAATTAGCAATCTTTAAAAATCTTAAATTAGACAAGCTGACGGTGGATGAAGCCTCTGCGTTAGTAGAGCCAATTAGAGAAAAGGAGGTGAAAGAAACAATTATATAAAAAAAATATAACAAACCGCCAGGAATAGACGGGTTTGCAGGAGAATATTATAAAGTGTTTGTTGATGATCTCACTCCGGTATTATGTAAGTTATATAATAATTATGTGTTAAATTCAGGGAACCCTCCAGAGTCATGGTCTGAGGCGATCATCACAGTCCTGCATAAGGAAGGAAAAGATCCATTGCAGTGTTCTAGTTATCGTCCTATTAGCCTCCTGTGTGTGGATTATAAAATATTAACATCTATTTTAGCAACTAGAGTACAAAAATACATTAGGAAATTAGTAAAACCAGATCAGGCGGGGTTCATTTCAGGTCGCCAAGGGACAAATAATATAAGGAGAGCAGTAAACCTGCAGCCACTCATGGCAAAGGGTACTCAAACGTCAATGCTTCTCAGCTTAGATGCTGAGAAAGCATTTGATCGGGTAGATTGGCCATTTTTAGAACAAACATTAACTGAGATGGGCTTCAGTGAAACATTTACCTTTTGGTTTCGGCTGTTGTACAAGAACCCCAAATCAAAAATTAGAGTTAACGGACATTGCTCTGACTTTTGTGATATAGAGAGAGGCGTAAGACAGGGTGATTCTCTCTCACCCATTCTCTTTGCTCTCAGTATCGAGCCTCTAGCGGAGGCAATAAGACAGGATGTCCAGATTGAGGGGGTTGAGGATGGTAATAAAATTTCCCTTTTCGCTGACGATATCCTGCTCTTTATAAAACATCCCCTTACTTCAATACCTCGACTAATGCAATGCCTAAAAGATTATGGAGACATTTCTGGATACAAAATTAATCAAAATAAATCAGAGGCAATGATGATATCAGGAATATGGCCTAAACAACTAAACGAGATAGTGTCATTTCCTGGTCTAAACAAGGATTTAGGTACTTGGGGATTATTATCACACCTGAAACTACAAGACTTTTTGAGGCAAACTATAATAAGCTAATTAATCAAATAAGGAGTGATCTAGTTCATTGGGAAGTTCTTCCTTTATCTCTGAGTTGAGACCGTAAGGATAAACCTGCTCCCACGTTTCCTATTTCTATTCCAGTCGTTGCCCATATTCCAATTTCCACTTTTAATATGTTAAACAAATTAATTTCTCAATTTATATGGCAACACAAAAGACTCAGAATTAAACTTAAACCACTTCATCTGGCTAAAAATAAAGGAGATTTGGCTTTGCCAAATATAAAATTGTATTATTGGGCAGCTCAACTAGCAGCAACTTGTGACTTGGATCAGTGGAGATGAGGAAGCAAAGTGGACTCGAATAGAGCAAGGGGAAGTTAAGGGTGCACAACTGTCTGCCCTACCCTTTATGGATCTAAAACATGTCAATAAAATGAAGATTGAAAATGAATGGATAAAACATACAATAAAGGTATGGGCAGAAGTAAAGAAAATGCTTAAGGATGTTGGATCAATTTCTCGAGCTATGCCCATAGTGGGTAATGTAGATTTTCCACCTTCACTGTGTGACCATGGTTTAGGAGATGGGCAGTTAAAGGCCTCTTTATTTTTAATCAGCTCTTTGAAGAAACACACTTAAAGTCTTTCACACAACTTCAGGAACAATTCGATATTCCCTCAAGCGATTTTTATAGATATTTGCAAATAGGTATTACATTACAAACCATAAGGAAAAAGAAAGAATTGGCAAAATCCCAATTGGCATAGAACAATATTTTATCACAATTTCAGAAAAAACGCCTCCCTGTTGGTAAACATGTTTCTCATCTTTATAAAAGATTGTTAACAGACATGGTTGGAAACACTTACAATATTAAGGAAAAGTGGGAAATAGAAGCTAATACAGGAATAGAGGATGAGTTATGGGATAAACTCTGTTATAGGTGCCATAAGGGAATTAATAGTCAACAGTGGAAGGAATTTGACTGGAAAATTAAAATACGTTATTTTCATACTCCTCTGGTTTTTTCAAATTTTGTAAAAGACCCCTCTGCAGCTTTATGCTGGAGACAATGTGGTAAAACAGGTGACCATATATTTTGGGACTGTCCAGTAATCCTTGCGTATTGGAAAAATGTTAAAGAAGAGATGGAGAAAATTGTAAAAAGAGAAGTTCCCTCAAATGTACAGTTTTTCTTACTGGGTGTTTTATCAGTTGATGGTTTCAATGCTGACCAAAGATATATTTTACGTGTGTTACCACTAATTGGCAAAAAAAAACAAAAAAAAACATTGAAATCACCAACTATAACTGAATGGAAACAGATAGCCTACTAAAACAGATTGATATGATGGAAAAAAATTACTGCATCATTACAATTGAAAACTGACCTTTTTAATCAGAGATGGCACATGGTTAAAGAACATTTAAATCAATTAATTAAAACAAGTTTTTTTTTTTTTTTTATACATTATATATTTTATATCATTATATGGCTGTATATTATTGTATCATGTTTGTTGATATGTGAACATTCATATTAGGTGCAACAATATATATATATATATTTATATATATAATATGTATCATTATTATTATTATTTGTCTCTGTATTATTCTTATTTTATCACTCCTTTTGTTTTGTGCTGTAAAAAATAAAATAAAAATAAAAATTATAAATAAATAAAACCAGACAGAGAGCTTGAACATACTGTTTGACTCTCATATGGGTGTTACAATTCACCCACTATTCTATTCATTTAAATTACATTAAGGTTGACAAATCAAAATGTGTGAACAACTAGTGAAAAATCAATAGTGCAACAGACCTCTGATATACTATAGTAAAAAACACCTGAAACTGATTCAATCTGCATTTTATGAGGGAAGAGGAAGATGAACTATCTCAGTTACTACTGTAAACATCAGAGACAAGAAGCTGGATTGTCAAAAAAAAAAAAGGAAAAAAAAAAGAAAACATTCAAATATAAATGTTAATGATAATAATGTTTTTGCATTCACAACATTTGCTGAAGACAAAAGCCACCATGTTGTTAGAACATACGTTGTTCTGTCTATATAAAAAAAGCAACAAACAGATTTAAAAGATATCTAGATTTTTTTTTTTTTTTTTTAAGTACTTTATCTTACAGCAAAAACACAAAATTAAACCCTTGAAATAAGTCGATTTTATGTTATGACATGAATTTTAGTCTGGGAGCTTAAACCTTGTCTGCAAAACCAGCCATAAATGTCTTTTATCTTATGTTCTACAACATCTTCCTCTATAAGTAATTAAATCTACAATTCAAATGCTCTTAAAAGGAGAACATAAGAGAAAAAAAAAAAAAAAGGAAAAAACAACACTCTTTTAAGGACAATATGTGTGGCTCTTAAAAGAGCCTTTGTGTTGTGTGTTGAGCTGACTCCTCTACTTTGAGCTGGTGTATTTGGTCACAGCCAGGGTTCGAATTATGATTTCATCTTTGTGGGGGTCTCTTAAAAAAAAAAAAAAAAAAGTAGCCTATGAGCAGACTTATAGCTTAATAATGTAATATAAAAATGTGTAAATATAATACAAATTTAATAAAAAAAAAGCGTTGGTAACACAATTCAATTTAAATAGTACATTTGGTTTAATTTGTCGTTTGATGAGGTCTAAGATGTTGTGAGTTGTAGAATTTAACGACGAGTATAAACGTGTACTTAAGTGGTCCAGTGGTAGAACTTTTGCCAAGCGTGTCAGAGGTTCTGGGTTCGAATCCGTACTCATATATATATATTTTTTTCTTTTTATCAAATCCGATTATGTTTATCAGTGGTTGTATATCAGGCAGAGACAGACACATTTGTGTGCATTTTGTTTTGTAATTTCACTGGAACGAATAGGGAGTCTCCACAACGGATTGAAGCGAGTGAAGACTGCGCGCGAGCCACAAACAAACACAGTATCCGCGCCACTGATCGCAGCGGCAACGAGCACTTTGATCACTTGATTTAAGCATAAGGATGTAGTGTGATGACAATCTGAGATCCCGTGAGATCCATGTGTTTGGCATCTTGTCCTATCTTTTAAGTCACGCTACAGTAGTCCGAAGGAAAAAGTGCTTTATTTGTAATTGAAAATAATGGTGCTGATGATTTTTAGAGACCCCCACAGGTGTATGATTTTACTGCTTTCATGGGAGCTCATCCTCTCTCTATGGGAGCTCAGCTCCCACTGGCTCCCACGTAATTCGAACCCTGGTCACAGCCTTTGTGCCCTCAGACACGGCGTGTTTGGCCAGCTCTCCGGGCAGCAGCAGACGCACGGCGGTCTGGATCTCTCGAGATGTGATGGTGGAGCGCTTGTTGTAGTGAGCGAGACGAGACGCTTCACCGGCGATGCGCTCGAAGATGTCGTTGACGAAAGAGTTCATGATTCCCATCGCCTTGGAGGAGATCCCGGTGTCGGGATGAACCTGCTTCAGGACTTTGTACATGTAGATCGCGTAGCTCTCCTTCCTGGACTTTCTGCGCTTCTTTCCGCCCTTGCCGGCGGTTTTAGTGACGGCCTTCTTCGAGCCCTTCTTGGGTGCAGACTTCGCTGGTTCAGGCATGATGCTTCAATCAGATAAACTCAAAGTACAATAAAACGTACTCGGTTACCTAATGTAACCTCGGTTCTCTCTAGAAGAGGGAACGAGTATTGCGTAAGTTGCTTACGCTATGGGAAAGTTGTCTTCCTTTCGAGATCTGAAGCCAAAAATTATCCTTAATTTTGTATTCATTGTCAACGCAGTGCGGCAGAGGCTGTATCAGCGTGCTCATTGGCTGCCCGGCGGCAACTGCTTAAGCCTACCAGTGAGCCCTGTATGACGTCACACCCTATCAGGGCGCTTCGCGCCCTCCACACCCTTCTAACCGTCAAGGTGGGTGTGGCCAGTGTGTATATAAGCAGGGCTCATAGGCTAATATTCTGGTTTTCACAGTCTGAAGCGCAAAAGCTCGTGGCGCGACACGGCCAGTTACGCAATACTCGTTCCCTCTTCTAGAGAGAACCGAGGTTACATTAGGTAACCGAGTACGTTCTCTTACGAGAGGTTCTCTCGTATTGCGTAAGTTGCTTACGCTACGGGAACCCCTTGTCAACGCCGTGTGCGCCGAGCATCCAGTGCATGAGTCCCAGGGAGACCGGGGAAAACAGCATGCCGAACAGGTGGCCGGTAAAGAAACAGGCCAACACATGTACAAAGCACTTCACTTCATATGAAAACAGAGCGGCACAGCCGGTCCATATATATCAATGTGAATGATGCGGCCAGTAGCACGGGCCCGCATAGTACATAAGCACATATAGGGGAAGAATAGAGCGGTCTCACCGGTCTATGTGTGGAGAAGATAACCTCAGCGCAACCGAGTGTAGGACAGGCAGCCAGCAGAGCGGGCCAGCACCGGTACACAGGCGCTTGGTGGGGAACAAAGTGGCATAGCCGGTCTGTGTAGAAAAACTCTCTTCTCTTGGTGCCATACCAGAAATATTTGCCAGTACGAGAATGTGGTCTGCGCATGAGCGACTGGGCAGAACATACATGCCACTTATACTGACAACAGTTTAGCCTGCAAGGCGGGAACTTCCAGGTTATAAAACCTCACGAATGTTGATGGGGAGGCCCAACCTTATCGCCGCCATACAAATATCGTGGATAGAAATTCCGCTGGACCAGGCCCACGAAGAGGCCATGCCTCTAGTGGAGTGGGCTCTGATACCCAAAGGGCACTGCAGGTGTTTGGAGGCGTAAGCTGCTGCGATCGCGTCCACTATCCACCTGGACAAGCTCTGTTTCGAGGCGGCGAGACCTCTGGTGCGCCCGCCGAAAGAAACGAAGAGCTGCTCGGAACGCCTGAAAGCGGCGCAGCACCTAATGTAAACTCTCAGAGCCCTGACGGGGCATAGGAGGTTACCACTGTCCCCGCTATCGGATGCTGGCAGAGCCGAAAGTGAGATGATTTGCGCCCTAAAGGGGGTACCAATCGCTTTAGGGATGTAACCGTGTCTCGGTCTAAGAATGACTTTAGAGTCATTAGGTCCGAACTCGAGACATGCAGGGCTAACAGATAGTGCATGCAGATCCCCCACACGTTTTACTGAAGACAGAGATATCAGAAAAACGGTTTTGAGCGAAAGGTATTTCAGATCCACGGATTCAAGCGGTTCTAAGGGAAAAGCCTTCAGGGCCTCCAGGACCAAGGACAGATCCCAGATAGGAACCGAGGGGGGCCACGGGGGATTCATCCGTCTGGTTCCTCTGAGGAAACGGATGACAAGCTAATTTCTTCCTATTGCATGGCTGCACGTCGTCTCAGAGAACGCTGCAATAGCCGCCACATACACTTTGAGCGTGGAAGGGGACCTGCCCTTATCCAACAGCTCTTGAAGGAAGGAGAGCACCCGCGGAACCTCACATGTGCGTGGATCAACGCTCTTAGTAGCGCACCATTTAGCGAACACAGACCATTTAGATGCATAGAGCCGTCTCGTAGAGGGAGCTCTAGACTGCGTGATCGTGTTTACGACCCCTTCTGGTAGCTCAACAGGTATCCGTTGATTATCCACGCATGCAGAGACCAGCGGTCTGGATGGGGATGCCAGATCGATCCACCGGCTTGAGATAGGAGATCCTTTCTCACCGGGATCGGCCATGGGGGTAAGTGCGACAGCCTCACCAGCTCTGGGTACCAGATTTGGTTCTCCCAACGCAGGGCTATGAGAAGCACTGGGTGGTGCGTTTCCCTGATTCTCGTAATGACCTGTGGTAACAGGGAGATCGGGGCGTACAGCGGAAGGCTGGGCCAGGTCCGGGCCAGCGCGTCCTCGCTCCTCGAAAAAAATATCGGGCAGTGAGCGTTGTCTTTCGACGCAAAGAGGTCGACATCCGCTCTGCTGAATAGGCGCCAGAGCAACTGGACTGTCTGGGGGTGCAGGGACCATTCTCCCGGGGGAATGTTGTCTCTGGACAGTCTGTCTGGGCCGACATTCAGGTGGCCCGGCACGTGCGCGGCTCTCAGCGAGCGTAACGAGCGATGAGCCCATACGAGAAGGCGTTCTGTCAGTTTGCACAGGTTCCTGGATCTGACGCTGCAATAGCCGCCACACCTGTCGGTTCACATAGGACACCACGGACATGTTGTCCGAGCGGACTAGCACATGGTGATCCCGTATGAGTGGGAGGAAGCGCTTGAGCGCGTTCTCGACCGCTATCATCTCCAAACAATTTACGTGGAGGGATTTCTCCTGGTCTGACCAGAGGCCAAAGACCGGTTTGCCTTCGAACAGAGCGCCCCAGCCTGAGGTGGAAGCGTCCGTCGAGATAACTTTGCGGTGCGAGACGGCCCCCATTGTCACTCCCCGCTGGTACCAGTCGGCCGCTAACCAGGGCTTCAGTGCTGAAACGCAGCTCTGAGTCACTCTGATCTGGATGCGGCCGGAAGCCCATGCTCTGTGAGGCACTCGGGCGTTCAACCAGCGTTGTAGCGGGTGCATACGCAATAGACCCAGCTGAAGCACTGCTGCAGCTGAAGCCATACAACCCAGCATCCTCTGAAATGTCTTGAGAGGTGCGGTGCTGCCCGGCTGGAAAGACTCAGCCAGGCGTTGAATACAGCGCGTGCGCTGTATCGCCAGGCGGGCCGTCATTGCCACAGAGTCCAGATCCAAACCCAGGAAAGAGGTTGACCGACTGGGCACTAAAGCGCTCTTGGTCCAATGAGAATTTTCTTCCCTCGTGAATAGACGCTCATAAATAATCGAGCACCATGAGTAGGAGGGGTGCAAGAGGCGGGTTCGCTTTCTGTATGTAAGAAAAGCTGGCCGCGAGCTCGGAGAAGCGAACAGCATACATTTTTATCTGTCGCGAGAGCCAGGATCAAACACAGGTCTCTGGCGCGAAAGCCTATGATTCTGCCACTGGGCTACAGGGGAGAACACATTAACATTTTGGTTAGCGCGAGCATATAAGTGAGCGACCTCACGTCTGTTTGCAGGTGTGCGTGTAATAAAACAGTCTCGTTTACTGCAATAGTAATATTTCCAGCCGCCTGAACTTAAGAGGGGACTGAGAAATGTGTGAGAATTGGCGGTTTGTCCGGCGACAGCGGGACGAAAACACTCTCTCTTCTCTTTTCGCCGGTGAGTGAGGCGCGCGCGCTGAACGTTGCTCATGACTGTCCGCTCTGTCATTTCTTGTGAACGGTGCAATCTGCGCGGCCCAACAAGGGGGAGAGCGGGTTCGCTTTCTGTATGTAAGAAAAGCTGGCCGCGAGCTTGGAGAAGCGAACAGCATAAATTTTTATCTGCCGCAATAGCCGGGATTTTTATCTGGCGCAAAAGCCTAAGAATCTGCCACTGAGCCGTGCGTGTATTGTATTTTAATAAAGTAAAAAAGGATGGAAAATATGCAGATTCTGTATAAAACGATAAAACAATAAAACAAGCTTTATTAAACAAACAAGCTAATGCATCCACTTTATCAGCGACATGGATTGTGACGTTGACTGCAGATCGCTGGTCGACAGCTTGTGTGTTTCAGGGTCCTAATGTTCTCCATATTCAGGGTCTGTTAACACACATTAAGGAAACTTTTTTAAAGGTCAGGACTCATTTTCCAAAAGGGCCTATTAACTTTATTAACTTACTACTACTAACCCTAACCCTACCTTAAAGAAGCTCTGGCCTTTTGTGATTCTGTTTCTCCAACCATTTCTCCAGTCCCATCGAGTCGAGGCCTGTTATACTGAGAGCCGAAGCGCTGACGAACAGAAAACACCTTTGACCAGCAGCATTTTAGTTTTTATGGAACGACACTTTATGATATAAAAGGCTGTATATTTCATTCTGATATGTTGTAGAGTTACATTAGACACACATTAGATGTCACGTAGTGATTTCTCTTTAATCACTGTCTGTCTTCTATGTGTGACTGTGTGAACGAACACAATAACAGTGAGAACAATCTCCATCAGAACTGATCTGGAAAATATGATTTTCAAGTAGATGAACAGAGCTGTGACAACTTGAATAAATTAGTAGCTAAATATCTTAGACTGGATCTCTCTTTTCTTTATCTGTGTATTTCTGTGTAGAGTTTATCTCCTCCTCCCTCATCTCTTCTTTCTAACACAGGAAGTGTGTGTTTAACACTCAGCGCTGTTAAAACTGTCTATTAATGTGACAGTATGGGCTCCAGTGCACTGCCTCTCATCTGTGAGTATTTGATCATATTCTTTACTATCTTCTATTTTTTGTTCCTAATGCAATGTAATCAGCTGAAGATGGGATATAATAATGAGTGTTGTGTAGGAGAGTCTATGAATCCACAGTCTCACTGCTTATTGTATTATTTATTGATCAGATCTTATGTGATGATGTTACATCTTGATCAGACAAAGAGGTTTATGATGCATTTATCTGTGTGATAATGCGTGTGAAATATGGAGGCAATGTGTGCATGTATTTTTGCTTAGTTTTGTTGTAATATCTTTCCTCCTATTTCAAGTAGTTGAGATAAATCAGATGTATTTGTGTTGATGTGAGTTAGTGTTGAATGATGCTGTATCTTTAAATAATCTCTCCATCAGAGACTCAGAGAGTTTGAGAACAGACACCGAACACACACTCATCTTCTCTATCACTTCTCTTTCTCTCTGACTCTCTTATTGAGAAATAACTGCAAAATGAATTTGTCCAATTAAATTTCATTTTTCAAACAAACAGTTTATCAAACAAAGTAGAGCTTTTCTCAGAACTAACTTCTCTTTTCTGAGACACGTTTCAGTTATTTTTAACCAGTTCGCCTGAACTTCATCCAGGGCCGGCGCTAGCTATAGGCAGAGCAGGTCATTGCCTCGGGCCTCGGGCTTTGAGGAGGGGCCTCCATAACCGTAACATCCCCTATATATATAGTCCACCAGTCAAGACGGGCAGAAATACTAGCCTCATTGTTCATTGGATATTGTTGAATTGTCACTCATCTGCAGTTAAACCAATTAATGTTTCCGTATCAAAGCGGTGCCGGCTTCTTAAAGTTTGTGTAACGAACGCATCCATCAGGTGCTGAGAAGCAAAAGCCTAAATAGGCACGCAAATAAAGGATCTCATATCTATGGGTCTATCTTCTCAATTCTGCTGATGATTAGATTATACCCTGACATCATAGCCTACTTACGCCAATAATATAAGTTTCAAATTTATTTTTATTTATTTTTTGCTCAGTAGCGATCGTGTCTTTCTCTTCCACTTGATTTGTGTATAGCATATTTAAGGTAACAATGTAATGCATAATATCATATTACTGATATTAATAATTTGACAATATCTGCAGTCAATATTGATTAAATGGGAGGGAAAAATCCTGCCCAAAAAGCACTTATGTTCATCTACTGAAGTGGTATTCTGGAACTGTGAATAAATTGAATAAAACAGAAAAATAACAACAACAACAATAACATCTTCATTAAACAAAAAAGATATTACCTTAGATAAAGTTTGATTAATATGTACATACAGTACCGGTAAAAAGTCTGGACCCATTACTATTTTTAATGTTTTTGAAAGAAGTTTCTTATTATGCTCTGCATTTATTTGATCAAAAATACAGAAGAAAACAGGAATATTCAGCAAGGATGTGTTAAATATATAAAAAGTGATAGTGAAGACCTTTTTAAAACGACTTTTTAATAATCAAAAAATCCAGAAAAAAAAAGTATCACAGGTTATAAAATAAATATTAAACACCATTTCTAACATTTGATAATAAATCAGAATATTATAAAGTTTTCTGAAGGATCACGTGACACTAAATTCAGCTTTGCATCACATAAATATATTTTAAAGTATAGTAAAATAGAAAACCATTATTTTAGATTTTAATAATATTTCACTATATTATGTTTCTGTATTTTTGATCAAATAAATCCAGGCTTGGTGAGCATAAGAGACTTCTTTCAAAAACATTAAAAATAGTAATGTGTCCAAACTTATGTACTGTGTAAGTAAAAATATACTAAATGTAAAATTAAATGTTGTATAAATAAAAAGGTTAGGAATCATATTTGTTTCAAGTGTTTGTTATTGGGGGTGGGGGGGCCTCCAACATGAACTCTGCCTAGAGCCTCCTAATGTCTAGAACCGGCCCTGACTTCATATTTAGTTGTTGTATGATGTCAGTTCACACGTGTGCCAGAATAACCTCAGGTTTGCAGAACAAGTTCATGACGTCGACATATGAACATGTTCACCAATGCTGGACAATCAGGAAGTGTCTCAGACTTTTGTTGTCCTTTAAACATATTTATTTATTCATATTTTAGCAATGCTAATACATTTTATTTTGACAAATGTCTTGATTGAAAACTGTACTTGAGCTTTATTTATTTAAATATCAAATATATTGATACATGTTTAATGTGGTTTAAGGGCTTTTTCACACTAGTTTGTTTGAGAGACTGCGAGCGGTCGACACATTAACATACTGAGGTCTGAATATGGTTTGTTTTTGGGTCCTTTTAGGAGGAACTGAGATCATTTAGTGTTGACCAATGAATTATTTCTGCCGAGGCGAGAGCTCTTGAAGTGCTGAAACACACGAGGTGTGAAAATACTCTTAGACCAGAAGCATGAGGTCACTTGCAGCAGGTTTTCTCTCTGGTTGTGGTTAATTTCAGCTGTAGGCTAACACTATATCCACATTATTTTACTATAAAGTCACAATTAGGGGTGTGCACGAATATTATAAACTGTTATTTCTTTTCAAAAAAGAAAATACAAAAATACAAAAAAGTAATACAATTAAAGTGTACCATATGTGAAACACTAAGTGTCCAAATTATTTTTGCAGCCACTATAAAGTCACAAGGAAGTCAATGGTGCTGACGTCAAACAGGAAGTGATGTCGTGTGTCTCAAACACTTTGGCCTGATTTGGTTCTGAAGCTTGTTCTGTTCCAGTGAAGAATCAGTGATGTGAAACGTTAATCACATTCATGCTAATATTTAAAAGTGTCTTTATTCATAAAGTGTATCTTTATGTACTGTGATATAATGCATTATAGTTGTGTGAAAGGTGCATGATTCTGTATTATTTATACATTTTTTTAAAAATAGAAAACTTAAACAAACAAACACAAAACGAGAACAAGAAGAACTATGAAGAGAGTTACAGAAATACACTGACATCACATTTATTGATGAGTATAATGTCATATAATGTTGTATGTTGTGAAGCTCAGTGGTTCAAACCATAGATATCATATATAAACGCTAGATGTCTTATGGCGCAGTCACTTCCGGCATCATCGTTCGGCCATCTTGTCACAGTGCTCTGTGCATTAAGGTGAATGATCAGCACGCACACAAATCCTCTTATCTCGCTGAAATCTTGACGGATTTACAAACGGTTTGGTTTCTTACAAACGTTATTAACGTGGCTATAATTCCGAATGCTTGAACATGTATGTTATAATTTTTCATATGTATGCAGTGTATGTATGCAGTGTCATAACTACATCTCTGACATTTATAACAAACCAAACCGTTTGAAAATCGGTAGAAAAATGAGCAAGTTATGGTTATTTAAAAGTACATGCACCATTGAAGTAGTGAGCGAGTACACTGTGGCAAGATGGCCGCCACGTGCGGACGTCGACCTCCATTGGCCAGCAGTGCGCACGAGACATCTAGCCTTTATATATGATATCTATGGTTCAAACTGCTGCTTTATTGTTGAGCATCAGTGAATCAAACAGTGAATGAGTGAATCAAACAGTGAATCAGTGAATCAAACAGTGAATCAGTGAATCAAACAGTGAATCACTGAATCGACTCTCGTATCAGTTCACGAGTCCTGTGACGTCATCGTGTGTGATGATGTTGAATGCTGGACAATAATCCATCAGTTCTCCCCTGAATGAGCATCACAACAGAAAAACACTTTCAGTTCATGTAGAATAAACTCTAGACATGTTTCAGTGTGTGATTTACATTGTGTTGAATGAATGGAAAAGCTTCATATCTGTTTCTTCTGCTTTTAGTGCTGATGTCCCTCGTTCACTCTGGACTCAGTCAAGGTACTGTCCGTTACTGCAGTACATTTTAGTTTTTAACTAATGTGAATTGTGTTATAGTAGTTTATTTGTCTTCATCAGGATCCCTCATTTGTCTGTTTGCTGATGTTTTATGTCCATGTTTTGCATATTTCACAGAATCATCTGACTGTAGTTCCTTAAGCTGCACAACATCACAGAAATCTGCTATTTATTCAATCAATCAAACAGTCTTGCAGTTGTAAAGTAGTTCAGTCAGACATTGATTTCAAAAGATCATAATCCACTGTATAAAACACAAATTAGTTTTATTTGCATGTTTCTAAGTTTTTGCTGCAATATTAATTATTGACTGTGTGTCATTAAGATCTTGAGCTCCAATGCTGAGCTTTATTCACTCAGTGTGGTTTAGCTGGAAGGGCTGGAAGAGAAAAGGGCTTGAGAACAGACAGACTGAAGTTAGTAAGTTCAGTTCAGATCTTTAAACACTCAGACTGTAAACAGCATCATCTACTGGTCAGAACTGGGAGAGCAATAATACAAAGACATGCAGACTGGATAAATATATCAGTTTAATTTAGTTTTTACCAATACATACATTTTTGATGTAATCATTACAATTTATAAGCAAACTAGGTTTTTAATTTAAGTGTTTTTCTCCTGATGAAGTTTTGAGTTCATGAAGTGATCTTAATACTGCGATGCTTTTCAATATTTACTTCTGTGTTTCTCAGTGAAACCTGTAGTGAAGGTGAAGCCAGATCAGCGTGTGTTCATAGGAGAGACAGTCACTCTCACATGTGCCATACAGGGAGGAGGAGACATTCAGACATACAGCTGGTTTAGAGATGGATACACTGTCTATCCATATACAACAACAGCAGAGATCACTTTCACAGCTGATGTGTTTCACAGGGGTAAATACACTTGTAGAGGAGAGAGATCAGACTCATGGACAGACATCAGTGATGCTGTTACACTGACTGTATCAGGTGAGTCTTCATATTTACATCTGTTTAATGATCATCACTTATAATTTTCAACCACATCTGCTGTTATAAGAGGACTGACAGTTCACTTTTTAGTAATTATTCAGTAACTGCACGTCTTGTGTGTGTGTGTGTGTGTGTGTGTGTGTGTGTGTGTGTGTGTTTTGTGGAGGTTTTAGTTCTTTATAAATTCATGTAAATTGTGACTTTCCAGTGTTATAAGCGTCTCCATCTTTGATATTTAGTCACTGTCACTATGGTTACAGGAGATATTCATGAGTATCATGAGAATAGAAAAGGACTTGAGCAGTTCTGATGAGTTTTGTCCTGAAGTCAGAGAGAATGACGTGACTTACAGATTATTAGTGTTGAAGTCAAAACCACAAACCCAGACCAGAGTGGTTTCACAGTTAAACACATTTTTGTTCAAAGGACATTTTTAAAACATTTTAGTTTTGGTGATGGAAACTTTAAAGTGTCCATTTTTCTTAGTGCTAGTGGAGGTTTTTTTTTTTTTTTTTGTAAGGTTAGTTTGATGTTCCTGAAATATTCTTTTACCCTAATTTGTATTAACAACTCAAAAGTCCTCCTCAAAAAAACTTTACTAATTAATCCAATAGGGAAAGTTATAATGATGTGCAGAAGAAGACTGGCTTCTTTGATTTAGTTTGTGGATCGTTAGGTACATTTACATTTACATTTATTCATTTAGCTGACGCTTTTATCCAAAGCGACTTACAATTGCTATATATGTCAGAGGTCGCACGCCTCTGGAGCAACTAGGGGTTAAGTGTCTTGCTCAGGGACACATTGGTGTCTCACAGTGGATTCGAACCCGGGTCTCTCACATCAAAGGCATGTGTCTTATCCATTGCGCCACCACCCCACACTAGGTAGAGCTCACAGCGGGTGATCGGTCAGAATCACACAAGATTTTTTCATCGGAAGTATTTATTGAATTTACAACTGCATGATTGAATATGTACATTGATGTGTGGTTCTGAAACAGATAAAAGAAATAAGAAAAAAATAAATAGTTGAATGCAAATGAATGATTATCATGCAACAATTAAACCTCTATTTGTATTAACTGTATCCTATTGTAATAATATAGCAGGAATAAAATTCAATAATATTTTAACATGGCCGAAACTGGAATTAAAAGAATGAAAAAGGCTGTTCTGTGGGTCTAAACTGTATTATTTTAGAAAAAATGACCAGAGTCTCAGATCAGTTTAACACATGCGGGTCTCCATTTTTATTCTCCTTCCACCCCCAAACCCACAGCTTCACATACCACCCCGTTCACCCACTGCCCCCTAGAGCGTATATTCAGGAATTCCCTAACATATATGGAATTACAAGTCTTTATTCAAACTTGAATATTACATAAACAGCTCCAACCATAACAATGAGAAAGGATAAACCATTCGCAATACAATGGCTCCCTCTGCTGGTCGCATAAATAATTACACCAGGCCACGCCAAGAGGTGTCACATGACTACCAGTGTACATGTGGGAGGTGCGTGCCCTATAGCCAATTAGCTGGATTGAAGGTGAATAGCTTACAAACTATGCGCAGAGGGTGCTTACCTGGTATTCTACAATGTATAACCAAAGATAATGCCCGAGTGACAACCTATAATACATTCGATAGAAAGAAGCATCACGACACGAGGCCTAGCCGAGCATGAAAAGCCTGAGCCATAGTTCGAATTACAGGGGGTACTGGGGGGGGTACTATACCCCCCAATGAAGGACAAAGGGACAGAAATATCAGTTTTGGGGGGGGGGGTCAGAAAATGTTTCTGATATTGTGAAAAAATATAATTACAGTTACAATATAAGTCAACTCCTATTTTCACTGTAGGAACATTTTAATGTAAAGCGATTTCAGACACCCCTATTGTGGACTGTACCATTTTTAACCACCGTGGCTAGAAGCAACTAGCCTGACTACGTCAGACTTCTTACTTCCGCTCAATTTCATTTCGCTTCTGTACTCAGTCTGAGACAGCGTAATAGCTTTCCGTTTTCCTCCGGCCTGAAAACAGCCGGCCAATCAACGAACAGAGGGCGGGCTGAGAGCCGTGATGTAGACACTGATTGTACCGTGGATGCGTAGATTTACTTCACATAAGCTGCAAAAGTCGTTCACAGCCATGTTCACTCCGGTATTTCGCTCAATGGTTTTGTTTTCGCATCATACATGTGTTTACAGTGGAAGTTAGATGCGGCTGAGCATGCGCATAACACACGCCATAACCAAACGTTATGTGATTGGCTTACGGGAACCAATGATTTTAAACTTCAGACAAGCGCCTCCCCGCGAGAAAGAAAACGCTTTTCAATTATGCCATGCCAGACTCTGTCTACGAAGCAAAGCGAAGAAGCAGAGTTTGGTATTACCAGGCTAAGAAGCAACGGAGATAGAGAACGACTTCAACTTCTCAAGCAAGTGTCAACGTTAAATGACAAAACGCTAGTTTCATAAAGTATCATTCTTTTCAACATTCCTTATTTGTATATTCAAAAATATTTAAAAAATCGAATTTAATACAGTTATAATTTTTCAATGTAAATTATGCCCCCAGACCCCCCTAGAGATACCAAGCTCCACCAACAGAAAAATTGTGGGAAACACATTAGGCTATTTGATGATCTACAAAAAAAATACACATTTACTTAGCTTATTATTAAAATATATTATTATGATTTTACTACCTCCGCCTCATTTTGAGCCAGGAAAAACCCTGAAATAGGCAATAGGCTTCTTGTAAAGGTATTACTTTTACTAGTAATTAGAAAGGTATTTCAGTGCACTTAACTTAACTTTTGGGAGTTGATCAAAACAGTTCTCTTTTTGGATATATAATAACAATGAGATATTCTTTAGCCTAGTGATTATCAGTTTGTCGCATGTTTAGACTATGTGTGTTGCACAACACATGTTGCACGTGGCGATCACGGTGGGGATTGATGGTAGTGGACCATGATGGTCATAGAAGAAGTGAAGGAGCAGTTCCCCCCAATTATGGTGGGGTAATTCGCACTCTGGCCTGAGCTTACATTTAGCAACACTGAACAGACAAAACACTACCAATCTAGCCTTAGCAATGACAGTAAAAGAACAACGAAATGCCGATTCTTACTTGTAAAGACGCACACTAAAATAGGACAGTTGTATCAAGGCAGGTTGTAAGTCTGTGCGGTTAGCGGACACTACTGGTAAAAGTCTCGGACAGAATGCCACCAGCGTGCAGCGAGCCTGAGTCAACTTGTGATTGGCTAAGAGTCCAGGTGAAGCGAGGTGTCTTCCAATAGGAGAGAGAGAGTCACAGTAAAGTGTATGATGCTTAGCGGCCACAATGGGGCCTTTTTTACAAGTGACGTGATTCACAGCAAAATCCTCAGTGTTGAATGAACTCGATGTCTAAATGGGTCCAAGAGTGTTAAAGATGAAGAAACTACAGTTTTTGTGCTAATTTTGAGAACGTTATTACAGACTAGATAACATTGAACACACATTTTATTAATGTTACTGGAATAATTTTTGTTCATAACTTTGAGAAATCCTTAACGTTAGCCAAAGTTATGATAACATTCCCTGTTAGCTGGTTATGGTTGTGGTTAAAGTATATTTATCACCATATGACCAAGACCAGTGTCGTGTATTTCTGTCACAGAATGGCACCATGAACTAAATCCCTCTGGAAACCGCTGGTCAAATGCTTTGCTCTAAGACACAATAGTGATGTTTAACAGTTCATTCACTGCAGGGTTTATACCAGCAACATTCCCATTTACAACCGAAGGTCCTTCTGAACAATCAGTTTTATTCCCTGAAAGAGCAGTTTGAGTCTTTGTGTTTCTGTTTCTTCACAGATTCACCCACATCTACAGTGACTGTGACACCAGTCAGTCCTGTATTCACTGGAGAAACAGTCACTCTGAAGTGTGTGATAAAGTCTGATCACAGTGACTGGAGATATGAGTGGTCTAAAGACAGTGGAATATTACAGACGTCTGATTATCGTTACACTGTAAACAGAGACACTCTCACTATCAGAGGAGCTACTGAGTCTGATCAGGGTCACTACTGGTGTAAAGGACAGAGAGATGGAAGACCAAACTCATCAACATTCAGCTCTCTTTCTCTCTCTGTGAAGGGTGAGTTCAACATCATTGTCCTCATAAACTCTCTGTCCTATTTATGATCACAAATACAATCGAGAGTCTTTGACTGGCATGTTACGTTCACACTAATAATGTGGTTCTCACTCCTCTTTTGAGGGTTTCAATCTGTTTAATTTTTTGTGTTCAAACTTGAAGGAGCAAAACTGAATGAAACTGAATGCAGAGATCTGAAATACATTGTAAAGCTGAAGTATTTTACTTGAAGTGTGATCTTATAACAGATAAAGACGTCTGTCTGACGCATGTGAACACAGACCTGAGAAACAGCTAAAAGAAGTGCAGTGTTATTGGCCGTTATACACTTTAATTTAAAAAAATATTGTTTTCATACTTCCATAAATGGGTGATTCTTAGACTATGGGCACTTTTATGTACTTTGGTCATATTTTTAAAAATACATATAATTTTGGACAAAGTCCTCTTTCTTTTTCAAACTAACAATAAAACCTCCTTAAAAACTTTTTACTACCTTTCTATTATGATTTTTTCATACTTTTCAACCTCCTTATAGGTGTCAAAATCACTGTTTTCTCCTTGTCGCACACCCAGACTTTTTAACTTCAACAATGAAAATACAGTTTAAAAGTATGACTTATCTGGTAACTATTAATATACCTAAATTAAGCACTAGTAAAATAATTAAAATACATTATAGTATTTAATGTGAGACCACCATCAATATTACTTTTTATACAAAATATACCTGTCGCACAGTATTGGTGTCATTTCCACCACAACACTGTAATGTCCCTTTAAAAAGTTTGTGTGAAAGATTGTTTAGGTGGTTTCTATGGAAATGTTCAGAGACATCAGAGCACATGTTGGACATGGAGGCAATTTTAAATTTTCATCAAGAACAAAATAAGAAAAATCAAGGTAAATATTGCTTGATCAGTTAATATATTTATTCTACGTCATTTCCAAACATGCTGTACCTTCAAGGGTGTTTTTAAAAAGTAAAAAAATTTAAGTTAAATAAGAGTATTTTGCATACATGAAATGCTAAGTATTAATTCAAAGCTAATCAGTGAAGCTATCTTCCATTTTTTCACAAAAAACTACAGAAATGTCATTTCCACCACAGTCATTTCCACCACACTGCCCTCTGTGGTGGAAATGACAGCATGTAGTGGTAACATGCTGTACCTTCAAGGGTGTTTTTAAAAAGTAAAAAAAAATTAAGTTAAATAAGAGTATTTTGCATGCATGAAATGCTGAGTATTAATTCAAAGCTGATCAGTGAAGCTATCTTCCATTTTTTCACAAAAAACTACAGAAATGTCATTTCCACCACACTGCCCTCTGTGGTGGAAATGACAGCATGTGGTGGAAATGACATTTATGATTACAAAGTACAATTGATATAGATTGCAAGAGTAGATTGACTTTGTGAATTGAGTTTACTGAGTGTGATGAGTTTAAGAGTTTTTCAAATAAATATTTCTCTAAATATTACTGTTTCTCTACATTCACGTTAATTCATTGTCATTTCCACCACCACCCTGTCATTTCCATCACCACACACATTTTTTAAAAACATTTAAAATGTTCTCATCACATATTAAAAATGTATCCACAATTTAAGAGATCATGCTCTACTTAATATAAAAATTCAAGTTATTTATTTTCTAATAAGCTCTTGCCCAAACCAATATTAAATTTCAGAGTGTGACAGGTGTACAGTTCACCATTTGGTCCTTAGGGCAGTTAATTTATCTCATTGACAAATGTATAATTATTGTACATTGTGGAAAAACTGATAAAACTAGTTACAAAAATGATCTTAGACAATTCTTGAGTGACATAAGTTATTCTGTTTTTAAATAACAGCTGTATATAGAGATGTGGTGGAAATGACATTTGTTCATTCCAGGTCGGAAAAAATGTAAAATATTAACAATTTCTCTTGTAATCTAAGTTTGTCCTCTTACAGACCTTAAAACTAGACAAATTATTTAAACTTATGAGACTGTGTTACGTGACTTTTGAACAAGTTTTTTTTATTCAACTTCACAAGCCTAAAAGTGCCCCTAGTTGAAGAAACGCCCAAATATCGTTTTGTGCACTTACTGAAGTTTTTATACAGATGCAGCTTTGCTTTGATTTTCAGATGATCCTGTCGTCGTTCTGTCTCTGATTATGAATGTTGAAACTTTGAGTGTTGGATGAAATTAATCTTAATTCTAATGTTTGATAGACATTTGATGAACTTTCATTATCTCACCTGAAAATAATAATACTGCCATAATTTAATCTTCCTCATGTCGTTCCGAATCTGTATATTTTTCTTCTTTAGATTTTTTAAAATATATTTATAATGTGCTGATCGCTATAATAATGAGATGGTGAACTTTTAGAGTTTAAAAAGGACACAAAAGCACCATAAATGTGTCATAAAATAAGTCCAATTACTCTATATGACAGAAATCATGACTAAGAAGAGTATTTTAGTCTCCATCATCCTGTCCAGAGACACAGTTTAGAAATAAAACACACAGCCTCTGTTTACTGTCAGTTTACAGTCATCTCTGATCACTGATGTTCTGCAGAAGAAAAAGAAAGACTGTCACTGTCAAAACTCTGAACACTGTGACCAGAAACAGAGACAGAAAGTTCAGACTGTCCAGTTATTTCACAGCAGAAATACAGGATCATTTTACTGAGTTTTACAGAGGAAAATAAACTGCAGATGTTCGACAGAAATCACTCAAAACACAAAGGAACAGGTTTAATGAAAGCTGCAAGCAGCATTTATCGGGGTTCAAGCAGTTAAGGCCTTTAATCACACAAGCATCAAAAGACATTACGTTTTATTTAGCAAGCATTTAACAACTGCCATCATAGATGAAAAAGTAAATTTACAGCCAATACATGCAGTTTGCCATAGGAAATCTATGGTTTTAAAGCGTTTTTACAGTTATAGCACCTTTTTGCCTGAGTCTTCCTACAGTCTTGCCTGATCTCCACCACTTTTATTAGTAGTACTCAAAGTGTGCCTATATGTGTCAAATTTGTTGTAAATGTGATTCTTTAACTATGGTACTTTTCTTGTCCCTGGACAAAATAATAAAATCTAAAAAACATTTCTTATTTTTTGTTTTTTCCACACTTACTTCACCCCAAGGGGAACTTATAAAATGGCTCAGTCATTTTTTTTTTATATAATATGAGGCCTTTTATGCATGGTTTTTACTGTTTTCCCTCTGTCCCTAAGCCAGACTTTGTACCTTCAACCTCGCTTAATTTTAAATTAAATATTTAAATAATGTAGATTTCAAGTACAAATGATAAAATAATGTCTAATTCAATTATCATATTATATATTGCAATATTTATTCACATTTTCCTATATTTTTCATAAGTAGAACCCTTGTCCCTTGGGTTCACTGTCATTTCCACCACACTGTACAAAATATAATCCTGGGATCATTGTTTTAGGTTTGTATACTTGGTAATCATAGCAACAGAAACCCCACAGTGGAACACAAGGCTGGGTGAAAGGGTGACCTAATATGACTAAAACTGAGAGTATGTTTATTAGTCGTCATTTCCAAACGGCTCATATTTCACATGGACGTACAAATAACTGGATAAATTTAATTTAATAATGTGTAATTTGTGTATATTTAATGCTAACTCTAAAACTAATATTAGCAGGCTAACATAGCATGATATTTTAGAGAGATATTTTAGAGAGAAAGGGGGGAAATGTCATTTCCACCACGGTCATTTCCACCACGGTGTTCATTGTGGTGGTAAAGACAGGTTGTGGTGGAAATGACATTGTTCGTGCTAAACAGCAAATTATTTGGGCTATAATACTAAAACTTTAATGTAAAAAATATATATATAATTAATTAACCCTTTCATGCATAGTGGTCACTGCAGTGGACAGCTATTAAAAAAGCATTTTCTTAAATTTGCACGGGTTTTTTTGGCTTAGTTGCACATCATCCTCTTCATTGGACCCTGATGCATCATCCTATACATTGCAACCAAGTGGCAAGCCGTTGTGTTTCGATTTTTTCCCCCTCCAAACCAAGATGGCCAAGGGTCAGTCAGACCCAAGTTGCTCTGGAATATCCACCCATTCCTTCTATCTTAGGAGACTCTTGTAGGTAAAAAATATATATATTGCAGCATCAAGCAATATCTAATGAGTCCTATCATGGTTACATTTTCCAAGTTTTGATTTTAGATTGGGAGAAAAATCTGATTAATCATCTGTCCACTAGTGAACCTCATGCATCAATTGCTATATTTCAGCTACAGTTCATACTTATACTGTGAATATTGTTTTTGAAAATACTTAATCTGCAGTGACTTTTTTGACTGTAAATAAATGTATTTGTATTATTAGAATGTAATTTCCATTGACATCAAAAAAGTCATGTGATTACATAATGTATGTGAATTGTAATGCATTACTTTACTTGTTAGATCAAAAAGTAATCTGATTTTGTAATGCATGCTACTTGTAATGCGTTTCTTTACTTGTAACATCAAAAAGTAATCTGAATGCATTGTGCATGTTATTTGTAATGCGTTACCCCCAACACTGATCATTTCAGATGAGATTGAAAAAAACGTATCGCTAGGTTTTCTCAGAGGAGGGCTATGATATAAATGTGCATGTCCATCTTGAACATAATCAGAATTATCAGCTAAAAAGGGGTAAATCTCCATACTGAATGGTTTCCACAGTTGTACTTTGACAGACTGTAGAAAATTTTGATGGAATCACGTTCTCATGTTCTGAGATCAAAGATACGCGAAGTGCAACTTGTATCAAGTTCAACTGCCTTTGCAATATTTTGCATTTATATTTTTTTGTATATATTTTATAGTTTTCACATGATTTGATATAATTTTATTGATTAGTTTGTTAAATACACGTACTTTATCTGTTTGATTATTGTATTACGGTATGTTTAATACAGTATCTCTTAAGTTTAAACTATAAACGCATGCTGTCCACTCAAGTCTGAGACATCTGAAAATCTCTTTGAAAAATGTGTAAAAAACAAACAAACAAACAAAAAAAAAAAACTATTCAAATCTTGTTTTTCATGCCCTAAGAGCAATAAAAACACATAGGAAAAAAATCCTGACTGAGGTTATCATAATTCATGCATGAAAAGGTTAAGTTAAGGTAGTAAGGAAATATTTTCTTATTTGTTATTGTTACAATATTGTTGGTAAATAAGAGAACAATAGATAAGTAAGTTTGACATGATGTCTTGGCTCTTTCTTTAAGATGGCAAGCAATACCACAGCACAGAGGTCAAGATCATATAGAGAAAGAATAAAATCAGATCCACTTAAATATTGCCTATTTTATCTGTTATTCAACATTATATTCTACAGGTTATATTAAGGTTATATTAAGGCAATGATGACATAAAGGGTTTGCTCTAGTTTGTACTAGTTTGTTCTAGTTCAGCATGTAGAAAGCAGTGAAGAAATGATTTGCTGATTTTTAACACATATGTTTTTTTTTTCTTTTTTTTTCATTGTTTTTCATTTAAAAATATTTATTATATGTTTTTGTTCACTAATGTTGTTGCTTATTGATTTGCTCTGGTTCACCATAGAGCAGTAGAAAAATAGTTTTTAACTGGAAGTTGCCTATCTATGTCATTTCCGCCACGCCATGTCATTTCCACCACAACACATATTTTAAAGTAAAATATATAAAAAACATACAATCAAAACAACTATATTCAGTGGTGTTGATAATTGTGCAGTTAGGGGTAAGATATGTGTATACACTTTGAGAAATACATGATTTTGAGCTATTATAAGTAAATGAAATGTTCCAGTGATCTAGTTTTAGGTGTTTTTTAGTGTAAACATTGTAAAATCTTTACAGTTAAATTTCTGAAAAATAAATAAATTACAAATTTGATCAGAGATTTGTGTGCTATTTAATCAAATATATTTATAACAGAAGATATTTAATTATTTTCTTTTCAAAACACTTGTTTTGCTATGTGATGGAAATGACCGTTTTCTTGGACTGTCTGATAAAAATGGCAAAATATATATATTATTCAATACAAATCATCACAGCCAACTTAAGGGAAGGTTTCTAGACAGATTGAGAAACCAACTGATACTAAAAAACTGTTTGTAGAAATGTTTTTATTTTCTGAAACTCTCTAGCTCAAAGAGTACCATAGTTGAAGAATTACCCAAATATGTCATTTTGATAAGGAGTTTAGACAATTATATTCAGTGGCGTAACGAGCCAACACCGGGGCCTTAAGTAGGATTATCAAGGCGGGCCCCTTGATGACGCAATTGATGACATTGATGACGCAATGCCGCGTAGGCTACCATGAATAGGGCAGGATATGATCATACACAGCATATAAGAGATGAGATGACTAACAAAATTAGGAGGAGCCTACGCTCACCAAAAAAAACACACAAATAAAACACTGGTGACAGCGCACCATAACACATTGTTAGGCCTAGGTCCAAATACATAAAAAAGATGCTCTCTTACATTATAGCGGGATTTTCCGGGCTTTCCTATGTGCAACTGCAAAGTTGTCGATTAGATCAGGATTGTGCGCATGGGCATTCTCAATTGACCCTTCGCAGAGAGTTTGATTGACAGGCGATCTGACTAATCATAATCCGCCATTTTGTCCCACAAAGCAGTCAGGAGAGTTAGTAGATTAACTTTGGAGGATTTAAATTTGAAAAACAAAGTGTACTGACGTCTTAGCACTTTAAACCAACATTCCTTTTATGTTCATTCATGTTTATTTTAATGCTATAAATTAACTAGAAGGAAGAGATGATTGATTCACGAGCAGCTTTAACTGAGCCTCGAGTCTACAGCGATCTGTCAGACACATTAAAGAGTCACAAAACGGTATTTATTGTTTAAATGTCTCTAAAAAATGACTACATTTGAAAGGTGAGACTTTTGGCGCTTTTCCATTACCAGTACCAGCTCAACTCGACTCGGCTCGGCTCGCTTTTCGCTCCGTTTTCCATTGCTGATAGTACCTCCACAATAGTACCTGGTCGTCATAGCGACGCCGCAGGAAACTGCCGTGACTTAATCTTCTACGCGAGATACATCCGCTGCCACACACACAGGACAATGGAGGAAATCGAGTGTATGCTGTTTTTGGATGTTTTTGTTTTTGCTGTTTTTTATTCAGGATACTCCGTCTGGCGCGTGAATAGTGACGATTCTATCTGACCAATCAGCAGTCTGCCGTGTTTTCACGTCACATTTTAGTATCGCCTCAGCTTGCTTAGAACCTTACCGGAGGTGGTACGAAAAAAAGTACCTGGAAGCAGGTACAGGCACAACTTTTACACAGTGGAAAACCAAACAAAGCCGAGCCGAGGCGAGCTGGTACTGTGTAGTGGAAAAGCGCCATTTGTTTCATATCAAAAGTACTTGTCTGTCAGCGCGCAGTCTCCTCTCTGATCCGCAATGTATTTTTCACTGCGTGAGAACTTGGTGTGGTGTGAGAGTGGCGTCGCTTGTCAGACATAGCAACAGTAAGTAAAGTGGGCGGGTCTTTGCGAATGGTCAATGACAGTATGGACGGGGATTCGCCACTCCCACTTCAAAACAAATTTCATCACAATCCATCATTGTTCGTTTCAAACATGTGAGAGCATCAAAATGATCCATGGGTGAATTTTTTTTGTCAGTTCCTATCATAATTTTAACATTTTGGCTTTATTGTTTAGCTATTTACCTATGTTTTCAAATTTCCTTTGTTTTTTTTGTTGTTGTCTCGATTGGACTAACGGCTTTGAAGATAAACAATTTTTTAAAGCTCTAAATGACACTTACAAAAACCATAAGGCGAAACCTGGCATGTTTGGTATTGTTGGACTCGGCAAGGATTCAGGAGTCTTAGGAGGTCACTCCTGTGAAAAAACACTGGCTTGAAACTTCTAAGGCTCCTTCAAGGCATTGTGCCAATGACGTAACGAGTTTTTTGAGATACACCAATGTTCTCATAGACTATCATGGCACCCTGGACAAAGACACTGCATGCCAATTTTCAGTAGACTAACAGTTGGGTGCGCTTATAGCTATTTTCATGATTTTTTTCACTGTTATAGCGCAACCAAGTGGCCAGTTTTTTTCATGCCAACTCAGATTGATCTTATGAACATGTGTCCCAAGTTTAGCGAAAATATCTCTTTCCGCTCACAAGTTATAACCATTTTATAGTGCCACCAAGTGGCCAATTGTCATGATTTTTTTTCACATGACCTCAGAATGAGCTCATGAACATGTGTCCCAAGTTTTGCAAAAGTATCTCTTTCCGTTCACAAGTTATAGGCCTAACTGTTTTATAGTGCCACCAAGTGGCCAATTGTTGCGATTTTTTTTTTTCAAGTGATCTCAGGTTGAGCTCCGGAAGATGTATCCCAAGTTTAGCAAAAAAATTCCTTTCCGTTCACAATTTATAACCGTTTTAGTAAAAGTGGCCCTGGTGCCATCAAAGATTTTGGTTCCCCTTATCGACCGTTAATTGAAATTTAGAATTTTTTGGATGATTATTGATTGTCAGACTCCAGAGAATATTCTTGCAGTGGTTTGGTTCCGATCGGGCCAAAAACCTAGGAGAAGTTCGCAAAAATAGTTTTTTCAAAAAAATGCAATTTACTCGAAATTGGCGCCTGAAGGGCAAGCAAATTGGAGATAGCCATTTTGTCCGCCTTGAGCCAAGGATTCCAACGATATAAGACACTTGATTCTGGGACAAACGGTCTAAGAGTTATGAGCGATTTTGAATTTTTGGTTGCTGTAGCGCCACCTATGGGCCAATCGGGGTCATACTCTGATAGGTTGTCCCCAAATTGAGGCCTACCATCTGGCCAGGTTTCAAGTCTCTAGGCCTTACAGTTTGTCCTGCACGATGCGTTTTACGAATCCTTACAATTACAATAGGGTTTCAGCATTTCATGCTTGCCTTGAACCCCTAATAATCACTGCATTTATAGTGGAAATAAAGTGAGTTTATAGAGAATCTTTAACCTCTAAAAGTTCTCAGCGGAATTTGAATGAAACTATTTAGTGACATAAAATATTGACAAATTTGTCTTTCTTCACAGATTCACCCACATCTACAGTGACTGTGACACCAGACAGTCCTGTATTCACTGGAGAAACAGTCAATCTGAAGTGTGTGATAAACTCTGATCACAGTGACTGGAGATATGAGTGGTATAAAGACAGTGTAATATTACAGACGTCTGATTATCGTTACACTGTAAACAGAAACACTCTCACTATCAGAGGAGCTACTGAGTCTGATCAGGGTCAGTACAGGTGTAAAGGACAGAGAGATAGAAGAAGACCAAACTCATCAACATCAAGCTCTGCTGTTTCTCTCTCTGTGAAGGGTGAGTTGAACATCATTGTCCTCATAAAAACTTTCACTACAAACTTTCCACTGATGTCTGTGAGAAAGAGATGCGCTCGACAAGCTTGTGTGTCTCGTAACAGCAATATAGGCGTTACTGTTTAGTTTAATATTCCACTGATTATATACATTTACTTCAGATGACTTTCTATTGTATCTTTTTTCTTTTTTAACCAGCTTTTTTATCCCCATTATACTCTCTGTTGTCAGTTTCTTTGTCTGGACACACACACTGTACACACACTGCATAGTATCGGTTGTTGGTATCGGAGCATTTTTATGAGTGTATCGGGCCGATACCAATACTGGCTTAATATAGACCTTTCTCACTCGTGGTTATTTTGCTCCAGAAAGGCCGCTGTGAGTAAGTTCAGTCACTCAGAGCTCATGGTGAACAACACACACACATTCTCAATCTCAACAGATCATCAAATCCTGGAGTCACCGGCTGTGTCTCATTTGGAAGGCTGAATCCTCCGGAGGTCACATTTATCTGCCGCAAACGTCATGAGGCTCTTCATCTCAGTAAACTGACCATTACATTCCCATGAGGAAACTACAACAGTTTACACTTCACTAGCAATAACGCTCAGGTTTATAATGGTGACTGTCCTGAAATAAGACGTTCTTTATGACGTATGCGGCCGATAAATGTGACGTCAAGAGGACGCAGCTTCGACATGAGACACAGATCCATGAAAACAGACGCTGAGAAGCAGCGAGTCGTTCTTCTCCTTTCTTTCAATATGCAATTTACATTCTTACTGCAGATTGTGCAATCATTATTATTTTAAACTTGTAATCTTTAAACAGTTTTAATTTTTATTTTTTTATTACTGATTAAACTATTGAGAAGTATATTACTGTGAACACAAATTATATTGTTTTTGATGGTTTCAATAAATTTAAAAAGAAAGATTGTCTGAACTAAAAACAATCTGTGCTTGTAAAGATTATATGGCTGAATAAGTTTTTTTTTTTTATGTCTGGCCTTTTTTTAACAATTGTTATATGATGATATTTATCATATTTATTATTAAAAAGTTACGATTATCCACTTACTCATCCATAAACTTACCCGTGTCTGTCACATAACCTGTTAAAACTCTGAACTATAACTAATATTGAAATAACGAACTTGAGCGCGCAAAAGACGCGATATGTGAACAGGCCCTAATCTGACTTGAATAACACACCGGTCCCCTTCAACCTACCACCTTGATTCAAGAGTCAGTGCGCACAGCTGTCACAGCCAATGGGAGAATGAATTGCTAGAGAGGAGGGCGGGTCTTGCGCAGGAAGTGAACCAGTTCGCAGTTAGCTTCAGAGTTGCCAACTCTCACGCATTCACACCGTGGGTGCTTCTCAATTCTTATTTGTGCATCCTCGTTTCCTCTCCTCGCTTCCTTTCCTCGCGTCTCAGCTCCGCCCCCTGTAGGATGCGAGGGAAGGCTGCAAGGAAAAGACGCGAGGACGGAGGGATCGAATGAAAGTTTTTTTTATACATTGGAATCCTTGTTCACTCGAGCGTCACTTCATCGCGTCATCAGCAGCGCTCAGAGGATCTGCCCTCATGTTGTTGAAATTTGTTTATTTAAGAAATTCATAATAAATAATAATAAAGAAAGATACCCTGTTTAAATATGTGAGGTGTGTGGTTTATATAAACTGCAAAAGTAAAGTATAAATCAAAATTATTGTGACCGATGTGAAGGGGGAGGAGAATTTATACGTGCGTCACGTTTTAGTCGATAAAACTCTTCCGCATAGGATACACCTGTGTACCCTCGCTCATGACTCCTCTGGAAGCCTCCTCACTCCTCGATCCTCGACCCCTCGCGGTGCAATTAGAGAATAGGTGGGTTTCAGTCACGTGATTACGATGACGCGCGAAGGCGGGGCGATTTCAGATGGAGGGCAGGAAGTAAACACGGAGAATACGTCTATGGAGGAAACCGTTGCGGAGTGTCCATATTGTACCTTTATCCGATTTTTTTGACAGTCCGTTTACACGTTCTTTCAACTCTCTGACCCATATCCGATTCATGCGTTTACACTTGCCATACTATCTGAAACATCGCGCATGCTTAAGGGTTAAATTCTCTTGCACAGATGGACGAACACGAAATATACTTGATACTAGCTCTGCGATGTATGCGAAGTTCGCCAAACATCACCATGATTATGAGGCGAAGGAGGACTAAAAGTGCCATCATTGCACATATGCTTCAGTTATTGTGTGTGAGAGAGATCTCTCAGGACTGGTCGGAGTATATTTTTTAAATATTGGCTTTAACCGCGGAGACGTTGCCTAATGGGGTGGAGTGGCACAATGGATAAGACACATGCCTTTGGTGTGAGAGACCCGGGTTCGAATCCACTGTGAGACACCAATGTGTCCCTGAGCAAGACACTTAACCCCTAGTTGCTCCAGAGGCGTGCGACCTCTGACATATATAGCAATTGTAAGTCGCTTTGGATAAAAGCGTCAGCTAAATGAATAAAAATGTAAAAATGTAAAAAAAAATGTAATGCCTCAGAAAATTCGATCCGCCTGACAGTCGCATTGGCACATATCCGATTTATTTCCACATATGAATGAGGCCTGAAACCGATCTCTAAATATCCGAATGCATGCGTTTTTTGCCTGTTTTCACTGTCATAGAACACATCGGATCTGTGTCACATGAGCAAAAAATCGTTTCACTGACAGTGTAAACGAGACCTAATTAAATGAGCATTTAACGACAACATAATGCTATATAAACACGGACACAAAAAAACACGTTGGCTAGCTAACATACCTCCGACGAAGTGGTCGCTGCAGACATGGGCATTAACAGACTGCTCCTCCCGATCGCAGATGTAACTTACGTTAAAAATCCACTTTTTACGGTGTTGTTCTGTGAACTTTTTACATTTCTCACATTTATGAGTGACAATCTTCGGTACTCTATAAAAACCATTTCCCTTTTCTCGATTAGAACGATTGGAGCAGCCGTAAAATACACAAAACATAGGCATTTTTTCAGACGGCAGATCCTCAGCTATTTCACTTCCTGGCCTCCATCTGAATTTTTTTTTTTTTTTTTTTTTTTATTATTATTTTTATTAATAAATGCACAGATACAAAAAAATAAAAATACAATACATATAGTATATAGATTGCTGTATACAAATAGAGGTTAAGAAAACACAATAAAAAATAAAAAAAGAAAAAGAAAACACATTTAGAGAGGAATATATCAATCTGTCATAATGTTGCTACCTCCATCTGAATTTCGCGCTCTCGCGATGCAGCAGCGTGACGTCACGTGAAACCAACCTATTGAGATGTCCTTCAAGATGGCTGTGCTCGATCGGTTTCCGGGTCATAGGATGGAGGACGGAGGAGAGAGGAGACGAGGAGGGATATTGAGAAGCACCCCGTGAGACACACGCAATTCACCCTTCGCAAAGACCCGCCCCCCTTAGTTACTGTCGCTATGTCCGACAAGCTACACTGCTCTCACGCCACACCATGTTCTCACACGGTGAAAAATACATCGCGGAGCAGAGAGGAGACTGACAACACGCTGACAGACAGGACAGACCAGGTTACTTTTCGGTTACTTTTGATATTAAACATATTAAACAAAGTCTCACCTTTCAAATTTGGTCATTTTTTAAAAGAAATTAAACGATACATACCGTTTTGTGGCTCTTAAATGTGTCTGACAGATCGCTGTAGAGCATAAGTTAAAGCTGCTCGTGAACCGATCATCTCTACCTTCTAGTTCATTTATAGCATCAAATAAACATGAATGAACATAAGAAGGAATGTTGTTTTAAACCGTGGAAAGGCGTCAGTACATTCCGTTTTTCAAGTTCAAATCCTCCCATGTTAATCTGCTATCTCCATAGACAGTAAAAGAAATGGACACAGCGACCCCATTGGAACTCAATTGAGACAAGTGAAGCCCATTTTCAGCGATTTCTTAGCACTTCCTTTCCTGACGCGCAGACTCAAACCGAGCAAAGCGTTACACGGACCACGTGAGCAACCCGTCTGTCTTCTAGTAGCTGTGCCAAGAGAAATCTGAATCATTCCCTTCCGAAACTTGCAGAGACGGAGAGTGTGAGTAGGCGGTGTCCATGAGCTTGGAGCAGGAGCAACTTTTGCTAGGTATTCTGATTAATTATATTGTCATTTTGCCTCGACGTCCTCCCGATTGCCCGCGAGCTTCTCCTCCTGTCCATACGGTAATCTCTCTACTGTGCGACAGAGAGTCGCGTAGGTATGACGCAATCGTTAGCCTACTTTTACTAAAACTGCTTCTACAGGGCCATAACATAAGCTACAAGGTAATGGAGCATTTTATACATTGTCGTGTTTCTTTAGAAATAAATAATGGACCAATGGAGTCTTTAAACGCCTCAGATGTAAAGTTATTCGCTGTCAAAGTGACGCCAAAATGAATGGGAGTCAATGGGATGCTAACTGCAGGTGAAGTTCTGCTACAAGATGTCGGCACCCGGCCGACTTCAACTTCCGGTCGACTTCCTTCCCGCTTGGCTATCTCTCCTGACTGCTTTGTCGGACAAAATGGCGGATGGCGGATTATGATTGGTTAGATCGCCTGTCAATCAAGCTCCCTGCGAAGGGACACTTTTCATACGCTCTCACGACACATCTATTTTCTCACGCACAGAAAAATCGCGAAGCAAAGAGGACACGGAGACCGACAGACTAGACAGAGCAGGTTACTTATGATGTAAAAAAAACTCAGCTCTCAGATTCTGTCACTTTTATTACGAAATTCAAACAGTAAATACCGTTTTGGCGCTTGTAAATGTGACGCGACCACTGATCTATATAGAATGACATTATATAGATCAGTGGACACGACAGATTCCTAGCGGCAGGTGAACCTATCTCTAGCTAGTAAATAAACACGAATGAACAATGTTGAAAGATACAGTAAAATTACCGAAATGTATATTCCTTCATACATAATATCGACCAATCAATGAAACAAATGGGTCAATAAAACAGCTGGAGAACAATTATGTCACATAACATTTAACGTTACCTCAGGAAAGCCATTTGATGAGCATAATATAGGCTATAGCCTAGCACATTAGTTGGCTAGAAAAAAAGAGCTATAGAGAGTATTTTGCTAAATATGTGTTCTATATTACATATTTATTATGTTTTTACTTATATCATTAAATAAAGTTGTTATTATAATAAAAAAACGCATTATATATCTCTCTGTATGTTTACAGCATTAGGTGAGTTGTTTTTTTCTTAAGAAAAATTTATGCCTATCTTGTGTAGCCTACCTAATATTTATTTAAATGAGTCAATATTAAATCAAATCACAATAGGCCTAATTGAATTGAATACCAGAAATTGTACCATGTAGCCTTAACATTGTAACATGTTGTCACCAAGCCTAATAAAATTCAGTTTAGTTACAAAAATGTTTTGACAATCACTATTGTGATGCAATATTTTTTTTACACAAAAAAAAAAAAAAAAAAAAAAAAAACATGAAAAATTAACTTAAGAAATGCACTTTAGCTATCTGTTAGTGAGGTATTCTAGTAGGGCTAGTTCATCAAGGTTTTCAGCCAGTAAACAGGATGGTGTATCGGTCAGGACACAGGAATAAAGACGAGGAGATGTAATTTCTTCTTTTAACTGTATTGAGCTCCAGCAATACTCATCAGAACATTACAATATCCAGTATTGTCATTATAGTCTGATAAAAAAAAACAAATAAATCACCATTAGGTACTGTCATTTAAACAGTTACAGAACTTAAATTACTATGCAACGTAAATAATAAATCCACACACATAATACAAATCAGGATCATCAAACATAAATATCTCAATAAACATTGCTATGCCCCTTTAAACAATCTGCAATTACATAAACGATAATATTACTCTTTGGAGAAATATAAGGAGCTTCACCTCTCTCACTGACCAGTTCACATGAAACTGTATTAAACGGGTTTTACAGAAGGAGCAATGGCGACATCCTCTGGCCAGACAAGGCTACTACACAACAGCGTCCGCACATGGTCTCCTGAGCACGATATTAACTCTTCTTAACTCAATGTTATAAACGTTACTACGTAACTTAGACATCAGAAGGCTCACACCAGTTAACTTATTATTTCCTACAGTGTTTTACAGCATAAACATTGTTCTATCACTATAAATCTCACTCATCACGCTAGGCACATGTTAATGTGTTACACCCCTGAAAAAGGGGAGAAATAATCACAAGAGTGATATGGGTGTTTCCTCACTGAAAACTTTAGTGTTATATTTTGCAACAATAATACATTTTACAAATCAACAGATGTATATCTTTTACAATAATACATTTGACAGATCTACAGCAAATAGTAGTTTTGTAGGGTATATGCTTATTCAAGTCACAACAGCATACTCTATAATTCACTGGAACATATACTCATTTTGTCAATATAACTTTAGCTGTCAATCAAGTACAAAGTAGTTTTAGCTCAATAAACAATAACTACATTTACCAAACATATCAATAAAGTGCTTGAAAGACATTATACAAATAACACAGCAAAATGGATTATTAACTGCGTATCTGTTAATTGACATCAAATGGCGGCTGCTCTCGTTACGAAGCTATTTTTCTCTGTAACCGAGCAGGGGCTCCGCTCACACACGCACATTTTAAACTCTGCAAACTTAACTCTCACTTACTCAAAATGTTACTAAAACACACCTTCAACACTCTTAACATGTGAACTGATTATTACATTTCCTCAACTCAGTTTAATATCTACAACGTACCTGAAAAAGGGGAGAAATAATCACAAGAGTGATATGGGTGTTTCCTCACTGAAAACTTTAGTGTTATGAGGAAAAGACCGCGATTTCCCCGGAGAAAAGGATAGGAAGACAAAAGCAATCAATCACGGGCGCATAGATTAAGATCACTTTGGCGATCACAGATTAACACCTTTTACCCGTAAATTAGGCACTACAAAATGAAGTAATCAATATAACATTTACATATTCCTCTTATGATTGTTAACCTTTGTACGCATGTCAGATTTTAACTTTTTAACACAATTATATGAATTGTATGAAATTATATGAAATCCTTATTACTAGTACTGAACGCATGAGCTTTTTAACCTTAAATATTTTAAGATACTCACATCCTATTAATTTAATAAAACCTTTTAACCCATAACAGTACAGTAAGTATTTTCTTTAACCTGTCACAAATGCACGGTAATTCTACAATATAGAAACACAAACACAACAAAGTGACAGTCACTTACTTTTCGTCATTAACTCAACACATGAATATTGGAAGGTGGATCATTCAGAAGGGACTAAAGAAGCTACACAACACAGGTACGTAGTAGGCTAAACTATGCTGTTGAACTTGAACACGTTTCCGTACCCACTATAACCAACACACTAGCTATACACACTTCCTCTACCGTAACCACTATCACTCCCTCCAGGAAATAAACGACACCACGGTTCTGGTTACTGATGGATTTATTGCTCTTGTCATCCTTTTGTCCGCCATCACATTCACCATCAATGAAATCCACCGTCAAACTACAGTATGACAATATAAAGATAATCACGTTCACATACACTATAAAGAGTTAAATACAAATACACTCGGGAAATACAAACGTAATACACATACCTCGCTGGCTGCACACAACCAAGAGGGAATGAGTTCACTTGAAAATACCCGGTTCAAAAAACAAAAATGAAAAACATCTTCTTTACTTCTTAACTCAAAACACGTGTAACTTTAATCCACACACGGAGAATAATTTCTGACCAAATATGTGTTTTTCCTGTTGCACCTTTAAAAGTGTCAGAGTGCAACGCAAAATGTACTTTAGTTCCTAGTTAAACTAAACACTCAATATTCATGAATGGATTAAACAAATATAACAAAAACATGTTAAATAACAGAAATAATATGTATGGCAGTTATAACCACAGAAGAAGAGTCTTAAAGCGGCAGGCACCCAGAAATGTCAGAGCCTTTTATACACTATGGTTAAATAAATGTTCAGTAATATCATCCACAGATTTTTCACTATATTGTTGATATGACAACTAGTAAGGCCACATCCACACCAAACCAGAGTTTCCTGATCCAATCTTTAAAAAAAAAACTTTAAAAAAACGTAATCACGACGTCCTCTAAAGAAATATTTTTATATTGCGTACGCACGAAACCACCGAAACCGACCAGAGAATGTCTAATATGAAGAGAATTGGCACTCTCTTGTTACTTCCGGTTTCTGGACTGGCTGCAGTAACACATCTCTGTCCATGCGGGGGCGCTCGCAGGCGAGTGCAGAATGAATGGAGGTCTATGGCGCTATACCCATCAAAATCCACTTTTCTCAGGATATAATTTTTTTTCTATTAATTTGAATGTTGTATTCGAAAGGAGATGCAAAGAAATTACACATTGCTGGGTGTTCGATTTTTTAGAGTCACTTATTTGCTTTAAAAAGTCTTTTAAAGTGTCAATGACGTCATACACATCGTACGACCAGAGATACTGCTTTACGGCAATCCTTTACGGCAAAGCTGCTTTGGTGCTTTCGCGCTCTGCACTTTCTTTTCTCTCGAGGCATCGACAACACACGTAAATACACGTGCTAGAAGAGTTTTTGTTTTGTTTGTTTCTGGTCCTGCTTCGGATGTCACGATGCCATCAAGCGGTATCTCTGGTCGTAATCAGTCCTTCACTGACCAATCAGCGTTCATTAGCAGAATGCTAGCTTGTTATGGGCAACAACAACTCAACCTGTAAGAAATCGAAAGGACATAAGTAGTCGTTCATTCAACTTTCGACCTATAACCCATGTTGAACTTGCAAAACCTACAATCGTATCTGAGATTTCTCAACGGCAATCGGGTGAAAGAGACAAATTTAGCCGTCTAGCCCCATTGACTCCCATTCATTCTGCACTCATGGGCGATCGCCCCCAGTGGAACTCTGGTGGAACTACAACCAAAATTCGGTACAATAGGACTTAATAGGGAGTGGGCAGGCTCTCCGTAGACGGGCTCTGAACCGACTCAAAACGATGTAGTTCACATGCCAGACCAGTGTGTGGCGCTGTAATTCTGCCACAGAGATACACTAAAAACGGAGAAGACTCGGAGCGTGTGCGTAAACCTTGTGCGCTGTATACAATAACAATAGGCTCAGTAGTTTCTTCTTTATTTTATTTATTTATTTATTTTTACTAATAACTTTATTGAACAATATAAACAACCAGGTACAAAATATGAAATGTCTTAATCAGACAACAGACAAGCATCATAGCATTAGAAATAAAATATAAAGAAATAAAATAAAGAAATAAAACAAAAATACATTCAGAACAAAAGCTCACGTTTCCAAAGACAGATATTGCCCTCTTGGCTTTCCATAGTCCCGTGTGCAATCCCCTTAAGCTGAAGGCGCAGTGTGTTGAATGTGGAGAAATTTTGTCAAATGAGGCGCTAAAACCATCAAAGCTGCAGAGACATGAACTCAAAACACCCTGTGTTGGGAAGCCAAAAGAATATTGTTTTAAACATGTTAATATCGCTAACTGTATTTGATAAATTATACTTACAGTAGGCTATGTAAATTGGGGTGAATGAACTTTGTTGAACATTTCTGCTAATGAATAGAGAGAATGTTCCCCTCTTGTGTGTCTGACCTGTTGTTACAGGTGTGTTAGCCTGTTATTGTTACTGAGTAAACCTGACAAGTGTTTTTATATAAGGGCAGTTTTCATCTATAGCTGACTTGAGTCTGTTACAGTGGCATAACAGATTAACAGCAGAGAATATCATTGCACTTTCTGAATTCTCTGTTATTCTGTGTTCATACTATCATATTTGGAAAGGTGATCCTCAGAATGTGTTTAATCAGTCATTAATGGGCCATGAGTTGCAGAAGGTTGAGAACCGCTGTATTAGATTACATTTAGCACTAGTGCTTATTCTTGAGCTACTAGTGTGAGCAAGTGCTCTTTCTGTGGTGAGTTTGAGAGGGACTGACTCATGACGGTCAAGGGAACACTGTGGTGACTAGTTCAGATTACTGGTCTGGATTGGTACAGATTACTGGTCTGGTGTCCTCAGATAATCCACAGTATATGAAAACCCACAGAAGAATACTGACCGTCATGGGGAAATCTCAGTCAAAATAAGATTTTAATTCATTTTACTCTAATTCATTTTATAACTATATCATTTATCTCTTTTAATTCCTTTTATAACTGTTTTAATTTCCCCTGCTTTTAGTTTGTGTCTATTTTATGCAAAGCTCTATGAATTGCTATAATGCGATTATTATAATTCCTTTCTATGAAAAGTTTTTGAATAACTGTTTGAATTTTCCTTGCTTTTATTTTGTGATTATTTGTATTCCTCTCTATGTAAAGCACTTTGAATTGCCATAGTTTATGAAATGTGCTATATAAATAAACCTGCCTTGCCTAGTACTTATTCTTTAGCTAGTGCTTATTTAGGTACTAGTGCACGTGATAGTCTGTCACAAAGTTGCATGAGTAAATATATCTGCAATATTATATTACACATGCAGTACCATATCTGATCACATATACATCTATATATTATGAAGTGTATTACTGAATATTAAATTTCATACATTATGATATATTAGTAAATATATTGTCACTTTTTTCAATATATGAAAAGCAATAATTCTTTATGTATTATTCAATATATTGTAATATATTAACACAATATATTATTCTTTATATGTTCAAAGATACTGTTAAACCATTTCATACATTGATCATTCATATATAGGGGAATATATTTTCTTTCCATAAGGGTCTGGAGATTAATGAAACCATCAGTGCAGCAAACAAGCTTGGAGACTTGATCATCTGTCCTCATAACACTGTTTGAGTCTCTTAGTTTGTGTTTCTGTCTTTCTTCTCAGGTTTACCCACATCTACAGTGACTGTGACACCAGACAGATCTGTATTCACTGGAGAAACAGTCAATCTGAAGTGTGTGATAAACTCTTATTACAACTGGAGATATGAGTGGTATAAAGACAGTGTAATATTACAGACGTCTGATTATCGTTACACTGTAAACAGAGACACTCTCACTATCAGAGGAGCTACTGAGTCTGATCAGGGTCAGTACAGGTGTAAAGGACAGAGAGATGGAAGACCAAACTCATCAACATCAAGCTCTCTTTCTCTCTCTGTGAAGGGTGAGTTCAACATCACTGTCCTCTTAAACTCTCTCTACATGATCATGATCACACAACCAATCGAGACACTGCAGGGTCACATGACCCACAGGTGGGATGTTTGCCATTATATATTTTAAACAATAATATTTTAGTAAAAAGCTAAAGTAATATTGACAAACTATATATTCATCATTTTAAAATAAATGACAGAGGAGCAGTAATTTATCAATTTGCAACTAGAATATTTAAGACTCATTAGGCGTGTTCAGGCCTTTATTTTGAAATTAAATTTTTTTTAAAAAATCATGAAAGATTGGTAGAAACTCCTTTTCATGCCAACAGTTCAAAAGATAAAACTAATTACATTTTTATGAGGAAAAAAGGTCTGAAAAGGTTTTAAATATAATGAAACAAATGATGGATTATTGATTTGTGATGCGGCGCGAGCTGTAACGCACATACGTGTTTTTTATGTGTTTCTTAGAGGTTGAATTCAAATCAAATACTGCTAAACCACCCATACTACTTCTCAATAGATGTCTATTTCATAAATTGTATGAAAATTATGGAAATATATTGTTCAGATGATCTGAATCAGATCACTCTAAACATGTATGGAAATGGAGGTGTCCTTATATGGTCATTAACAGAGCTTGGCTTATAACTGTATCTTTTATCTCTTTTAATTGCTTTCTGTTTTAATTTCCCCTGCTTTTATTTTGTGTTTATTTTCTATGCAAAGCTCTATGAATTGCTATAGTGTGATTATTATAATTCCTTTCTATGTAAAGCTTTTGAATAACTGTTTGAATTTTCCTTTACTTTTATTTTGTGATTATTTGTATTCCTCTCTATGTAAAGCACTTTGAATTGCTATAGTTTATGAAATGTGCTTTATAAATAAACCTGCCTTGCCTAGTGCTTATTCTTTAGCTAGTGCTTATTTAGGCACTAGTGCACGTGATAGTCTGTCACAAAGTTGCACGAGTAAATATATCTGCAATATTATATTACACATGCAGTACCATATCTGATCTCATATACAGTATATCTATATATTATGAAGTGTATTACTGAATATTAAATTCCATACATTATGATATATTAGTAAATATATTGTCACTTTTATTCAATATTTGAAAAGCAATAATTCTTTATGTATTATTCAATATATTGTAATATATTAACACAATATATTATTCTTTATATGTTCAAAGATACTGTTAAACCATTTCATACATTGATCATTCATATATAGGGGAATATATTTTCTTTCCATAAGGGTCTGGAGATTAATGAAACCATCAGTGCAGCAAACAAGCTTGGAGACTTGATCATCTGTCCTCATAACACTGTTTGAGTCTCTTAGTTTGTGTTTCTGTCTTTCTTCTCAGGTTTACCCACATCTACAGTGACTGTGACACCAGTCAGTCCTGTATTCACTGGAGAAACAGTCAATCTGAAGTGTGAGATAAAGTCTAATCACAGTAACTGGAGATATGAGTGGTATAAAGACAGTGTAATATTACAGACGTCTGATCGTTACACTGTAAACGGAGACACTCTCACTATCAGAGGAGCTACTGAGTCTGATCAGGGTCAGTACTGGTGTAAAGGACAGAGAGATGGAAGACCAAACTCATCAACATCAAGCTCTCTTTATCTCTCAGTGAAGGGTGAGTTGAACATCATTGTCCTCTTAAACTCTCTCTACATGATCATGATCACACAACCAATCGAGACACTGCAGGGTCACATGACCCACAGGTGGGACATTTGTCATTATATATTTTAAACAATATTTTTGTAAAAACCTAAAGTAATATTGACAAACTATATATCATTTAAAAGCTTGCTGACTAATTTTTTTAAAATAAATGACAGAGGAGCAGTAATTTATCAATTAGCAACTAGAATATTTAAGACTCATTAGGCGTGTTCAGGCCTTTATTTTGAAATTCAAAATTTTAGAAAAATCATGAAAGATTGGTAGAAACTCCTTTTCATGCCAACAGTTCAAAAGATAAAACTAATTACATTTTTATGAGGAAAAAAGGTCTGAAAAGGTTTTAAATATAATGAAACAAATGATTGATTCTTGATTTGTGATGCGGCGCGAGCTATAACGCACATACGTGTTTTCTATGCATTTATTAGAGGTTGAATTCAAATAAAATACTGCTAAACCACCCATACTACTTCTCAATAGATGTCTATTTCATAAATTGTATGATAATTATGGAAATATATGGTTCAGATCACTCTAAACATATATGGAAATGGAGGCGTCCTTGGTCCTTAACAGAGCTTGGCTGTCCTCTAGTGAAAAGGTTTGGTACTGCGACCAAACTAAATACAATTTCATAAACTTGTTTCACTTTCATAATTTTTCACTTCTACAATAATCTTCCAAATGTCTTCTTTAAAACTAGAGCAGTCATAGGTCTATGTTTCAAAGCATTCTTGAATTACAACTATTTAAATTTGGATAGTGATGTTCATGTCTGTGTGATAAAAGAGGGGTGACAGTGAAGGGGTAATGTGTAGCTCAACTCTTTTCTTATGCACTTCTGTATCAGCCACATCTGTGCCAATAAGAAGACTGAAGCAATTATTATTTTAGTAATTTAAATGCTCATTTATTTGACTCTCGAGGATCTGAATCTGTTGTTGTTCTCCTGCAGATCTAAAGCCGAAGCCTGAACTCACATCAGATCCTGCAGGAGCTGCACTGACTGGAAACACAGTGACTTTGACCTGTCGCATGGATCCGTCCACTGGAAACTGGGACTCTTACTGGTACAAACACACACTGAACCCTGAGACAGAGAAGAATAAAACAAACCCCTACAACCTGAAGATTGATTCAGTGTCTGATGGAGGTCAGTACTGGTGTAGAGCTGGAAGAGGGAAACCAGTCTATTACACACAATACAGTGATGCACTGTGGGTAAATGTTACAGGTGAGAGAGACTGTAGTGTGTGATGCAACAAATACAGATCAGAGACAATATCTACACAACTTCTGAAACTATAAGTGCAATAATCTGTGTTTGTACAGTGTTTCCTAAAGCTGTGGTGACGGTACGACCTGATGAACGAGTGTTTAGAGGAGAAACAGTCTCTCTCAGATGTGATATAAAGTGGGGAGGAGACGCTGAGTGGACATACAGATGGGAAATAGAGGGAACCAACAACCAATATAAAAACTCTGTCAGCCGAACCACAACACAAGAGTTGAACATCAGCAGTGTTGATCTCTCTCACAGCGGTAAATACACCTGTACAGGAGAGATACACACTCAAAGCTCTCAGCGCAGTGATGCTGTTACACTGACTGTCTCAGGTGAGTGTGTGTTTGTTGTGATCAGCTTCTCCATCAGTTTCTCTACGGCTCTGTAACTCGTGATGTTTTGTTCAGCTGAAGCTCAGGCATCAGTGCGAGTGTCTCCACAGCCGTGGCTGACTGAAGGAGAATCAGTGACTCTGACCTGTGAGGTTTCAGGCTCCTCTAAAGGCTGGACGTTCAGCTGGTTCAGAGATCATGATCATCTGTCAGACAGCAGCAGAGGAGCTGGAGGATCTTACACTCTCAGTCCTGCTGCTCTACAGCACACAGGAGTTTATATGTGCAGAGCAGAGAGAGGACGACCAGCCTATTACACACACAACAGCAGCTCACAGACACTGTGGATCACTGGTGAGGGTTTATGCTTGTGCTCATCCGGATCTGTGTTTCACTGCAGTCTCTGTGCTGTCAGTTTTGATGGAGATTTTCCTCTTTTCAGGAGTTTCTGCTTCAGTGTCTCTGGTCATCAACGCCAGCAGAAGTCAACACTTCTCATCTGACTCTCTCTCTCTGAGCTGTGAGGATCAGAGTAACTCTACTGGATGGACAGTGAGAAGATACACAGACAAAGACACACAAACTTGTGCAAAACAAACAGGATCTCGATGTGTAATGGACTCTCTCAGCACATCTGACACTGGAGTGTACTGGTGTGAGTCTGAATCTGGAGAGAAACGGCGTCCTCGAAACATCACTGTACATGGTGAGTCCGGTTTATAATCATGACATCTACTAGTCTAATGTTATAACCTAAATTATAATTACAGTCTAAAGACATTTTCCACTAATTGTTTCCTGTACAGCTGATGACAGACTGACTTCTGTTCAGTTATTTGAATGAGTTTCTCCATACATATCTATTTGTGAGTTTGCATGGCCATTCAATCTTAAAATAGTTAATAGTAAATGAACTTGGCTTGCTGTCCTCAAAGGAGGCTCGATCTAAACCCTCTATGACAGGACAGCGCAGAGGGAGAATAAGAGAAATAGAGGAGGAGATGGGGAGGAGGAGGGATGCTCGAAGAATTGTCGCTGCCTACAGTACAGGTCAAAAGATTGGAAACATTACAGAATAAGTTTCTTCTGCTCATCAAGCCTGCATTTATTTGATCAAAAATACAGATTTAAAAAAAAAAAAAAAAAAAAATATATATATATATATATATATATATATATATATATATATATATATATATATATATATATATATATATATATTGTGATATATTATAACAATTAAATTATTAAAATATTATACTTTAAATTATTTATTTCTGTGATCAAAGCTGAATTTTCAGGATCATTACTCCAGTCTATCACATGATCCTTTAGAAATCATTCTAATATGAAGATTCATTATCAAAGTTGGAAACAGTTCTGCTGCTTAATATTTTAATATTTTCATAACCTGTGATACTTTTTTAGGATACTTTGATGAATAAAAAGTTAAATATATATATATATATATATATATATATTTAAAAAAAAAATAGAAATCTTCTTTAACAACAATATACACTACTGGTCAGTAATTTGGGGTCAGTCATTTTTTTTTCTTTCTTATTTTGAAATAAATCAATACTTTTATTCAGCAAGGATGTGTTAAATTGATAAAAAGTGATAGTATAGAAGATTTATATTATTAGAATTTTTTTTTGTTTTGTTTTTTTTTGAATAAATGCAGTTCTTTATAACCTTTTATTCATCAAATATATTAGGCAGCAGAACTGTTTCCAACACTCATAATAAATCAGAATATTAGAATGATTTCTAAAGGATCATGTGATAGACTGGATGTCACATGTGACACTGAAGACTGGAGTAATGATCCTGAAAATTCAGCTTTGCATCACAGGAATAAATTATTTTTTAAAGTATATTCAAATAGAAAACTATTATTTTAAGTTGTAATAATATTTCACAATATTACTGTTTTTTTTTTTTTTTTTTTTTTTGATCAAATAAACACAGCCTTGATGAGCATTAGAGACTTCTTTCAAAAATATAAAAATTCCAAACTTTTGACCTGTACTGTATACGCTCATAATGATGATTGACAGGACTGAATGTTTAGGGCTCCTCCGTTTTGGAACTTCATTTATTGTGATGTTACATGAACATGCTCTTAAATACCACATATAAACAAAGCAAAATGTGACTGGTCACTTTTCACATTCATCAGACAGTTTCTTACCATATAAATAGGCAGATTAAACTGCAAAATGGACGTGTTTATGCCAGTGGTTAAAAATCTGATACACAATCAACAAACTCTCATGACAATTTGTAACTATTTTAAATTTTGTCAAATTGGTGACTTGTTAGGGTCCGGGTGAGGAAGGAGACAAGCCAAGCGAAGTACCAAAATAACAAAGGTTTATTTAACAGGAGAAAACTCAAAACAAACAAGAAACAGTGTGCTGGTGCACAAACAATAACCGACACAGACATGAGTAAGAAGGGGAACTAAATACACACAGATGAACACAAGACAGGTGATGCAGATAATGATGATGATGAACAGGTGGGTAATGAAGGGAGTGAGTTCAGGTGTGGAAACAAGGAGGATTCTGGGAACTGTAGTGAAGACAAGACGATGACAGACGGTGAATGTGAAATTACTCCCCCCTCCCCGAAGGCGCGTCTTCGCGCTGTAAAATATCCTAAGGGGTGGGAGGGTGGGCGCCCTGGAGGCAGATGAAGGCGTGGTTGCCCAGGACAGGAAGCCTCCAGGGCGGAGCTGGCTGCTCGGGGAACCAGAGTAGAGCAGGCTGTGGGCGTGGCCACGGCGGAGCTGTCGGACCCTTGGGCATCCATAGCGGAGAAGACCCCGGAGGCAGATGAAGGCATGGTTGCCCAAGACAAGAAGCCTCCAGGGCGGAGCTGGCTGCTCGGGAACCAGAGTAGAGCAGGCTGTGGGCGTGGCCACGGCGGAGCTGTCGGACCCTTCGGGCAGCCATGGTGGTGCGGACCCTTCATGTGGCCATGGCGGTGCGGACCCTTCAGGTGGCCATGGCGGAGAAGCCCCTCGGGTGACCGTGGCCCCTCGAGTGGCCAGGACGGAGCTCTATGGCCCCCCCAAAAAAATATTTGGGGAAAGTCCCGGGTTTTAACACTGGACAGGAAGAGGCAGGGGGCGAAAGTGGCTCTGGGCTGGACAGGACCAGTGATGAAGGCGGCTCTGGGCTGGACAGGACCAGCCGCGAAGAGGGCTCTGAGCTGGACAGGAACAGCGGTGAAAACGCCTTTGGGAAGACTGGCTCTGGCTCTTGCTCGAAGACTGGCTCTGGCTCTTGCTCGACCGGGCAGTCGACCCCCCGACTCGGAACAAGACTCGGAACTAGATTCGGAACTGGACTCGGAACTGGATCTGGCCTCTCTGGGCCAACAACTGTCTCAGGCTCGGCGGGCATGACGCGAACTGCCTTATCTTCGGCAGATCTGGCGTGAAGTGCGGGCTCGGCTGGACTCGGAAATGGACTCAGAACTGGATCTGGCCTCTCTGGGCCAACAACTGTCTCAGGCTCGGCGGGCATGACGCGAACTGCCTTGGCTTCGGCAGATCTGACGTGAAGTGCGGGCTCGGCTGGACTCGGAACTGGACTTGAAACTGGAACTGGATCTGGCCTCTCTGGGCCAACCACTGTCTCAGGCTCGGCGGGTATGACGCTCTCAATCTCAGGCGCGGCGGGCATGACGCGAACTGCCTTATCTTCGGCAGATCTGGCGTGAAGTGCGGGCTCGGCTGGACTGACGTGAAGTGCAAGCGCGGCTGGACTGGCATGATGCAACAGATCGCGGCTATCCTGAGCCAAAGCCGCGACCTGTCCAGTGAGCTCCCAGCTCATGATGTGGTCAGTTATTCTGTTAGGGTCCGGGTGAGGAAGGAGACAAGCCAAGCGAAGTACCAAAATAACAAAGGTTTATTTAACTGGAGAAAACTCAAAACAAACAAGAAACAGTGTGCTGGTGCACAAACAATAACCGACACAGACATGAGTAAGAAGGGGAACTAAATACACACAGATGAACACAAGACAGGTGATGCAGATAATGATGATGATGAACAGGTGGGTAATGAAGGGAGTGAGTTCAGGTGTGGAAACAAGGAGGATTCTGGGAACTGTAGTGAAGACAAGACGATGACAGACGGTGAATGTGACATGACTAATGTGTATGAATTTGTACAATCTCATTAGTATAATGTTTTTGTGCCCCACTGATGGTTGGGTTTAAAGGTGGACCTTGATGCTTATTAACAGCATCCAAAAGCCACATAGAGGCTATAGAGGAATAATCCTTTGCGACTCGTTTACAGTCGGTCGTCATTTCCATCAAAAAGACTGATGAACTTAGCTTGCTTTTGATTTTATTTTGATAAGCTATAAAGCTTGATATGGCATTCAAACCGATGCAATACGGTCAACAGAAAGTTTGCTCCCGCTACTCGCCTCTTCCAACACTCTCAAACAATCCACCATAAAGACAGCAGAAGTGATCCGCTGTGCCCATGTGACACTGAATAACCAATAAGAAATAACAAAGAATGAACGCTCCTAATGCTTACTTTTTTCAACAACAACGGTTTAAACAAAACAATCGGTTACTCATAAAATAGTTGCGTTTTCTCATGAGATTTAGTAAAACTACACGACACTAGTATAAGAAAGCTTTAGAGGTATAAAGTACAATTCATAATATCAGTATTTTTCTTATGATTTGGTTTGCTATATTCTTATTATTTACAGCATTAAACACAAATTTTCTTGTGTTTGTAGACGGTGAGGTGATTCTGGAGAGTTCTGTTGATCCTGTGATTGAGGGAGAGACTCTGACTCTACACTGTTTACATCGATCTACAAACTCCCCGATCCTCAGCGCTGATTTCTATAAAGACGGATCACTGATCCAGAATCAGACGACAGGAGAGATGAGCATCACTACTGTCTCAAAGTCATGTGAGGGTTTCTACTACTGTAAAACAGAGAGAGGACAGTCACTCCACAGCTGGGTCTCAGTCAGAGTCAGAGGTCAGTGACGATCAGTGATGATATTATTGTAATATGATCATACAGGATCACGTCACTCACGGACAGATCTGTGTGTTTGTCATGTTCTTCAGTCTCAACAGCTTCATCTTCTCTTCTGGTCATTGGTGTGTCTGTAGGATTGAGTGTTTGCTTGTTGTTCTTCATCTCACTGGTTCTGCTGTGGAGACACAAACACAAGAAAGGTGTGGAGCAGTTCATCACATGTTATGAATTATTAAACCACATGAACAGCAACAAATGGAAGATACAGTTTCTGAAGCCTAGAGAGTCACTGCATGTTTATTAATAAATGAGCAGTTAATGCATGTAATCAGATTATATGTGAGTGACAAAACTCTTACTGTGACCATAATGATCTTTGTCTCTATTGTAGATCAGCCCTGTAACATTCAACAGACATCAGTCCCGAATCCATCTGGAGAATCTCAAGCGTTAAACTCTCCTCTGCAGTCTGGTCAGATGCAATAACAAATGATTTATATTTATTTATTAATGTTTTTTCCCCCCTTTTTAGACTGCCTTGCTTTTAAACTTTCTCCTTCTTTGCTGTCCAGCAGATTCTGATCACATTTATGATGATGTGACTCCAGTGAATAGTGGAAATAAAGGTTGAGTCTTAAAAATTATTATAAAATATCTACACATGCATCATGAAAAAATCAACAATAATCATTAAATCTGTGATTGACTTGTTCCTTGTTGTTGTTTTTTCAGACGTCACAAATTCAGAGGTCACTGTTAAGAAAAACATATCTGCGGATAAAGGTTAAAAACCCTCTTCAATAGAGTCATTAACCAATAACATTTATGCAATTTTAGTTAAATATAAAAATAGAATTTTTTTTCTTCTAATTAACTAATTATATTTTTCTTGACAAAATCATAATGTGATGTACTCAGAAGTTGGAGCAAAAGTAAAGAAAAGCAAAGGTGAGATCCTGTTTTTCCTGAAGTACAGCATATTTCCAGCATATTCTGAATAATCTGATTTATTTTCTGTTCTGTATTAGATATTAATACTGCAGGACCCAGTGATTTGACTTACGCACAGATCAATATACAGGACAAAAAGAAAAGCAAGAGCAAAGGTAAACGCTCAACAAACTGCATCTAAACACAACTGTCTGAATGAATCATCACACTAATGATTATATATTATCAGACAAAGAGAACAATTTACTATCATTAACAGAACTGATAAAGACCTTCATTTTGGAAATGTAACAACAGTCTCAACAATCAGATATTTACTGAACCTGCTAATAAATGTCCATTGTGGTTTGAGAGGTTCTGTTCTCTCTTGATATAATCATGGATTATCAGTTATTATTGTAGTTGCAGATGTAAAGCGTGTGTTTATTCTCTGTTTCTCTTGTTCACTGTCAGGGAAGAGCAGCGAGTCTGGAGACACTTTATACTCTGAACTGAAGAACAACACAGATAGAGGTGAGAGAAACAGAGTCAAGCTTCATCACTGTTAAAGTTGAACTATTAAACATCAACAGATCAGAATGATTCATAAAGTCATGTGGATCATTGAGGAAGTGTGAAAATCTCATCATAACATTTGTGTTCTTCAGGTGCCGATGCTGGAGTCGGTGATGCAACATATGCTCAAGTTTTAAAGAAGAAAGGTCACAAAACCAATAAAACACGTAAGATTTTTTGTTGCAAGGATTTTACAGTCACTGATGAGAAGTTCACAATTTGCACTTTCACAATATAAATCTGTTTTTAGTGATTCCTTTCAGTTATTTGTGAGGATCAGGTTCATTGTGATCTTAAAGCTGTAAATCATCAACAGCATGAGCTCAAATCAGAGCTTTTTATTGTCCACGTTTCCCAGATAACTGGAACGTTCTTATAACTTTAGCTATTTTTCTGACAAGGTTCCTAACTTTTCTCCTTAATTTATTAAGGATCACTAATTATCTGGGTTAAACATGTCTTACGGTTGGATGTTACACAGTAAAATCCCCTGTGTTTAATGAACAGCTCTGAGTGAGCATTAGTGATGACACCTGATGTTAAAGGTGGGAAAGCCGTTTTTGAAATACGCTGTTGGCCAATGTTGATGTTTGAAATCAACCCAAACAAACACACCCCTTCATCATTGCTCCGCCTCCAAAACTCCGCCTCCAATCCTAACAGCCCGAGTCGATCTCGAACCCCGATCCCCTGCAAGCGAGGCGAGTGCACTAACAATGACTGTATAAACTGCATTCACTAGCAGTCGTCAGCGTGACTCTAACAAGCTGACCTCCTTTACACATGCAATCCAAGAGTAGAAGTTTTTTTTTTTTTCATCATAGCAGAAGCGCAAAAAAATAATGCTTACTGAAAAATAAAGCGAATCAAAACATGGGCCCGATTTTAACGATCTGAAATGCAAGTATCAACTGTAACAATATTAGCTCAAAGGGGAAATATTAATAATCCATAATGACCAATTATGATTAATTATTAATTTTGGGTCAGTTAATTAGATTAAAGGGATAGTTCACCCAAAAATGAAAATTCTGTCAGTAATTACTCACCCTCATGTTGTTCCATCCCCGTAAGACCTTTGTTCATCTACGGAACACAAATTAAGATATTTTTGATTAATTCTGAGAGCTGGATCACTCCTCCATAGGCTTCTAAGGGACTGAAACTTGCTGGCCCAGAAAAGTTATTAAAGAGATCGTTAATATAGTTCAAGTGACTCCAGTGGCTGTGTGCTGCCCCTCCAACCAAAAGAGAATCGAGACAACCCTACCCCTTCACGGGAACGCGCAAAACGGAGGGGTCAAGGGCAAGGGGTGAACTGAGATTGAGCCTAAGTCTGCAATAGTGCACTGTTCTGTACAGCCTTGTAATTCATTGTATTTTTCAAAAATCTAATTTTCTATTCAGTGCAATATCAGTACAGGGTTTTATAAATACAGAGGTCCCAAAAGTGCATCCCAAAGTGTCCCAAAGAACATCTGTGTTAAATAGGAATCCATTGTAATAAAGTTATTCTCATTATGGGCACAGTATGCAATAGGCTATAGCTCTACCTGCTCTCCTCTCTCATCTCCATCTCCTTCTCTCGTTCTTCTTCTCTCAGTCGCTTTATCTTTACCTGTAAATCTCCCCTTCCTGAAGCTGAGCTTAGATTGATACAGTCTTTGCAAAGTGATTATTTATGTCGGTCGTTTAACATTTCTATCGTAAAACAGCCGTTTAGTTTAACCACTTGCACCTTATCTCGTGAAGCGTCGCGTTGGGATTCGCGCGCGGCCGCGGCTCGCGCTTCTGTGAACATAAATCCCGCTTGCTTTGATCGGTCATCTCAAACATTTTTCCATTGCCTACGAGCGGTGTTTGAGTGCTGAAGCAGCTCAGATGATGAGGTCGGTTATCGCCGCCATATGCGAATCATTGCAGCACCAAATTAGAGTTAATATTAGGCAATTATTTCACAGCGTTCATTATACACACAGGAAAAATGACCGGAGACCTCAATGGTCGGTACGGCCCTGACTCGTAGGTTATTTGGCCGCTTCAGTTTCTAGAGATGTTTTATTATTCTGGCCTTTTCAGCGCCGCCTTTGCGCCTATAGGCTATTATCCTCGTTTTGTATCTCTTATTTTTTGTTAGCACATCTCTAACAAAGTGACTTTTTTGGGGGGGGGGGGGGGGCTGCCAGAAAAAAATAATAAAAAAAATAGTGGGGCTGCGCTATGACTGGAGCCTATAGGGAAAGCATTCAACCCAGTGCCATGACAACACCGGCCCTCCTGGCCAATAAAACAGACCGGCCCACCGGGAATTCTCCCGGTGCTCCCGATTAGCCAATCCGGGCCTGGACTCGAGCCAGAGAATATATGCTGTATGAGATAGAACAGGTATAGTGTAGTTTAATTATGGTGTTATCTGACCATAATCCGATTTTATGTACTGTTTCTCTTCCTTGTCAGCCGAGAACATTTTGTGCAGCTAAAAGATTGTATGGTCCTCTAATACCTAATTCACATGTAGATTTTAATGTGTCTTTTGTGGAGAAGCTGCAGTATAGGAAAATGGACCTATTATCTCCACATCTTGGTGTAGAAGAAACTATTAATAGTTTTAATATTATATGCACAGAAACACTAGACTGTATTGCACCTTTGAGACAGGTGAGCAAAAAAAATAAGTCTCCCCCTTGGTACAATGAACATGTTAAATCTGTGCGAAGAGAGTGTAGAAGATGTGAACGTAAATGGAAGAAAGACAAACTACAAATTTCGTATGAAATTGTAAGAGACTCCTTAGGTAAATTCCAACAGGCTGTGAAAACTGTTAGGTTCAGATTTTTCTCAGACATTATTGAGAAGAATCGTCAAAACCCAAGAGTCCTTTTTTCAACAATTGATGTATTTCTAAACCCTAGATTAGAGGTCCCTGGAGTTATACCTATGGATTTATGTGAGAATCTTTTGGAGTTCTTTGTCAGACGTATATCGGACATCCGAAGGAATATACAACAGTGTTCATATGAGCCTATGGATATACCTGTAACTCATGTTGTGTTGTCTGATTTTGAGCCTATTTCCTTATCCACACTTTTAGATATTGTTTGTAAGTTAAAGCCGACAATCTCTCCACAAGATATTATTATTTAAGAAAGTTTTTGAACTGAATGGTCCATTTGTATTATCAATAATTAATAAGAGTCTATTGTCTGGAATTGTTCCAACTTATTGTAAACATGCTATAGTGCATCCGTTGCTGAAAAATGCTAATTTAGACAAGAGTGTGCTGTGCAATTATAGACCAATCTCAAAGCTTCCCTATCTAGCTAAGATCCTGAAGAAAACAGTCTTTATCCAACTTGAGTCTTTCCTTACTGACAATACTATCGGTGAAGTTTTTCAGTCGGGGTTCAAAAAACAACATAGTACAGAATCTGCATTATTAAAAGTATTTAATGACGTTTTTATGGCCACAGACACTGGGGACGTGACCTTACTTCTACTATTAGATCTTACAGCAGCGTTTGACACAATTGACCACAATATTTTAATTTCACGCTTAGAAAATTATGTAGGTATTCGAGGTATTGTCTTAAATTGGATTGAGTCCTACTTCCAAAATAGAAGTTTTTCAGTGCAAATGGGAGAATGTACATCGAGCTCAGTGCCTTTATCATGCGGTATTCCCCAAGGATCTATTTTAGCACCAGTCTTTTTTTGTCAGATGATAGCCTACTCAGTTGTATCTACCCTTAAAACCAACTGTCCCTGCTGCTGTTGAAAGGCTGGCAGAGTGTCTTGGGGAGATTAAAAGGTGGATGTCTGCAATTTTTTTTGTGTCTAAATGAATCAAAAACTGAAATGATTTTATTTGGTCCTTCAGAGTCCACTGACACATCTAAAATTAAATTGGGCACACTATCCCCTTATCTGAGGCATCAAGTAAAAAACTTAGGTATAATCTGCGATAGTGCACTGAAATTTGATAAACAGATAAATCAAGTAGTCAAAATGAGTTTTTTCCAGTTAAGATTAATCGCTAAAATTAAGTCCTTTGTAACACGGAAGGACCTGGAAAAGTTAGTTCATGCATTTATTTTCTCAAGATTGGACTATGGCAATGCATTGTATTATGGTATTCAACACAAAAGTTTAAACAGACTACAACTAGTCCAAAATGCGGCCGCAAGATTACTGACAGGCACTCGGAAAAATGAGCATATTACCCCTGTATTAAGAGAACTACATTGGTTGCCGGTTTCCTATAGGATTCATTTTAAGATACTTTTATTTGTTTTTAAGGCCCTTCATGGTAGTGCTCCGACATATAGCTGATCTAATCCAGGTGAATAAACCAAAGAGAACACTGCGCTCAAGTCATTAAACCTCTTGGTAGTCCCGCGGACGTATAGGAAAATGAGAGGAGATCGCTCTTTTGCAGCCGCTGCTCCCAAGCTGTGGAATAGTTTACCTCCTTATATTAGAGAATGTTCCTCTCTTACAGAGTTCAAACAACATCTGAAAGTTTACTTTTTCACTTTGGCATTTGATCATTCATGAGTGCTGTGCTAGTGGTGTGTAATAGGTAATTATTAATGCCGCTTAGATTATGAGGTTGTCTATGGCAATGTTTAGAATTTAAATGTGTTTTTATGATTGCTATCTTATTCTTTGTACAGCACTGTGGTCAACTTCTGTTGTATTATTGTGTGCTTTATAAATAAATTGAACATTGAACAATTATGGTTATAACTTATTTGTCATCTGCTTTTATCCACTATTAATACAAGCCTGCTGTAGCAAACCCCGTCCGAATGATGACCAAAATAACGTTATACTGATGAGTTCAGTGAAGTTTATTGTACATCACACAAAAGATGAAGCGTTAGTTTTACTCCAGAGAATCACTGTAAGACCTGAATAAACACAGTATAAGAAGTGCGTATTAAAGTCTTATCCATAAACTCCCTCTCTCTCTCCCTTTCATTATCATCAACATACACAGCGAAGTACACAAAACACTCGTTACAACTAACAGTAAACAAATATATACACACCTTTTCAGTGGGTGCTTAATAAACTGGTAAACCTTATATCCGTAAAATGACTGGATGAGCTGTCATAAAGTGCGCGCTCTCACTTTCATTTCTGCCGTGGTCAGTAACGTAAGTCCTGTCACTCTGGAGACCGTAAGCTGGATCACGAACAGTACAGATCCATCCTCGAGTAACATTGAGAGTAAATGAAGACTGCTATGTTCATTCTTACATCCAACAACAGCACACCTCAATCGCTTAGGAGACATTCTTGTCTACAGCTGCTCAAGCGTCGAAACACTGGCGGACTCTGTGTCCAGCTCACTCATGGCGGGTCTAGGCTCAAACTGCAGTGTCAATCAACAGTCGTGGGAGGGGCCTGTGCAATTCTACGTCACATTGCACCGAATCTGAGAACAGCTCATTCTGAGACTGCTTATGATTTATTGAGATTGTAAAAAAACCACTGGGTGGATTTTTATCATTCTAGGGTGGTTTTGCTCACACACTGCCAACACACATTTATGTTCAAACACCATGTAAAAGTGAATTTTGCATAATAGGTGCCCTTTAACCAGAGTTTTGCTCATAGACTGTAAAAAAATATGGATGTAGCGTCCGTGACATCACCCGTAGGTTTCTGAAGAGCATTTTTGAAGCCTAAAGTGGCCGTCGCCATCTTGGAGCTTATTCAGTCCATTTTAAATTCTGATTTTGGCCGCCTCTCAAATGGGTTAAACCATAGATATATATATATATATTTCCTATGAAGTTCAAGTAAATGCGCTAGAAAATCCGCGCTCATTCAAGGATGTGGATTTATTGCATGGACTGAGATAGCGCCGACACCTGCAGGATTTCACCTGACGGTACATAAGCATATTATAATCAATCTGTTCCGTGAGAACTCCAAAAAGCAACGAAATTGTCAGACATCCATTAGTGCATGTTCACAGAGGAAAACAACTGAAATACAGCGCTGGTTGTTCTCTCGAACGATACTCGACGACAACGACGGAATCCTAAGCCGCGGGCGCAGTAATGGGTGTATTAAATTGTATGACATAATCCCGAAAAAAAAGCACAAAAAACTGCAGAGATGGCAAGTTCAGCAGCTAACATTTGCTGAGGTGAAGTGACGGCTATAGTAACAGCAGACAAACGGCTAGCAGTGACATCAGCGGCAATCCACCTGTCACTCAAGTGGCCACTGGCCACACCCTTAATTATGCAGAACTTTAAATATTAATCAACGAAACGGATGAGTTATAAACAAATTCACCCCCCTCACAGTTGTTATGAAGGGCAAAATTAGCTGTATTGACCAAAGCCATAGAGAACCAGGCTGTAAACATGTTTTTTTTTCTGCTGTAAAGTTGGTAATTTTAACATGAGGGAGATACAGATTTGACTCACTTGTAGAGCTGGGCGATTTTTTTTTTTTCCCTAAAAAACTCGATTTACGATTCGATTCGATTTTTTTTCCCCCATTTAAAACAAAATAACTGCGAACTGTAAATATATTTTAAAAATATATATTTATTGTATTTAATTAAAGTGCATCAACATAAACAAATTTTTGTTTGTCTGTTAGGATAGTCACTGTCAGATTACACGATTTTGACTCCTAAAAATCTTGTCATGTCGTGGACAAGAAACATATCAGACTACACGTTGTTTTACGACCAGTCATCGCGAGCCATCTCACACACTCATTCACTCGCACATATAGGCTACACAAGCTCACTCACATATAGCCTACACACACACACACACTCACTCTAAAAAATCGATTTTTTGAAAATATGAATCGATTTGACCTACCAACTCGATTTTTAAATCAAATCGATTTTTTCCCCAGCCCTACTCACTTGTGCAGCCAGCCTCAAGCGGCCAGTCAATGAATTGCAGTTTAACTCACTTCCGTGTTGGTTTCAAGAGAGAGACGGGGAGGTTGCCGCTTGGTTTTGCTATACTAACCAAATGGTAAAGTATTGTAATCAATCCACCATAACAAAACATGGTTTCTAAACTTTTGCTATAATAAAAACCATGGTTAATTTAGCAAAGGACCCTGGGAACATGTCCTTAAAAGAACAGCTCATCCAAAAAATATATAGTTCTCTCATTATTTACTCCATGTTGTTCCAAAACTGTATGAATTTCTTTTGTAGAACCTTAATTAAGATATCTTGAGAAATGCCTTCATTGTTTTGTTTTGTTTTCCCATACAATGGGTTCCAATGTTGTTTTATTCCCAACATTCTTGTGTTTCACAGAAGTCATACAGGTTTGAAAATACTTTCCTTTTGAAAGGACATTTATTTTTGGGTCAGCTAGGCCTGTGAACTCAAATTGTCTGGAGGGTTTGAACCAGTGTGCCTTTAAGCAGAGTTTACATACATGGGGGGTGGTACATAGGGGGTGGTGTGGCGCAATGGATTAGACACATGCCTTTGGTGTGAGAGACCCGGGTTCGAATCCACTGTGAGACACCAATGTGTCCCTGAGCAAGACACTTAACCCCTAGTTGCTCCAGAGGCGTGCAACCTCTGACATATATAGCAATTGTAAGTCGCTTTGGATAAAAGCGTCAGCTAAATGAATAAATGTAAATGTAAATGTAAATGTACATGGATTTCTCTGCGACGTCATCACTGCTTGCGCACGCAACCTGGAGGCAGAAAGACCCGCGGTCTTCATACCGGAGTAAAGGGTTTAGGCTAGTAGCATAGTGGTGGTGTTGTCGCTAAGTCAAAATGCCAAGGAGTTGTTGCGTAATTTATTTACATGCAGGCCTATCTGTTGTGTTTTATCTGCTCATTTAAATTATACATGTTGCAAGTAATTCCAAATCTAGGCAAATGGAAGAGTGGGACAGAAGGAGGAAGTTGTATGTTATATTCTTTCTATTCATAATTTGACGAGCTGCACATGACCACATAGCACGTAGTTGTATGCATCAAGGGATTTGTACACTCTAATAATTTCTCTTGTATACACACTTGGTGTCTGAATAAGATAATTATATATATATATATATATATATATATATATATATATATATATATATATATATATATCAGGCCATACAATTGCTGGACACTTCTTGTCATCCACAATCCAAAGATCGTCATGTATTGCGTAGGGATCCGGCAAGATCTCACCATTGCTGAGAGTAAGTTTTTTAATATAATCGCCACGGTCGGAGGTACTAAGGCTTCCCACATAATCCATCGTCAAATCTTTGATTTACAGTAAAGTAACGTTATATGTGTGCAGTCATGAAATGTTGCAGGTCGTAAAGTAACGTAAACAAGGTTAACTTATATAAAAGCAGATTCGGGCTCTATAGATGCTGCACTGCTAACATTTGCTATTACATTACTAACTTAGTCTAACATGATAATTCATACATGCATCACAGTATGTCCGGATTTTGATTCGTAAACAGTTGGACGTTTTACATAATGTTATATTAATATGAAACACAAACAAACAGATCCAACTCTGAAATTGCCGTTTATTATTGAGTCAACAAGAAATTACAAACAATGCGAAATCTACGTTAATTACAATGTTCTTTTACAGAACTCGGCATAACAGATAGCGGTTTTCTGCCTCCTGGATGCGCGTGCATCCGGTATTGTTTGTATACAAGAAACCCGTGTATGTTCTGCCTGTATTTCACGTGTATTTTAACCCTTGTGCATTGTTCAGATTCACTACCCTTTCGTTATTTTCTTGACTGAAAACAGCCACTACTTTAAACTACTGTAAAAATGTATCAGATAAATATTTTTTTCAATTTTTTTTTGAATAAATAAATTAATCAACCTCAGTCCTGATCAAAACTACTAAATGTTTTTTTTTTTTTTTTTTTAAATCAGGATTTTAACTCTTTAATTGCCAAATTCATAAATGATGTCACTGATTTGGGAGAGAGAAAAAAACACACAAAATGAGTTATTTTCAATATAAAATGTGAATGTGGACTGGATTTTTTTTTTTTTTTTTTACCTTTTATCACAGTCTTGGACATGTCAAAGATTAGAAACAACATTGGTTTTGATGCATTGTTAGTTTTTGTGCAGCATCAGATGTGAACTTTTTCTCCCTCATTTACTGTTCGTGGCTGTTTTTGCCCCATTGACTTCCATTATAACCACATTTTTTTGATTGCAAAGCCATGACACCATATAATCATGCATTTTTGATTGTTGATGGTTTTCCCTGTTGGGAAGAGGTAAAATTCGTCATTTTTACTGTTGATAACCAGGTGGCACCATTAACCCTTTAGATAGGCCTGTGCAAAAAAAACACGCTTAGTTTCTGGCTTTTACAATGTCATTTATGTCATAAATCTCTTTATCAGTGCAGAATAGTTTTCCAAACTGAAATTGCTGAAAGAGAAATAAACTAACGAAAGTCAAGAGCCCAACTAAATCAAACACTGATCACCATAATGGTAAATGAAACAATAAATCATCAACATCTAAACCTCTGTTAATTCGCAGTAAGAACTTCTGTAGACGTCTGACAGAAATAAAGTCAGTCTGGTTAGTAATAGGTGAAGCTGGTAATGCTGTTTGTGGAGTTGTTTAATCCTCCTCTGTGAGATCTTCAGAGATTTAAAGTATTTTATCTTCAGTTGATTTCATCTAAGACTGTGGCTGGAGTCAGTTGTAGTTTCTGTTCTTGTTGTTTCACTTTCCTTCAGTGATTCTGCTTGTTAACAGCAGGCGTCCGGATGTTTGAAAGAATGTTTTAGGAACATCATACTATCCTTTTAAAAACATTCCTCTAACATTATGAAAACTGGACATTTTAACGTTTCGATAACCAAAACATAATGTATGGAAAACATTCTTAGAACTATAATTTGTGGGACTTAAATAATAATTCAAACTGCGTTCTCTTTTTAAAGGTCCCTGAGAGCAGTGAAGAAAACAGATGGCAAGAGAGAAACACCAGCAGAAGAAATGAACCTGAGTCCAACTGCTCATGACTGAATGAAAGAGAACTGCACTGCATTATCTGCATACATATTATATAAGGAAATCTAGCTTTAATATATACTAAAACATTTTCTCTAATGAGCATTTATTTTTAACACGTCTTATTAATTAGTGCCTGTATTTTTGCCAAAACAAGATGATTTTTCTTATAGCATACATGTGTTGCATTACAAGTAACACATATTTTTATGCATTTAATCTCACTTTATATTTACTTGCTGCTGACCTTCGATGATTCAGTTACACCATAAGCAAAAAATGACTTTATATTTGTTGTTATTATTGCTGAAGAAAGTGTTAAACTCTCTTCACCTGCATCATATTCTTCTGCAATCTTGAATGGCAGCAGCTGAAGAGTTTGTTTGAGCGCCCTCTATTGTACACGCGTGGATTTGCATTTCCTTCAGCCTTATTATTTCAATGTTGGTGTGAAAGGGCCTTTACATTTGCCCAAAAATATGTTTTTATTTTTATTTTAATAATAATAATAATAATAAACAGCCCATGTGAGGAAAAGGTATTTTTCGTAAAAAGTACATTTTTAAGGGAGTAATGTTATATTGTCATTTATTACTTTTCAAAGTAACTCTCCCTGACACTGTTCATATATAGCCTACTGTTTTCTTACTTTCATTTATTTCATATTTGCTGTTATTTGCTGAAGTTAACAAACTGTAAGCTTTCTATTTGATAAATAAAGAGTGACATGACATTTTCTTTGCGTGACTTTTTCATATTTGTTAACTTAAGATTACAAGGGTTGAAAAAAAAATGTATACAAATTTTGTTTCTAGATTGTTGTTATTCTTAAGAACAAAAGTTATGACCATATTCTAAAAAGTTCAGGTCAGGTTCAGGTGTTTTCAGTGTATTTTCTGATTCTCTGATGCTGGGACTAAATTGCCCAACAAAGGAAAAGTAACTACACAGAAAGCATTTGATCGGGTAGATTGGCCATTTTTAGAACAAACATTAACTGAGATGGGCTTCAGTGAAACATTTACCTTTTGGTTTCGGCTGTTGTACAAGAACCCCAAATCAAAAATTAGAGTTAACGGACAATGCTCTGACTTTTGTGATATAGAGAGAGGCGTAAGAGAGGGTGATTCTCTCTCACCCATTCTCTTTGCTCTCAGTATCGAGCCTCTAGCGGAGGCAATAAGACAGGATGTCCAGATTGAGGGGGTTGAGGATAGTGGGGGCAGGGTTCATAAAAGTTCCCTTTTCGCTGACGATATCCTGCTCTTTATAAAACATCCCCTTACTTCAATACCTCGACTAATGCAATGCCTAAAAGATTATGGAGACATTTCTGGATACAAAATTAATCAAAATAAATCAGAGGCAATGATGATATCAGGAATATGGCCTAAACAACTAAACGAGATGGTGTCACTGATCTAAACAAGGATTTAGGTACTTGGGGATTATTATCACACCTGAAACTACAAGACTTTTTGAGGCAAACTATAATAAGCTAATTAATCAAATAAGGAGTGATCTAGTTCGTTGGGAAGTTCTTCCTTTATCTCTGAGTTGAGACCGTAAGGATAAACCTGCTCCCACGTTTCCTATTTCTATTCCAGTCGTTGCCCATAAGAGTTCCAATTTCCACTTTTAATATATTAAACAAATTAATTTCTCAATTTATATGGCAACACAAAAGACTCAGAATTAAACTTAAAACACTTCATCTGGCTAAAAATAAAGGAGATTTGGCTTTGCCAAATATAAAATTGTATTATTGTGCAGCTCAACTAGCAGCAACTTGTGACTTGGATCAGTGGAGATGAGGAAGCAAAGTGGACTCGAATAGAGCAAGGGGAAGTAAAGGGTGCACAACTGTCTGCCCTACCCTTTATGGATCTAAAACATGTCAATAAAATGAAGATTGAAAATGAATGGATAAAACATACAATAAAGGTATGGGCAGAAGTAAAGAAAATGCTTAAGGATGTTGGATCAATTTCTCGAGCTGTGCCCATAGTGGGTAATGTAGATTTTCCACCTTCACTGTGTGACCATGGTTTAGGAGATGGGCAGTTAAGGGCCTCTTTATTTTTAATCAGCTCTTTGAAGAAACACACTTAAAGTCTTTCACACAACTTCAGGAACAATTCAATCTTCCCTCAAGTGATTTTTATAGATATTTGCAAATAGGCATTACATTACAAACCAAGGAAAAAGAAAGAATTGGCAAAATCCCAATTGGCATAGAACAATATTTTATCACAATTTCAGAAAAAACGCCTCCCTGTTGGTAAACATGTTTCTCATCTTTATAAAAGATTGTTAACAGACATGGTTGGAAACACTTACAATATTAAGGAAAAGTGGGAAATATAAGCTAATAGAGGATGAGTTATGGGATAAACTCTGTTATAGGTGCCATAAGGGAATTAATAGGATTAATGGAAGGAATTTGACTGGAAAATTAAAATACGTTATTTTCATACTCCTCTGGTTATTTCAAATTTTGTAAAAGACCCCTCTGCAGCTTTATGCTGGAGACAATGTGGTAAAACAGGTGACCATACACATATATTTTGGGACTGTCCAGTAATCCTTGCGTATTGGAAAAATGTTAAAGAAGAGGAGAAAATTGTAAAAAGAGAAGTTCCCTCAAATGTACAGTTTTTCTTACTGGGTGTTTTATCAGTTGATGTTTTCAATGCTGACCAAAGATATATTTTACGTGTATTACCACTAATTGCCAAAAAAACATTACTGCTAATGTTTAGTCTGTGAAATCACCAACTGTAACTGAATGGAAACAGAGGCTAAAACAGATTGATATGATGGAAAAAAATTACTGCATCATTACAATTGAAAACTGATCTTTTTAATCAGAGATGGCACATGGTTAAAGAACATTTAAATCAATGAATTAAAATTTTTTTTTTTTTTTTTATAGGCCTACATTATATATTTTATATCATTATATGGCTGTATATTATTGTATCATGTTTGTTGATATATGAACATTCATATTAGGTGCAGCAATATATATACATATTTCTTATTATTATTATTATTATTATTCTCTGTATTATTCTTATTTTATCACTTGTCTCAGATAATGTTCCTTTTGTTTTGTGCTGTGAAAAAGATAAATAAAAAAAATAAAAAAGATTTATAAATAAATAAAAACAGACAGAGAGCTTGAACATACTGTTTGACTCTCATATGGGTGTTACAATTCACCCACTATTCTATTCATTTAAATTACATTAAGGTTGACAAATCAAAATGTGTGAACAACTAGTGAAAAATCTATAGTGCAACACAGACCTCTGATATACTATAGTAAAAAACACCTTAAACTGATTCAATCTGCATTTTATGAGGGAAGAGGAAGATGAACTATCTCAGTTACTACTGTAAACATCAGAGACAAGAAGCCGGATTGTCAAAAAAAAAAAAAAAAAACACATTCAAATATAAATGTTAATGATAATAATGTTTTTGCATTCACAACATTTGCTGAAGACAAAAGCCAATATGTTGTTAGAACATTCGTTTTTCTGTCTATATAAGAAAAGCAACAAATAGATTTAAAAGATATCTAGATTTTTTTTTTTTTAAGTACTTTATCTTACAGCAAAAATACAAAATGAAACCCTTGAAATAAGTCGATTTTATGTTATGACATGAATTTTAGTCTGGGAGCTTAAACCTTGTCTGCGAAACCAGCCATAAATGTCTTATATCTTATGTTCTACAACATCTTCCTCTATATAGGTAATTAAATCTACAATTCAAATGCTCTTAAAAGGAGAACATGAGAGAACAAAAAATAAGAAAAAACAACACTCTTTTAAGGACAATATGTGTGGCTCTTAAAAGAGCCTTTGTGTTGTGAGTTGAGCTGACTCCTCTACTTTGAGCTGGTGTATTTGGTCACAGCCTTTGTGCCCTCAGACACGGCGTGTTTGGCCAGCTCTCCGGGCAGCAGCAGACGCACGGCGGTCTGGATCTCTCGAGATGTGATGGTGGAGCGCTTGTTGTAGTGAGCGAGACGAGACGCTTCACCGGCGATGCGCTCGAAGATGTCGTTGACGAAAGAGTTCATGATTCCCATCGCCTTGGAGGAGATCCCGGTGTCGGGATGAACCTGCTTCAGGACTTTGTACACGTAGATCGCGTAGCTCTCCTTCCTGGACTTTCTGCGCTTCTTTCCGCCCTTGCCGGCGGTTTTAGTGACGGCCTTCTTCGAGCCCTTCTTGGGTGCGGACTTCGCTGGTTCAGGCATGATGATTCAGTCAGAGAAACTCAAAGACCAAAAAAGCTGTGATACTACAGGCGGGCTTTTATGCACTGCTCTATGCTAATTTCCAAAGGGAAGTACGGCCTTCTCTGATTGCTAGTTTTCCTGGACCAACCCATAGAATGATTTCATTGGTTATATTAAACGTTCCTTGACTTGTGGGACACCCAATCACAGGCTTTAAATGTTAATTCCGCCCATCGCCTCATGTCCTACTACCATCCCCCATTCTATAGTGTTTCTTTGTTTCATTTTCCAGCATTTTTCGTAATGCATTGCACTGCAGTATTAAATATTGAAGGTACAATATTGATAATTTCAGTTTAATCAACTTGAAAACAAAATACAATTCATACTGCAAAAGCACATATATTATTACTATATTTAATTGGCACATAAAGACCAGAAATAAGTGTTATAGTAACGATTTTATAACCACTTGGAAACTTGTTCTTTGTGTGTAAATGTGTGTGGCTCTTAAAAGAGCCGTTGGGTTTTCTTCTTCGTGGATCTCTTAACCCCCGAACCCGTACAGAGTGCGTCCCTGTCGCTTCAGCGCGTACACAACATCCATGGCGGTGACGGTCTTTCTCTTGGCGTGTTCAGTGTAAGTCACAGCATCACGAATGACGTTCTCCAGAAACACCTTCAACACACCGCGAGTCTCTTCATAGATCAGGCCAGAAATACGCTTGACGCCGCCACGTCGAGCAAGACGACGAATAGCGGGTTTAGTGATTCCCTGGATATTATCGCGAAGAACCTTTCGGTGACGCTTAGCGCCTCCTTTCCCGAGTCCTTTACCGCCCTTTCCTCTTCCTGACATGACTGTAGATATTCTTCAAATCACAACAGCAGATGATAGCAAAACTACTGGGGAAGAGGAGTTTATAGTCAGCTAGCGGACCTAGTTGAAACCACATTCATGGGCGGTTTTAGTACGTCACCAGTTGCGCATTACCAAGTCGAGGTCAGTCTTTTGATGCCTTATACTAGTGGAAATAAGTAGAATTTAAGTAATATTAATAATTCTGTATAACTATAGGGCTTCAGTCATTTTGACCCGCGAGGGAAGGATTTGTTACAGGTCGGAGAGGATGAGGGTTAATAACTATACATACAAACATACAAATGATATAACTAAATATAATATTATTATATTACATTCATTTCCTTACATTTGCTTTTGGATTTAAATATATAAAAATAGCATTTTTATAAGACCACCATGGCATATAGAAGTTCCTATTTAAAAACACCGTAATATGGAAATCATCTTTCATTGAGTCTTAAAAGAGCCTTTGGGTTTGTGTTTCTGCTGTGGATTTAAGCGCGCTCTCCGCGGACGCGACGGGCCAGCTGGATGTCTTTGGGCATGATGGTGACTTTCTTGGCGTGGATGGCGCACAAGTTGGTGTCCTGGACCGGGCCAAAGACAAAGCTAGAAAATAGATTAAATCAGTCTTATATTTGTCATAACCCATAATTGTTCGATTTATATTAACTAATATAAAAAATTGAGACGTGAAAACGAATAATCACATACAGTGCAAAAAATCTTTTCATAGCACAAAGGGGGAAAATAACCGCGCAGCGCCATATGTTCATAATGCAGCGTGTTGTTTGCTTTAAAAATTCTTAGATTTCATATACGTTTATTTTTAAAACAATATTAGCAACGTACGGTACAAAACTGATTTAATTCTATGCCGGGCTGATACCAACTTATATAGTGATACAATTTATGAAATAACTCTCGGAGGGAAATTGTGTGGCTCTTAAAAGAGCCTTTGGTTTGAAGAGAATCTTCCGTCAGTCTACTTGGCCTTCGCGGGCTTCTCGGTCTTCTTGGGCAGCAGCACGGCCTGAATGTTGGGCAACACACCACCCTGAGCGATGGTTACTCCACCCAGAAGCTTGTTCAGCTCCTCGTCATTGCGCACCGCCAGCTGCAGGTGTCGAGGGATGATGCGGGTCTTCTTGTTGTCCCGAGCGGCGTTTCCAGCCAACTCCAGGATCTCAGCGGTCAGATACTCGAGCACAGCGGCCAAATACACCGGAGCTCCGGCACCGACGCGCTGGGCATAGTTGCCTTTACGGAGAAGCCTGTGAACACGGCCGACGGGGAACTGCAGTCCCGCCCTGGAAGAGCGACTCTTGGCCTTAGCGCGAGCCTTTCCCCCGGTTTTACCTCTTCCACTCATTGCGGCTTAAGCTTGTTTACGATTAGCGAGAGGGACAAATTCAATGCAGTTGCCAGTTGTGAGGTGACTTATAAAAGAAAGCGTGACAGTCTCCTATTGGCTGAAATCTGAAAACATTCCCGGCCAATCAGTGATCTTCCCTCTGAACACCAAACCCCCCTTTCTGCTACTGACACTCAAACACGTCACGCTGTAGTTTCATTTAATGCCGCTAGTCTTCCTTTTAATGGGTGACTTTATTTTGATAATGATGATGATGATGATATGATAAAAATGTGTGATTACAAGTTAAACACTTCGGTCATTAAGCATAATAGCTTTAGTTTAATTGTATAAATATGTAAACATGTATAATATGTATTTATGTATAATATACATTTATGCATTTATGCATTAATACTTGAGACTTGATCAAAAACATAACATTCCCAAATGGGCCTGTTCATTTGCTTTCACTTGTAACATAAAGGAAAGCCAATGCCACTTTTGACCAATGAAATAACACTCTTTACTATTAACTAGTGGGTGGCTTCTAAAATAGTTTATTTTTTATTTTTTATAAAACAAGTAAAAAGACTGAGTTTATTTCTTTTTTTGGCTGCTGTCTTTTTAGGCTTGGCTGCTTTAGGTTTGGCCATTTTGGGTTTGGTTAAGGCTTTGCTGGTTTCTTTGTCTTCTTAAGGCTCTTCGTTGCCTTTTTAGCAGCGGTTTTCTTCACCTTCTTCAGAGATTTCTGTGTAACTTTAAGAGAAAGATGCAAAAGGTTTATAACTCAGTTCAGAATGACACCTTTTTTTTTCCACTGTTTCCACCAAGGCAGTACGGTTTTAACTCTTGTAGCTGTTGTGTATTAGTTGTCTATACTGATTACACTGAATTCGGGTAGGATTGGATTTTGTACCTAATCTTATTTATCTCAATATATAGGCTAATCATCTGTTGAACACCTATTATAGTTTTTTTCTGTATGCATTTATTGAGGTTTAATAACCATAAAAGTGATATCAACCAACGTTGGCAGCCCTTTAAATAAATGTCATTGTTCAGTCTAAATGAGTTCAGTTTCTCTCAGGTGGTTTCGCAGTAACTTTATAGCGGAAGTCATGGTACGTTCTGGGTTCTAACTTTTCAGAGGCCATGGGTGGGAGAAAACTGAAATTAGATTTACAGCAAAACACATCACTTACATTTTCACATGTTGCAGAGGCTTCTTTCAGCTCACTGAAGATGTAGTCACTTTAGCAGCTGCTTGTAGAGCAAATATGACTGTTAAAGTCTTGAGTTTAAGAGGCTTTGTTAAAAAGGTCATTAGTTATAAACCTTCTGATTAAATCTTTTTTTTTTTTTTTACCTACCTACATTTTCTTTCTTTTGTTCTTCTTCTTTTATTATTATTATTATTATTATTATTATTATTATTTATTGGAACAACCACATATATAGGCTATACCCCCATAAGGGATACTGCTTATATCTGAGATATGAGGTGACAAATAAACAGGTTATTCCCAAATATCTACTGACCAAGTCTCTTTCCGGACACCCTGTGGAGGGTTTCAAACTTAACCGGCAATTTACCTTTAAGACGACTGTGCTTTCAACAGCCAACCTATTTCTTCAGGCCTAATAAAAGAGTTGAGCTCATAGTCGTGGTTTGACTTCTGCTCTGTTTCTGCCCTGTGGTTTTAACCAGAGTAGAGGAAACATTTATGCATGATCTGCATCTTTAGTTTCATACACCTCAAAATATCATCACAAGATCAAAGATTCAAAGAATGTCTGTGTCGGTTTCATTGACTTTTTTTTCTTCTCTAAAAGGAGGGCAGTGAGAAAGGTTTGTCTAAGTGATGAGAGATCTACCCTTTCCCACTACTATCCTTTTAGAGAATACATTAACATGGCTTTAACCCTCTAATGGCATGAATTTTTATTTTGTGAGGGAAAAAAAGTTCACCCCATTTTTTGGGAGCTTGGGGGTCCCTGATAATATATTTATCATAAAATGTGTCCAACCAATCACAAACATCCAACAAATCAAATAAACAAACTACTACTAATTATATCTAATACCTCATGTATAAATGTTTCTCACATTTCATATACATATATAAACCAAATACACATGCACATGCATACACACATTACTTTACTGACTGACCCCTAACTGACCCCTGACCCACTAACTAACCCCTGACCTCCCAACTGTCTCTCAAGCCTGATTCAGGGATCCTCTCTTCCTGACTCTCCTCAAGCTCACTGTCAGAGGGATTGACCCGATCATGTTCCTTCCGCCCATAAAATATTATTGTGTCCAATTCCTGTAAGTATCAGTAAAAACATTTCAAGTCATGTCAGAAAGATGGTAATTACGAGTTGAACGCACATGAACTGCACCACAAAGTCATAATTACAAGTGGGAAGCAATGGCGGAAACAAATAGTTTTCAATCATAAATGTATTTCTGAATACTGACAGTATACAATGTAGTTTTTACGCATTATGTGTATTGTCAATGAAGACGAGAGATAAAGTTTACCAGAAAACACTCATTCAGACATGAGCTGAAGGGCTTGAGTGACCAAACTACATTACCCAGCATTCTTTGCAGCATACTACTACTACTACTACTACTACTACTACTACTACTACTACTACTACTACTACTGCTGCTGCTGCTGCTGCTGCTCCTACTACTACTACTACTACTACTACTACTGCTGCTGATGCTGCTGCTGCTCCTACTACTACTACTACTGCTGCTGCTGCTGCTGCTGCTGCTGCTCCTACTACTACTACTACTACTACTACTACTACTACTACTACTACTACTACTACTACTACTGCTGCTGCTGCTGATGCTGCTGCTGCTCCTACTACTACTACTACTACTACTACTACTGCTGCTGATGCTGCTGATGCTCCTACTACTACTACTACTACTACTGCTGCTGCTGCTGCTGCTGCTCCTACTACTACTACTACTACTACTACTACTGCTGCTGATGCTGCTGCTCCTACTACTACTACTACTACTACTACTACTACTGCTGCTGCTGCTGCTGCTGCTGCTCCTACTACTACTACTACTACTACTACTACTACTGCTGCTGCTGCTGCTGCTGCTGCTCCTACTACTACTACTACTACTACTACTACTACTACTACTACTGCTGCTGCTGCTGCTGCTGCTGCTCCTACTACTACTACTACTACTACTACTACTACTACTACTACTACTACTACTGCTGCTGCTGCTGCTGCTGCTGCTGCTGCTCCTACTACTACTACTACTACTGCTGCTGCTGCTGCTGCTGCTGCTCCTACTACTACTACTACTACTACTACTACTACTACTACTACTACTGCTGCTGCTGCTGCTGCTGCTGCTCCTACTACTACTACTACTACTACTACTACTGCTGCTGCTGCTGCTGCTCCTACTACTACTACTACTGCTGCTGCTGCTGCTGCTCCTCCTCCTACTACTACTACTACTGCTGCTGCTGCTCCTCCTACTACTACTACTACTACTACTGCTGCTGCTGCTGCTGCTGCTGCTCCTACTACTACTACTACTACTACTACTACTGCTGCTGCTGCTGCTCCTACTTCTACTACTACTACTACTACTACTACTACTACTACTACTGCTGCTGCTGCTGCTGCTACTACTACTACTACTACTACTACTACTACTACTACTACTACTACTACTACTACTGCTGCTGCTGCTCCTACTACTACTACTACTACTACTACTAATAATAATAATAATAATAATAATAATAATAATAATAACTAGATAAAAAAGTTCGTTGAGACAAACTTTAAGTTGGCTTGAGAAAGTTTGGACCAGAAAGTTTGGAAAGAAAGAAAGTAGTTTTAAGTTTAAATTAGTTTAAAGTTTAAATGAGGTGGTTGCTAGGATGTTCTGGGTGGTTGCTATGGTGTTGCTAGGCAGTTGCTAGGGTATTCTGGGTGGTTGCTAGGTGGTTGCTAGGGTGTTCTGGGTGTTTTTTAGGCAGTTGTTTCTGGGTGGTTGCTGTGCTGTTAGGTGGTTGTTAGGGTGTTCTGGGTGGTTGCTATAGTGTTGCTAGGTGGTTGCCAAGAAATTTTGGGTGGTTGCTAGGATGTTCCTGGCGGTTGCTATGGTGTTGCTAGGCGTTTATACATACATACACTAACTCACTCACACACACACACACACATGCACACTCACACACACTTACTTGCTCACAAACACTCATTTCACCAAACAGACAAGTCAGCTGATATTATATATCTTATTATTATTATTATTATTATTATTAATAAAAAAAATAAAAAAATAATAAGGAGCAGTGTGAGGTCATGCCATCTTGTTGTGGACAATTATCAGTTCATTTGTACATATGAGTTCATATTGAGTCTCTAATAATTTGAAATGAATATAGTTAAAAGATAAGTGAAATATTTTATAATGAATATCTTTGTTTACTTTCTTAGAAACAATCACACTGGGCTTTAAATGATGACAAATTGCTGCAAATTATGTGAAATAGGATGAAAACACTTTCATGACGAAGATTTTTATCTCAAATTACAGAAATAATGTTTTTAATGTAACCCTTTTCGTCTGTGTGCTCCCCCAAATGTCTCTGCGTTGTGTTTGAATGATGGTTGAATGAGGAGGACACCAAGTTCGTGGTCGTCACAGCAGTGAAGCTTTATTAGGCTGTATTTATTTGCATCAGCCTCTCTGCAGCACACGGCCACATCTTTTCACAATGAAAATAGAACTATTAGTTACATACAAAATTATAAAACGAAATAACACAGTCTTAGCTGCAGCCACATCAACCCTTATCACTGGGGATAACTGTCAGCATATGACAACCAATGTCAAATGTCAGATGCATCCAAAACACAAAGAATCAAACCCAAAAATACTCAGACAAGTGCCAAACACAATACAATACACAAACAAATATACCCCACCACATGGAACCAAAACACATTCAATAATTTCAGTAATACAAAACCGTCCATTGAAAATAACTGCACATATTTGTTAGCAAACATCTTCAACAGCACCATATCTCCTCAAACAACATGGATGGCCAATATAATTAAAGAAATTAAATATCAGAGAACAGTGAAAACCCTCCAACCTTTTCACAAGGAACATAGAACTAATTAAACTAAACAACTTAAACAACAGCTCCACCCATGCGAGGAAGGGCCCGCTGACACAGTGAAACACTCATAGACACAGCGCCCCCCCCAAGGCCAGGAGAAACATCTTACATCTTCCACACATTAATAAAATAAAAAAGGATGTAAAATATGCAGATTCTGCCAGAATTGAATGACATTAGATTACTTGTTTATTCAATCCTCATGTAAAACAAGCTTTATTAAACAAACAAGCTATTTCAAATGCCTCCACTTTATCAGCGACAGGGATTGTGATGTTGACTGCAGATCGCTGGTCGACAGCTTGTGTGTTTCAGGGTCCTAATGTTCTCCAGATTCAGGGTCTGTTAACACACATTAAGGAAACTTTTTAAAGGTCAGGACTCATTTTCCAAAAGGGCCTATTAACTTTATTAACTTACTACTACTAACCCTAACCCTAACTTAAAGAAGCTCTGGCCTTTTGTGATTCTGTTTCTCCAACCATTTCTTCAGTCCCATCGAGTCGAGGCCTGTTATACTGAGAGCCGAAGCGCTGAGGAACAGAACACACTTTTGACCAGCAACATTTTAGTTTTTATGGAACGACACTTTATGATAAAAAAGGCTGTATATTTCATTCACTGATATGTTGTAGAGTTACATTAGACACACATTAGATGTCACGTGGTGATTTCTCTTTAATCACTGTCTGTCTTCTATGTGTGACTGTGTGAACGAACACAATAACAGTGAGAACAATCTCCATCAGAACTGATCTGGAAAATATGATTTTCAAGTAGATGAACAGAGCTGTGACAACTTGAATACATTAGTAGCTAAATATCTTAGACTGGATCTCTCTTTTCCTTATCTGTGTATTTCTGTGTAGAGTTTTGTCTCCTCCTCCCTCATCTCTTCTTTCTAACACAGGAAGTGTGTGTTTAACACTCAGCGCTGTTAAAACTGTCTATTAATGTGACAGTATGGGCTCCAGTGCACTGCCTCTCATCTGTGAGTATTTTATTATATTCTTAATATCTTCTGTTTCTAATGCATTGTATTCAGCTGAAGATGGGATATAATAATGAGTGTTGTGTAGGAGAGTCTATGAATCCACAGTCTCACTGCTTATTGTATTATTTATTGATCAGATCTTATGTGATGATGTTACGTGTTGATCAGATAAAGAGGTTTATGATGCATTTATCTTAGAAGCAAAAGCCTAAATAGGCACGCAAATAAAGGATCTCATATCTATGGGTCTATCTTCTCAATTCTGCTGATGATTAGATTATACCCTGACATCATAGCCTACTTACGCCAATAATATCAGTTTAGAATTATTATTATTATTATTATTATTATTATTTTCTGTTCAGTAGCGATCGTGTCTTTCTCTTCCACTTGATTTGTGTATAGCATATTTAAGGTAACAATGCAATGCATAATATCATATTACTGATATTAATAATTTGACAATATCTGCAGTCAATATTGATTAAATGGGAGGGAAAAATTAATTTAAACTGTACTTGAGCTTTATTTATTTAAATAGCAAATATATTGATACATGTTTAATGTGGTTTAAGGGCTTTTTCACACTAGTTTGTTTGAGAGACTGCGAGCGGTCGACACATTAACATACTGAGGTCTGAATATGGTTTGTTTTTGGGTCCTTTAGGAGGAACTGAGATCATTTAGTGTTGACCTATGAATTATTTCTGCCGAGGCGAGAGCTCTTGAAGTGCTGAAACACACGAGGTGTGAAAATACTCTTAGACCAGAAGCACGAGTTCACTTGCAGCAGGTTTTCTTTCTGGTTGTGGTTAATTTCAGCTGTAGGCTAACACTATATCCACATTATTTTACTATAAAGTCACAATTAGGGGTGTGCATGAATATTATAAACTGTTATTTCTTTTCAAAAAAGAAAATACAAAAGTGAATCCATGATAAATCCTAAGCACCAAAAAAAAAAAAAAAAATAATTAAAGTGTACTATATGTGAAACACTAAGTGTCCAAATTCTTTTTGCAGCCATATAAAGTCTATAGTGAAGTTGATGGTGCCGACGTCAAACAGGAAGTGATGTCGTGTGTCTCAAACACTTTGACCTGATTTGGTTCTGAAGCTTGTTCTGTTCCAGTGGAGAATCAGTGATGTGAAACGTTAATCACATTCATGTTAATATTTAAAAGTGTCTTTATTCATAAAGTGTATCTTTATGTACTGTAATATAATGCATTATAGTTGTGTGAAAGGTGCATGATTCTGTATTATTTATACATTTTAATAGTGTCTTTCATGTTAGGGTCAGGAACAGGCAACATTCAATAGGGAGCAAATATAAAAAAATTACAAAACTTAAACAAACAAACACAAAACAAGAGAACAAGAAGAACTATGAAGAGAGTTACAGAAATACACTGACATCACATTTATTGATGAGTATAATGTCATATAATGTTGTCTGTTGTGAAGCTCAGTGTTCAAACTGCTGCTTTATTGTTGAGCATCAGTGAATCAGTGAATCAAACAGTGAATCAGTGAATCAAACAGTGAATCAGTGAATCACACAGTGAATCAAACAGTGAATCAGTGAATCAAACAGTGAATCAATGAATCAAACAGTGAATGAGTGAATCAAACAGTGAATCACTGAATCGACTCTCGTGTCAGTTCACGAGTCCTGTGACGTCATCGTGTGTGATGATGTTAAATGCTGGACAATAATCCATCAGTTCTCCTGAATGAGCATCACAACAGAAAAACACTTTCAGTTCATGTAGAATAAACTCTAGACATGTTTCAGTGTGTGATTTACATTGTGTTGAATGAATGGAAAAGCTTCATATCTGTTTCTTCTGCTTTTAGTGCTGATGTCCCTCGTTCACTCTGGACTCAGTCAAGGTACTGTCCGTTACTGCAGTACATTTTAGATTTTAACTAATGTGAATTGTGTTGTAGTAGTTTATTTGTCTTCATCAGGATCCCTCATTTGTCTGTTTGCTGATGTTTTATGTCCATGTTTTGCATATTTCACTCATCTGACTGTAGTTTCTTAAGCTGCACAACATCACAGAAATCTGCTATTTATTCAATCAATCAAACAGTCTTGCAGCTGCAAAGTAGTTCAGTCAGACATTGATTACAAAAGATCATAATCCACTGTATAAAACAGAAATGAGTTTTATTTGCATGTTTCTGAGTTTTTGCTGCAATATTAATTATTGACTGTGTGTCATTAAGATCTTGAGCACCAATGCTGAGCTTTATTCACTCAGTGTGGTTTAGCTGGAAGGGCTGGAAGAGAAAAGGGCTTGAGAACAGACAGACTGAAGTTAGTAAGTTCAGTTCAGATCTTTAAACACTCAGACTGTAAACAGCATCATCTACTGGTCAGAACTGGGAGAGCAATAATACAAAGACATTCAGACTGGATAAATATATCAGTTTCAGTTAGTTTTTACCAACACATACATTTTTTATGTAATCATTACAATTTATAAGCAAACTAGGTTTTTAATTTAAGTGTTTTTCTCCTGATGAAGTTTTGAGTTCATGACAGAGATCTTGATACTGCGATGCTTTTCAATATTTACTTCTGTTTCTCAGTGAAACCTGTAGTGACGGTGAAGCCAGATCAGCCTGTGTTCATAGGAGAGACAGTCACTCTCACATGTGACATACAGGGAGGAGGAGACATTCAGTGGGGATACAGATGGATTAGAGATGGAAACACTGACTATACATATACAACAACAACACCAACAGCAGAGTTCAGTTTCACAGCTGATTATGTGTCTCGCAGTGGTGAATACAGCTGTAGAGGAGAGAGATCAGGCTCATGGACAGACTACAGTGATGCTGTTACACTGACTGTATCAGGTGAGTCTTCATATTCACATCTGTTTATTGATCATCACTTATAATTTTCAACCACATCTGCTGTTATAACAGGACTGACAGTTCACTTTTCAGTAATTATTCAGTAACTGCACGTCTTGTGTGTGTGTGTGTGTGTGTGTGTGTGTGTGTGTGTGTGTGTGTTTTGTGGAGGTTTTAGTTCATTATAAATTCATGTAAATTGTGACTTTAAAGTGTTATAGGCGTCTCCATCTTTAATTTATGTGCGTCTCCATCTTTGATATTTAGTCACTGTCACTATGGTTACAGGAGATATTCATGAGTATCATGAGAATAGAAAAGGACTTGAGCAGTTCTGATGAGTTTTGTCCTGAAGTCAGAGAGAATGACGTGATTTACAGATTATTAGTGTTGAAGTCAAAACCACAAACCCAGACCAGAGTGTTTTCACAGATTACACATTTTTGTTCTAAGAACATTTTTAAAACATTTAGTTTTGGTGATGGAAACTTTAAAGTGTCCATTTTTCTTAGTGCTAGTGGAGCTTTTTTTGTTTGTTTTTTTGTAAGGTTAGTTTGATGTTCCTGAAATATTATTTTACCCTAATTTGTATTAACAACTCAAAAGTCCTCCTCAAAAAAACTTTACTATTATCCAACAGGGAAAGTTATAATGATGTGCAGAAGAAGACTGGCTTCTTTGATTTAGTTTGTGGATCGTTAGGTAGAGCTCACAGCGGGTGATCGGTCAGAATCACACAAGATTTTTTCATCTGAAGTATTTATTGAATTTACAACTGCATGATTGAATATGTACATTGATGTGTGGTTCTGAAACAGATAAAAGAAATAAGAAAAAAAAAATTGTTGAATGCAAATGAATGATTATCATGCAACAAACCTCTATTTGTATTAACTGTATCCTATTCTAATAATATAGCAGGAATAAAATTCAATAATATTTTAACATGGCCGAAACTGGCATTAAAAGAATGAAAAAGGCTGTTCTGTGGGTCTAAACAGCTCCAACCATAACAATGAGAAAGGATAAACCATTCGCAATACAATGGCTCCCTCTGCTGGTCGCCTATATAACTACACCAGGCCGCGCCGAGAGGTGTCGTGATGACCAGTGTACATGCGGGAGGTGCGTGCCCTATAGCCAATTAACTGGATTGAAGGCGAATAGCTTACAAACTATGCGCAGAGGGTGCTTAACTGGTATTCTACAATGTATAACCAAAGATAATGCCCGAGTGACAACCTATAATACATCGATAGAAAGAAGCATCACGACACGAGGCCTAGCCGAGCAGGAAAAGCCTGAGCTTACATTTAGCAACACTGAACAGACAAAACACTACCAATCTAGCCTTAGCAATGACAGTAAAAGAACAACCAAATGCCGATTCTTACTTGTAAAGACGCACACAAAAATAGGACAGTTGTATCAAGGCAGGTTGTAAGTCTGTGTGGTTAGCGGACACTACTGGTAATAGCAGAGCCGGCCCTAGACCTTTGGGGGCCCTATGCAAAATTTGGTTGGAGGCCCCTTTGATCATTTTAAGACCTAAAGAAAAGCAATGACTACCTAATAACTATACGGTACATATTATTATTATATCTACTATGTTTGATGTCTAAAAGAAAAAAAAAAATATGATACCATGCACTGACTGAGCTGAGTGGCAGTGCAAGACTGAACACACACTGAGGAACTTGCTGAATAAAAAGACTGATAAAGTGATTTTCACTGACCAAATATAATTTATTTGACAACAGAGTTTAAGAGGCACAAACTACAGCATATATAATTTAAATTAAATAGAGCAAATAGAATAACATTTAAATAAAATATTATATAAAATAATAAATAGAACATTCAAATGTTTGAATTTTTCAAATAAACAAAACAATAACATCTAAAACACCACAAACAAGATCAATAGTAACAATAATAATAATAAAAACAATAATAAGAATAAGGTAACATTTCAATAGAACTTTTCAAATCCAAACTTATTTAGTACTTATGTATTTGTGTGTGTCTCCTTGGGAAAAAGTAAGTCTATTTCTAGGTTAAAGTCGGCATGAAATCAAAATGGACCCTATTTACTTTGTTAGCGCATATTACTAGTCTTGTGGTGAACAATTAATCCGTGCAAGTTAAAACACAGAAACATTTTTTTTGGCTTCGTAATCTTTAATCAAAATCTGAAAATGCCCCTCTGCCTTGGAGGACCTTCCCTGATGACGTAGGTTTGACGGCTTGGTTTGGGAAACGCTTAACCACTCCCCTCAAATCGTTAGTCTGTAATGAGCGAGAGATGGAGAGGAGGAGCGCTAGAGTAAAACCCTGCCCTCTGTTCAATATTCCTTTTCACTGGGAAATACGTCACAGCACTGGAGAAAAGTCGTTTGCAACTTCCGGTTCACGCGGACTTTAAAATAAAACACAGAACTTACCAACATTGTTAGCTTCTTGAGTGACATGACTGTGTTGTGAACAAGGAATATATGTGGTTGATGGAGCTGCAATGACATAAAGAAAATAATTATATATAAAGGTAGAATTCATTTTTAAAATGCATAAGGTTATCATTTTACAACCCCTTTATACTCACCAACAGCTAGTGCTTTGTTCACTGGTAGCATGCAACTTAACGTTACTTTAAAAGTGTTCCTGGACATAAGGAATAAATTAATGTTAACGTAGCCCTTTAGTGTAGAAGCCAAACTGGGTTTATATTGCTGTTAAATGCTTTAACACCACATTGAATGATATAGGCATGATACTAAACCAATTTCATGCAGCAGCATGTTATTAGCATGTAAACACTGTAGCATAATGAAAGTTAATACAAGCACGATTTTGGCTAATGTTAATATGAAGCAATTAACGACTTTTGTTAGTGCAGATAGGTTAACGTTATCCATACAGGTATTGGAAAATTAGGCTTACATACCTTTATCTTCTTGTTTCTTCTCTTCTTCCAGTCTCTTCTTTTGACGTTTTTCATGGCCAGAAAGATGTTTTCTTTTCTTGTCAGACATCGTCGACGTCGGAGTCACTGTCTGACTGACTGACTGACCGACCAAGTGACAACGAGTGACATCATAGGGTCATTAGGGTCAAGACTCGCGGTCGCGGGAAAATCGCCAATCGCCATAATAAATAAATAAATAACAACTATGCTTATGATGCCAGATAAAGAGCACTGTAGGCCCATTTCTTTTTATTTATTTATTTTATGTTACTTTTGATGTGTGATTATTATTTTTTTTCACCCAGCAGTGACTCTAGGGGGCCCTCTGCTGGTCACGGGGCCCTTTGCAATTGCAAAGGTCGCTTAGTGGCTGGGCCGGCTCTGGGTAATAGTCTCGGACAGAATGCCACCAGCGTGCAGCGAGCCTGAGTCAACTTGTGATTGGCTAAGAGTCCAGGTGAAGCGAGGTGTCTTCCAATAGGAGAGAGAGAGTCACAGTAAAGTGTCTGATGCTTAGCGGCCACAAGGGGGCCTTTTTTACAAGTGACGTGATTCACAGCAAAATCCTCAGTGTTGAATGAACTCGATGTCTAAATGGGTCCAAGAGTGTTAAAGATGAAGAAACTACAGTTTTTGTGCTAATTTTGAGAACGTTATTACAGACCAGATAACATTGAACACACATTTTATAATGTTACTGGAATAATTTTTGTTCATAACTTTGAGAAATCCTTTACGTTAGCCAAAGTTATGATAACATTCCCTGTTAGCTGGTTATGGTTGTGGTTAAAGTATATTTATCACCATATGACCAAGACCAGTGTCGTGTATTTCTGTCACAGAATGGCACCATGAACTAAATCCCTCTGGAAACCGCTGGTCAAATGCTTTGCTCTAAGACACAATAGTGATGGTTAACAGTTCATTCACTGCAGGGTTTATACCAGCAACATTCCCATTTACAACCAGCGTTTACAACCGAAGGTCCTTCTGGACAATCAGTTTTATTCCCTGAAAGAGCAGTTTGAGTCTTTATGTTTGTTTCTTCTCAGGTTTACCCACATCTACAGTGACTGTGACACCAGACCGTCCTGTATTCACTGGAGAAACAGTCTATCTGAAGTGTGTGATAAACTCTGATCACAGTAACTGGAGATATGAGTGGGATAAAGACAGTGTAATATTACAGACGTCTGATCGTTACACTGTAAACAGAGAAACTCTCACTATCAGAGGAGCTACTGAGTCTGATCAGGGTTGGTACAGGTGTAAAGGACAGATAGATGAAAGACCAAACTCATCAACATTCAGCTCTCTTTATATCTCTGTGAAGGGTGAGTTCAACATCACTGTCCTCATAAACTCTCTGTCCTATTTATGATCACAAATACAATCGAGAGTCTCTGACTGGGATGTTACGTTCACACTAATAATGCGGTTCTCACTCCTCTTTTGAAGGGTTAATTCTGTTTAATTCTGGCGTGTCTATTTAAGTGGTGGTTTGAATGTTGGTTTTAATGTTTCAAACATGGAATTTTCCCAGTTGCCAAATATCGTAATGTAGTGATTACTTTCATTTCTGGTGCTATGGCATTTCTGTGCTGTGTTGGAGATGTTAGCACGTCTCTAATAAGATCAGTCTCAAACATGATCCCTGCACAATCTAATCTATAGCGTCTTATTAACTCACTGTTATCCATTGTCTGCAACACATTTCTTCTCCCTCTTTGTCTTTCTGTCATTTTCTCCCCTGCTAAAGAAACTCTTGAGCCTCTTAAAAGTCCTCGTCCGTGCTCCTAACAATTTTGACCTTAAGACCTCTTTTAAGGGTTAAGATGCTTTCTGAATTACTTTTTTCTTTACTAGGATTTTGTCTTTAATTTTAAGAGTAAACGGCCACATTTCTACGAATTTTCTTAGAATTTTGTCACTAGGAGCAACTCTTTGCATTAAGATTCTTTATGAATACGGGCCCAGATCTTTAAACACTCAGACTGTAAACAGCATCATCTACTGGTCAGAACTGGAAGAGCAATAATACAAAGGACATGCAGACTGGATAAATATATCAGTTTAATTTAGTTTTTACCAATACATACATTTTTGATGTAATCATTACGATTTATAGGCAAACTAGGTTTTTAATGTAAGTGTTTTTCTCCTGATGAAGTTTTGAGTTCATGACAGAGATCTTCATACTGCGATGCTTTTCAATATTTACTTCTATGTTTCTCAGTGAAACCTGTAGTGACGGTGAAGCCAGATCAGCCTGTGTTCATAGGAGAGAGAGTCACTCTCACATGTGCCATACAGGGAGGAGGAGACATTCAGAGATACAGCTGGTTTAGATATGGAGACACTGTCTATCCATATACAACAACAGCAGAGTTGAGTTTCAGAGCTGATTATGTGTCTCGCAGTGGTGAATACAGTTGTAGAGGAGAGAGATCAGGCTCACACACAGACATCAGTGATGCTGTTACACTGACTGTATCAGGTGAGTCTTCAAATTCACATCTGTTTAATGATCATCACTTATAATTTTCAACCACATCTGCTGTTATAACAGGACTGACAATTCACTTTTTAGTAATTATTCAATAACTGCACACGTGTGTGTGTGTGTGTTTTGTGGAGGTTTTAGTTCATTATAAATTCATGTAAATTGTGACTTTCCAGTGTTATAAGCGTCTCCATCTTTAATTTATGTGCGTCTCCATCTTTGATATTTAGTCACTGTCACTATGGTTACAGGAGATATTCATGAGTGTCATGAGAATAGAAAAGGACTTGAGCGACTGAGTTCAGTTCTGATGAGTTTTGTCCTGAAGTCAGAGAGAATGACGTGACTTACAGATTATTAGTGTTGAAGTCAAAACCACAAACCCAGACCAGAGTGTTTTCACAGATTACACATTTTTGTTCTAAGAACTTTTTTAAAACATTTAGTTTTGGTGATGGAAACTTTAAAGTGTCCATTTTTCTTAGTGCTAGTGGAGCTTTTTTTGTTTGTTTTTTTGTAAGGTTAGTTTGATGTTCCTGAAATATTCTTTTAACCTAATTTGTATTAACAACTCAAAAGTCCTCCTCAAAAAAACTTTACTAATTAATCCAACAGGGAAAGTTATAATGATGTGCAGAAGAAGACTGGCTTCTTTGATTTAGTTTGTGGATCGTTAGGTAGAGCTCACAGCGGGTGATCGGTCAGAATCACACAAGATTTTTTCATCGGAAGTATTTATTGAATTTACAACTGCATGATTGAATATGTACATTGATGTGTGGTTCTGAAACAGATAAAAGAAATAATAAGAAAAAAAAATAGTTGAATGCAAATGAATGATTATCATGCAACAAACCTCTATTTGTATTAACTGTATCCTATTCTAATTATATAGCAGGAATACAATTCAACAATATTTTAACATGGCCGAAACTGTCATTAAAAGAATGAAAAAGGCTGTTCTGTGGGTCTAAACAGCTCCAACCATAACAATGAGAAAGGATAAACCATTCGCAATACAATGGCTCCCTCTGCTGGTCGCATAAATAACTACACCAGGCCGCGCCGAGAGGTGTCACGTGATGACCAGTGTACATGCGGGAGGCAATTAACTGGATTGAAGGCGAATAGCTTACAAACTATGCGCAGAGGGTGCTTAACTGGTATTCTACAATGTATAACCAAAGATAATGCCCGAGTGACAACCTATAATACATCGATAGAAAGAAGCATCACGACACGAGGCCTAGCCGAGCAGGAAAAGCCTGAGCTTACATTTAGCAACACTGAACAGACAAAACACTACCAATCTAGCCTTAGCAATGACAGTAAAAGAACAACCAAATGCCGATTCTTACTTGAAGTAAAGTGTCTGATGCTTAGCGGCCACAAGGGGGCCTTTTTTACAAGTGACGTGATTCACAGCAAAATCCTCAGTGTTGAATTAACTCGATGTCTAAATGGGTCCAAGAGTGTTAAAGATGAAGAAACTACAGTTTTTGAGAACGTTATTACAGACCAGATAACATTGAACACACATTTTATTAATGTTACTGGAATAATTTTTGTTCATAACTTTGAGAAATCCTTAACGTTAGCCAAAGTTATGATAACATTCCCTGTTAGCTGGTTATGGTTGTGGTTAAAGTATATTTATCACCATATGACCAAGACCAGTGTCGTGTATTTCTGTCACAGAATGGCACCATGAACTAAATCCCTCTGGAAATCGTTGGTCAAATGCTTTGCTCAAAGACACAATAGTGATGTTTAACAGTTCATTCACTGCAGGGTTTATACCAGCAACATTCCCATTACAACCAGCGTCTACAACCGAAGGTCCTTCTGGACAATCAGTTTTATTCCCTGAAAGAGCAGTTTGAGTCTTTATGTTTCTGTTTCTTCTCAGGTTTACCCACATCTACAGTGACTGTGACACCAGACAGTCCTGTATTCACTGGAGAAACAGTCGATCTGAAGTGTGTGATAAACTCTGATCACAGTGACTGGAGATATGAGTGGTATATAGACTACAGTGGAATATTACAGACGTATGATCGTTACACTGTAAACGGAAACACTCTCACTATCAGAGGAGCTACTGAGTCTGATCAGGGTCAGTACTGGTGTAAAGGACAGAGAGATGGAAGACCAAACTCATCAACATTCAGCTCTCTTTCTCTCTCTGTGAAGGGTGAGTTCAACATCACTGTCCTCATAAACTCTCTGTCCTATTTATGATCACAAATACAATCGAGAGTCTTTGACTGGGATGTTACGTTCACACTAATAATGCGGTTCTCACTCCTCTTTTGAAGGGTTAATTCTGTTTAATTCTCTCACAGACGACGTGTTCTTGTGTTTAAAACAGATTGAGAAAGACAGAACTGAACGCAGAGCTCTTAAAACCTATTGTAATAGTTAAAGTATTTAAACGCCATCATAAAAACACTGCGCTCATTACACATGATATGAACCAGCAGCTAAAATTATTTATTATATTATTATATTTAATTATTGTATTGCTGACTGCACTTACTGGAAATCTGTGAATCTTTGCACAAATGCTGTGCTTTAGACTGACTTCATCTCTATGTTGAGGGTTTCAATCTGTTTAATTTTTTGAGTTCAAACTTGATGGAGCAAAACTGAATGAAACTGAATGCAGAGATCTGAGAATACATTGTAAAGCTGAAATATTTTACTTGAAGTGTGATCTTATAACAGATAAAGACGTCTGTCTGACGCATGTGAACACAGACCTGAGAAACAGCTAAAAGAAGTCCTGTGTTATTGGCCGTTATACACTTTAATTTAAAAAAAATATTGTTTTCATACTTCCATAAATATATTTCTGTGCACTTACTGAAGTTTTTATACAAATGCAGCTTTGCTTTGATTTTCAGATGATCCTGTCGTCGTTCTGTCTCTGATTATGAATGTTGAAAGTTTGAGTGTTGGATGAAATTAATCTTAATTCTAATGTTTGATAGACAGTTGATCAACTTTCATTATCTCACCTGAAAATTATAATACTGTCATAATTTAATCTTCCTCATGTCGTTCCGAATCTGTATATTTTTCTTCTTTAGATTTTTTAAAATATATTTATAATGTGCTGATCGCTATAATAATGAGATGGTGAACTTTTAGAGTTTAAAAAGGACACAAAAGCACCATAAATGTGTCATAAAATAAGTCCAATTACTCTATATGACAGAAATCATGACTAAGAAGAGTATTTAGTCTCCATCATCCTGTCCAGAGACACAGTTTAGAAATAAAACACACAGCCTCTGTTTACTGTCAGTTTCCAGTCATCTCTGATCACTGATGTTCTGCAGAAGAAAAAGAAAGACTGTCACTGTCAAAACTCTGAACACTGTGACCAGAAACAGAGACAGAAAGTTCAGACTGTCCAGTTATTACACAGCAGAAATACAGGATCATTTTACTGAGTTTTACAGAGGAAAATAAACTGCAGATGTTCGACAGAAATCACTCAAAACACAAAGTAACAGGTTTAATAATCACTGCATTTACTAGTGGAAATAAAGTGAGTTTATAGAGAATCTTTAACCTCTAAAAGTTCTCAGCGGAATTTGAATGAAACCATTTAGTGACATAAAATATATTGACATATTTGTCTTTCTTCTCAGGTTTACCCACATCTACAGTGACTGTGACACCAGACAGATCTGTATTCACTGGAGAAACAGTCAATCTGAAGTGTGTGATAGAGACTTACAGTAACTGGTTCTGGAGAACTGACCAGACACATAGTCCATATTCCTGGTCACAACCCTGGAGATATGAGTGGTATAAAGACAGTGTAATATTACAGACGTCTGATTATCGTTACACTGTAAACAGAGACACTCTCACTATCAGAGGAGCTACTGAGTCTGATCAGGGTCTGTACAGGTGTAAAGGACAGAGAGATATAAGAAGACCAAACTCATCAACATCAAGCTCTGCTGTTTATCTCTCAGTGAAGGGTGAGTTCAACATCATTGTCCTCCTAAAAACTTTCACTACAATCTTTCCACTGATGTCTGTGAGAAAGGGATGCGCTCGACAAGCTTGTGTGTCTCGGAACAGCTATATAGGCGTTACTATATTTTGTTTAATATTCCACTGATTAGACATTTACTTCATAGACGACTTTCTATTGTATCTTTTTTTTCTTTTTTAACCAGCTTTTGTATCTCCATTATACTCTCTGTTGTCAGTTTCTTTGTCTGTACACACACACTGTACACACTCTACACACTGTACACACACTGCATTAGTATCGTTTGTTGGTATCGGAGCATTTTTATGAGTATGAATATGAGAGCGCAGTATCGGGCCGACACCAATACTGGTGTTAATATAGACCTTTCTCACTCGTGGTTATGGGCTCCAGAAAGGCCGCTGTGAGTAAGTTCAGTCACTCAGAGCTCATGGTGAACAACACACACACATTCTCAATCTCAACAGATCATCAAATCCTGGAGTCACCGGCTGTGTCTCATCTCGAAGGCTGAATCCTCCGGAGGTCACATTTATCTGCCGCAAACGTCATGAGGCTCTTCATCTCAGTAAACTGACCATTACATTCCCATGAGGAAACTACAACAGTTTACACTTCACTAGCAGTAACGCTCAGTTTAATAACGGTGACTGTCCTGAAATAAGACGTTCTTTATGACGTATGCGGCCGATAAATGTGACGTCAAGAGGACGCAGCTTCGACATGAGACACAGATCCATGAAAACAGACGCTAAGAAGCAGCGAGTCGTTCTTCTCCTTTCAATTCACAATTTACAGTCTTACTGCAGATTGTGCAATCATTATTATTTTAAACTTTTAATCTTTAAACAGTTTTTTATTACTGATTAAACTATTGAGAAGAATATTACTGTGGACAAGAATTATATTGTTTTTGATGTTTCAATAAATTAAAAAAGAAAGATTGTCTGAACTAAAACATAATCTTTCTCTAAAACAGTCTGTGCTTGCAAAGATTATAAGGCTGAATAAGTTTATTTTTTATGTCTGGCCTTTTTTTAAATTTGTTATATGATGATAACTTTGTAGATTTTTTTCAGTGAAATCTAATTTTGAGTTTTAACAGATTCAAACATGAAGTGTGTGTTTGCTTATTTCACAGAGAGACCCAAACCTGTAGTGAAGGTGAAGCCTGATGTTCATGTGTTCAGAGGAGAGAGAGTCACTCTCACATGTGACATACAGGAGACAGGAGTCTGGACGTACAGCTGGTATAAAGATCAAGATAACAGCAGAAGAACAGACCAGATCTATTACAGCGCAGGACAAGACCAGATCTATATAATCACATCTGTGGAGCCGTCTCATGCTGGTCTGTACAGCTGTAGAGGAACTCTGACTGAAACCCAACAGTACTCAGAGATCAGTGATGGAGTTACACTGACAGTATCAGGTGAGTGTGTTCATCATTTCATCACATCACTTTAACCTGAAGACACTGAGTTGAAAAGAGTTTACTTTGTCTCACACTCAGTCAGATTATGTTAGTTAAGAGTTTGTAATCATCTCTATATACAGTGACAGGCTGATTATGATCTCAGATCTTTTCAGAGTTCATTATCGGTGCTGCGTTCCAGTCCACTTTCAGACACGCACTTGCAAACTTCCCTAAGCACTTCTCCTCGGGGGAATCCTTGCCGCCATTTTGAAGTGCGTTCCACTTCGTGAAGTTTATGTGGACTATAGAAGTTTATATGGACAGACCCTCGTTCCCTTGATTTGGACCGTGGGAGCGAGTCTACTTCATATGTACACATCATGCACCTATATGTCCCACAATGCAGTACGATTGTGACGTCACCACATATCTCGTCTAATCACCACCACAACAGACAACTCTATGATATATTAATTCTAATTTTTTTAATTGAAAACAACCCAAACACACTATAAACATTTGGATGCTGCATTAAACAAAATCTTAAAGGGAAAACAAATGTAAATAATAAATAAACTCCACAGCTGATTCCCAGTGGTCAAGGGTTTAAGACGTTCCAGTTCAGCCCATTGCAGTTTCCACCAGTAGTGGGCAAAGCAATGACGTACATCCGAGTGAACGAGACGGAGGGAAGTTAGCGAGTGAAGGGCATGACAATTTTGGACTAGAACGCAGCCCTAGAGAGCGGGGAACAGCCTAATACTTTTTGACTTTCTCAGTTTGTGTAAATTCACTCGGGGTTCAGAGGATAAATTTTTTCCCACATTAATTTCACACGTCTAGTACAATTATGTGGTTTTGTTTGATTAATACAGTGTATAGTTTTTTTTTTTTTTTTGATTTACCCCATACATTGTAACATGACCACATGACACCTTAAAATGTGATCAGATCTAATTAAAAAATATACAAGACAAACTAAAATATTTTGTCCAAAAAAAAAATACAATTATTAACTTTTTCATATAAAATAATGGCATTTTTAATAATTAAAAATAAATATATATATTTTTTGATTTTACAACAAACACCACACAGCAACTATCAAGCATAGTTCAAAACATAATAATAATTAATCATTTCTGAACATTGACTGTTTTCTCAATAGAATTGATAAAAGTGTAGAATAGAATATCATAGTTCTAATAGAGGCTCATTGTAACGCAGTGTGACAACATGCCCCGTCTGTACAACTGGGATTCAAACCCTGCTAGTGTCTTCTGCTGGTTAGATCAGCATTAAATAACTCTCTCAACTGTTAAATAATAGATTGGAGATTAAAATAATATATAAATTTAAATAAACAATTTAATACACAACACAGGTACGTAGGCTAAACTATGCTGTTGAACTTGAACACGTTTCCGTACCCACTATAACCAACACCAGGGGCGATTCTAGGATTTTCATTTTAGGGGAGCTCAGCCCCCAATGAGGGTATGATGTAAAAAATAAACACACACACACAAAAAAAAAAAAAAAAAAAAAAAAAACAGATGAAAAATTAACTTAAGAAATGCACTTTAGCTATGTGTTAGTGAGGTATTCTAGTAGGGCTAGTTCATCAAGGTTTTCAGCCAGTAAACAGGACGGTGTATCGGTCAGGACACAGGAATAAAGACGAGGAGATGTCATTTATTGTAATTGATGTAATTGAGCTCCAGCAAAACTCATCAGAACATTCCAATATCCAGTATTGTCATTATAGTCTGATAAAAAACAAATAAATCACCATTAGGTACTGTCATTTAAACAGTTACAGTACTTAAATTACTATGCAACGTAAATAATAAATCCACACACATAATACAAATCAGGATCATCAAACATAAATATCTCAATAAACATTGCTATGCCCCTTTAAACATAATCTACAATTACATAAACGAGGATATTACTCTTTGGAGAAATATAAGGAGCTTCACCTATATCACTGACCAGTTCACATGAAACTGTATTAAAGGGGTTTACAGAAGGAGCAATGGCGACATCCTCTGGCCAGACAAGGCTACTACACAACAGCGTCCGCACATGGTCTCCTGAGCACGAGATTAACTCTTCTTTTTTTTTGATATTCCTTTAACAAAGAAAAACAATATACAGCACTGCATTGAATACAGTAACAAAAATAATAATAAAAAAAAATAAAATAAAAATAAAATAAATAACTGCCTCCTCAAATAAGAAAAAACTGTACATAGTACTTAAGAAACTTCTTGTTCTTACTATTATCAATGAGTTTAAGAGATTTAACAATAAGGGAAATCTCAGCAATAAAGGCCTCAAGTCTAGGCAAAGTCTTGAGAAATTTGTTTTTGTGAATAAAAAATGTACAATGCAACACAAAGAAATTAACAACAATATCAATAGCATAGTCACTCCCAGAAAAATAGAGGAATATATCCTTCAATGAAAAGTTTAAATCACATTTGACAAAATGAGAAAGATAAAGACCCAAGCTCTGCCAAAGAGGCTTAACCTGATTGCAGTGGTAGAATAAATTAAGCAAAGTTTCTTTCTCAACTTTGCAAAATACACAAAGGTCAGAGATATCAACAAAAGAGGAAATTTGTGAGTTAGTTGGGTAAACATTATGAAGAATCTCTTATTTTATTGGACATACAATATTTCTCAGGGAGTAACCACGCTTTCTTCCAGTGAATACAGTCAAAAAAATTATTCCAGAAAAATAACAGTGTAATGTAACAATAACTTTATAAGTTTACTATTACATTTTTTATCAAGAATACTAACTCCATCCAATAAAAGTTTGGTCAAAATAGTTTTTCTCTCATTAAAGAAAAGGTGTGTTTTAAATAAATGCACATAACTTGGAGACAAAGCTTTGATGACAGAATTGAAAGTTCTAGCAGGCAGAGGAAAATTATACAAAGTCATAAATTCTTCATATTCCAATATACTGCCATCATTTTTAAATAAATCCAAAACAAAAACAATACCTTTATCATACCACTTAGCCATAAAAACTGATTTGTTTCGGATTAAAATGTTCAAATTATTCCACAGAATTTCTTTATGGGGAGAAAAGTTGTGCACATAACACAATTTCCAAGCAAGTAAAACTTGTTGGTGAAATTTGGAGAGAGAAATAGGTAATTTAGAAGGAATGAAATTACATTTTAAAAGAAACTCTAAACTGCCTAATCTACTAAAAATGGCATTGGGGATATAGTACCAAACTGAGCCAATACTACAAAGACATTTTTTTAACCAACTAATTCTTTAAAGTTTAAACCTTCCAGTCCACCCTCTATTAGACAAAGATTTCCTAACTTTATGAGATCTGTTCTTCCAAATAAAATTCAATAAGATTTTGTTAATATCATCACAGATTTTGTCACTAACAAATAAAGATAAAGAAGGATAAACACAACGAGACAAACCCTCTGCCTTAGAAATAAGTACTCTCCCATAGATTGAGAGATCACGTTGTAGCCAAAGATTAAAGACGGTTCTTGTTTTCTTTATTTTAGGTGAAACATTAAGTTGTTGGCGGATCAATCTATCTTTAGTAAGGAAAATCCCCAGGTACTTGATACAATCTTTTACAGGTATATTGTGCAACATTGATTGTTGAGTGTCATAAAGACAGAATAATTCACATTTTGATACGTTTAAATATAAGCCTGAAGCTTCAGAGAAAGAATGAATAATATTGATACACAAGGGAATTTGACTTTGGTCTTTAAGAAATATAGTTGTATCATCAGCTAGTTGAGATATTTTAAATTCTTTACCAAATATAGAGATACCGTCTAAACGGGGATTTTGTAAAATAACGATTGATAACAATTCAACAGCAGAAAAAGAAATGGGGAAATGGGGCATCCTTGGCGCACTCCTCTATCACAATTAAAGCGTTTAGTGGTTTGAAGGCCAACCAAAACTGAAGAATTAATGTTATTATAAAGCATGCTCACCATGTTGATAAAAGTAGATCCAAAACCAAAAAGGCTAAGAGATTTAAGCAAAAATTGGTGTTCTAAAGAGTCAAATGCTTTATAAAAATCTAAAAACATTCTAATAGCTTCTGAATCAATATTCTCTGAATAATCAATAAGATCAAGAACTAATCTAATGTTGGAGCTAATGTGCCTATTTTTCATAAATCCATTTTGTGTTTCGCCAATTATACTATTAAGGCCAGATTTTAAACGAACCGCCAAAATTAAAGCAAGTAATTTATAATCAACATTTAACAGTGATATAGGTCTCCAGTTTTCAATTAAAAGTGGGTCTTTATCAGTTTTGGGGATCAAAGAAATAAGACCCTGCTTCATTGAGGAGGTCATCTCTCCTTTTTTAATACAGTCTTTAAATAAATTATGTAAAGGTTGCTTTAAAATGTCCCAAAAATGTAAATAAAATTCAACAGATAAGCCATCAGTACCTGGAGACTTCCCCCTCTTCATAGATTTCAGTGCATCCTCCATTTCAACTATAGAGATATCAGAATCACAAAGTTGCTTAAAGTCATCATTAATACCTGAAATCTTATCATGAATACTTAAAAGAAAATCGTCCGATTTTTCTTGAGAAAACTTGAGAAGTATACAATTTTTTTTTGTAAAAGGAATATACAAAGGTTGAAATCATTCCTGGATCTGTACATAAAGCACTATTAATATTTAAGGCAGAGAGAGATGTCTTTTTACGATTTCCTTTTTCAAGAGCAAAAAAGCAATTAGTGTTTCTTTCGCCCTTCTCAATCCATTTTGCTCTAGAGTGTATAAAAGCACCTTTAACAATCTCTGTGTACATATTTTCAATTTGCAAATGACATGTGCTCAATTCTACCTCATCCTCTTTACTGGGACTTCCCTTCTGCATTAACACTCTTAATCTATGAATGAGTTCTAATTCTTTAAAGGGATACTCCACTTTTTTCGGAAATATGCTCATTTTACAACTTCCCCAGAGTTAAACAGATGAGTTTTACCGTTTTAGAATCCATTCAGCCGAACTCCGGGTCTGACGGTACCACTTTTAGCATAGCTTAGCACAGATCATTGATTCAGACGAGTCCAGTAGCATTTCTTTCAAAATGACCAAAGAGTTTCAATATTTTTCCTATTTAAAACTTGACTCTTCTGTAGTTAAACCGTGTACTAAGATCGACGGAAAATGAAAAGTTGCGATTTTCTAAGCCTATATGGCTAGGAACTACTCTCATTCCAGCGTAATAATCAAGGAACTGTGCGGCCGTACCATGGGTGCAGCAGGCGTAATGATATGACGCAGCGCCTGAAAATAGTCCCCAGCTCGGTAACTTCTTCCAACGTGACCGGGACTAAGTTTGTCTAACCTATTAGACCTATTTTCAGGCGCTGCGTCATATCATTACGCCTGCTGCACTCATGGTACGGCCGCACAGTTCCTTGATTATTACGCCGGAATGAGAGTATAGTTCCTAGCCATATAGGCTTAGAAAATCGCAACTTTTCATTTTCCGTCGATCTTAGTACACGGTTTAACTACAGAAGAGTCAAGTTTTAAATAGGAAAAATATTGAAACTCTTTGGTCATTTTGAAAGAAATGCTACTGGACTCATCAGAATCAATGATCTATGCTAAGCTATGCTAAAAGTGGTACCGTCAGACCCGGAGTTCGGCTGAATGGATTCTAAAACGGTAAAACTCATCTGTTTAACTCTGGGGAAGTTGTAAAATGAGCATATTTCCGAAAAAAGTGGAGTATCCCTTTAAAGCTATAATATGCAAGAATTGTTGGCCTCTAGAGGGCACTACATTCCAAACAACAACAACGGCGTAGCTTGAAGACGATGTGAAGGAGCGTGGAATGATGGGAACTGTCGTTTTAAACTCCACCGTGGATGTAAATCAGTCAGACGGGAATCGAAAAATCATGTTCATGGATGAGGCTAAGTTCTATTTTTATAATGACATGCTTTTTGTGGCGAGGGGGGCGTGGTTCAGCGCGGTCTGTAATGGGAGAGAGAAGAGATGAGCGTCCCGCTATGCTTGTTTGGCAAGAAGGTCAAGTGAAAATGACGAACACCTGTGTCTTATTGCTGTGATCCGCGTGGAGAGACCGCTTTTAAGCCGCGCGCTGGAACGAGAGAGAGAGACTGGAGAGAAAATTGGACGCAGAGAAAGAAAAGCGGTGGATCCGAGCTCTCATTTTTGAACTGTTTTGTGCCGTCGCGGTTGCCACGGTGAATGCAACTTTTGTTTGTTTTGCTTTATTTTAATAAAGTACGAGTCCCAGTCACGCCGACCCCTGTCTTCTTCCTTCCTGACTCTTGAACCTCATCACACTTTTATTTCATTAAAATGAATTAACCGCAAGAAAAGTAAGGTTTAATACTAAATTGGTTATCATAGATGTAACTGTATATGTCGAATTCATTGTTGTGATAACGCGGCGCAGTTTTACATGTTCTAAACAATTGTTTTAAAAGTAAATTCGAACATACCCACATCATTTGCCAAAATACTGATTAATCTTTATGTATAACACATGCTATATTTATTTACATGGCCATAAACACCAGACGTGATAAACAATGTCAATAAACTAAACACAAATCTAAAGCAATATATACTTCCCTTACATAAACAACTAATACCGAATGCTACATTTGGAAAATATAAAATTAAGCATGATTTGTCGACAGAACCAGCTGCAATCGGTAAAGATTAATTGTGTTCCATAACGACTGAAAGAAACAAGCTAACGTTTGTTGCTTGATAGACGCTACAACTACAACTTCCGCATTTGTCCAGGACTCCACGCAGTACGAGCGGAAACCGAGGGTGACGCGCGCGGATATGACGCAATTGACTGGCGACTCCCAGCTCCCCCTGCTCTAACGCCCCGTTTCCTTGGTTAAAATCGCAATTTTCTCACGATTTAAAAATAGTTGGAAACATTTGGGATATTGTAAGTAATCAACTTACCAAAATATATAACACTGGCCTTGAGATTATGGGGTATTTTAATGCAAAATTCTTGCATATTGTACCTTTAATGTTCTTTTCTATTTTAATTTGCTTACTTCTATTAACAGCAAGGACTCTAACTCTATATTTAAAAAACTCCCTGCAGCTAGAGTCAGGGTCGCTTTCAGTACTACTAAACATAGAATTAGCCAGCTGAATTGCACTATCATTAAAATTGGCGTCTTCCAAAAGACAACTGTTAAATTTCCAGTAACCCCTTGTTCTATTTAACTTACTATTTTGTGCAAGATTCAAAGAAATTAACATGTGATCAGTAAACGGGGCAAATTGATGATTAACAGTATGGACATCTTTCAAAATAGCATAAGAAATGAGAAAAAGATCTATTCTAGCTTTAAGTGAACCAGATTTGTTGGACCAAGTAAAGCCTCTACAACCATTGTTAAAGAAACGCCAAGCATCTAACGTTACCACTGAAAGATTTTCACACAACCATAAAATAATATTATCATGTAAATTAGAGGTAGTTATATAGGAAATCTATCTTGTGCATTGTCAGGGGTTTCATTAAAATCTCCAGCTATAATCAAATAAGCATTTAGAAAACAACTTTGTATACTTATAAGCTTAGCTCCCAATTCTTTAAGCATAGATGCATTAGCATTTCTAGAGTTGTGCCCATAAACATTACACAAGATGAATATCACATTTTCGGTCTTGCATACTAGAATGATCCATCTACCCTCATCAGATGAAAAAGTTTCTAAAATATCTCCTCTAAATTTATGCATCAAAATTAGAGTACCAGCCGAACGATTGGATCCGTGACTCATAAAGATTGAATTACCCCACTGAGTTTTCCAAAAATTGTTGTCTGATTCACAAGAGTGACTTTCTTGAACAAAAATAAAATCAGCATTACTACGTTTACAATACAAAAACAAAGCTTTCCTTTTCAAATGATCTCTTAAACCTCTAACATTAAGAGAGGCTAAATTAAAAGAAGAAAACTCAAAAGAATGCATGAACACAGATTACAACAAATGCAGTGCAACAAGACCAGCTAAACGTTAACACAACAAGATCCTATTTTTGGCTAAAGAAGTTGACTTATTTTCCTTAAAAAGGGTAGGTGGTGATCGATCGGTAATGTCTTCTACATGGCACCAAAAGAACATTTAAGGTGCATTATTGAGATAGAGACATTAAATAAATGAAAAACGTTATAAAAAAAAAATATATATATATATATAGTTCGATTTCCTTAAATGGCCGACTCAGAAGATCAGATTTCACGAAAAAAAACATTCAGTCTGAAGTATATTAGGCCACAATTTTCTGACCATCAATGAACGCAAAGGGCCCCGAAAAGGAAGCCTTCACCCTCCTCTCTTGCCTTTTTAACAAGCGGCCACAACTTTGCTCTCGCAGCAGCATCTGCAGGAATCAGAGCTTCCGAAATGCGTAGACGAGACTCTCTCAGGTATGGGTTATCCTTCGCAGCTTTCCAGACGAGGTCTCGGAATGACCGTGTAGAAAATCTTATGATGATGTTTCGATGAGCGCCACCCTGGTTCCCGTCTCCCGACTCGGTGCATCACGTCAAGAGCGCCGTTAAGCTTACCAGCGATGTCAGGTGCCACATGTTCGAGAATGTTCTTAACAGCAGAATGTTGATCCTCGTTCTTGGTTTCAGGGACCCCGTGCACCTTTAAACACCAACGCCGACTATATCGCTCAAGTTGCTCAATCCGCAATTGGATCTCCTTGTCTGACGATTGAAGCTCTGTAATATCTCTGGCCATTTTGCACATTTTCTCCGAGTGCTCATTAACTTAAGAAGCAAGCTTCTGCACTACCACAGACAGGTTGTCAACGGCTTTTGTCGTAGCATCGGTCGATTTCTCAATGGAGATTAGCTTTTGGAAAGTAGCATCTTGTTTCGCAAACAGTGCTTGAATGGTAACGTCTTGTTTTGCAGACAGAGCTTGAATAGCATTCAAAATGTCGACGATATCTCCGCTTGTTTCAGACATCTTTTTCTATTTTTTAGAAGGAGGACTTTTTGCAGGAGACGCTGGAAAGGGTGTAGCTAAACATAAATTAAAATCCTGTTTCGTATCACTCGACACTGAAGGGTCAGAAAGCACAGCGAACCTGTTGCTCAGACAAGCGTCAGAGACTAGCTCAACTTCGGCGCCAACCTAGACATCCATAGCTTTCGGAAAAACTCGTCTCCTTCTGCCCATTAAACAAATTTAAATGCAAAAAAGTTCACGCAGAAGACCACAAAATATAAATGAAGAATTAAAAAGACTGATCGATCACATTACTACCACACCCGCCAGAGCTCAACTTTACACGTCCACCAACCACGACGCCATCTTGGCCCCCCCACGATATTAACTCTTCTTAACTCAATGTTATAAACGTTACTACGTGACTTAGACATCAGAGGGCTCACACCAGTTAACTTATTATTTCCTGCAGTGTTTTACAGCATAAACATTGTTCTATCACTATAAATCTCACTCATCACGCTGGGCACATGTTAATGCACGGTAATTCTACAATATAGAAACACAAACACAACAAAGTGACAGTCACTTACTTTTCGTCATTAACTCAACACATGAATATTGGAAGCTGGATCATTCAGAAGGGACTAAAGAAGCTACACAACACAGGTACGTAGGCTAAACTATGCTGTTGAACTTGAACACGTTTCCGTACCCACTATAACCAACACACTAGCTACACACTTCCTCTACCGTAACCACAGAAGAAGAGTCTTAAAGCGGCAGGCACCCAGAAATGTCAGAGCCTTTTATACACTATGGTTTAATAAATGTTCAGTGATATCATCCAAAGATTTTTCACTATATTGTTGATATGACAACTAGTAAATACACTAAGGCCACATCCACACCAAACCAGAGTTTCCCGATCCAATCTTTTTCCCCTCGTTCTAAAAAAAAAATACCGTAAACACGACGTCCTCTAAAGAAATATTTTTATATTGCGTACGCACGAAACCACTGAAACCGACTCAAAACAATGTAGTTCACATGCCAGACCAGTGTGTGGCGCTGTAATTCTGCCACAGAGATACACTAAAAACAGAGAAGATAATATATATACAATAATATATACACTCACCTAAAGGATTATTAGGAACACCTGTTCAATTTCTCATTAATGCAATTATATAATCAACCAATCACATGGCAGTTGCTTCAATGCATTTAGGGGTGTGGTCCTGGTCAAGACAATCTCCTGAACTCCAAACTGAATGTCAGAATGGGAAAGAAAGGTGATTTAAGCAATTTTGAGCGTGGCATGGTTGTTGGTGCCAGACGGGCCGGTCTGAGTATTTCACAATCTGCTCAGTTACTGGGATTTTCACGCACAACCATTTCTAGGGTTTACAAAGAATGGTGTGAAAAGGGAAAAACATCCAGTATGCGGCAGTCCTGTGGGCGAAAATGCCTTGTTGATGCTAGAGGTCAGAGGAGAATGGGCCGACTGATTCAAGCTGATAGAAGAGCAACTTTGACTGAAATAACCACTCGTTACAACCGAGGTATGCAGCAAAGCATTTGTGAAGCCACAAAACGCACAACCTTGAGACGGATGGGCTACAACAGCAGAAGACCCTACCGGGTACCACTCATCTCCACTACAAATAGGACAAAGAGGCTACAATTTGCATGAGCTCACCAAAATTGGACAGTTGAAGACTGGAAAAATGTTGCCTGGTCTGATGAGTCTCGATTTCTGTTGAGACATTCAGATGGTAGAGTCAGAATTTGGCGTAAACAGAATGAGAACATGGATCCATCATGCCTTGTTACCACTGTGCAGGCTGGTGGTGGTGGTGTAATGGTGTGGGGGATGTTTTCTTGGCACACTTTAGGCCCCTTAGTGCCAATTGGGCATCGTTTAAATGCCACGGCCTACCTGAGCATTGTTTCTGACCATGTCCATCCCTTTATGACCACCATGTACCCATCCTCTGATGGCTACTTCCAGCAGGATAATGCACCATGTCACAAAGCTCGAATCATTTCAAATTGGTTTCTTGAACATGACAATGAGTTCACTGTACTAAAATGGCCCCCACAGTCACCAGATCTCAACCCAATAGAGCATCTTTGGGATGTGGTGGAACGGGAGCTTCGTGCCCTGGATGTGCATCCCACATATCTCCATCAACTGCAAGATGCTATCAACATTTCTAAAGAATGCTTTCAGCACCTTGTTGAATCAATGCCACGTAGAATTAAGGCAGTTCTGAAGGCGAAAGGGGGTCAAACACAGTATTAGTATGGTGTTCCTAATAATCCTTTAGGTGAGTGTACAATAATAATAGGTTCAGTAGTTTCTTCTTTATTTCATTTATTTATTTATTTATTTTTACTAATAACTTTATTGAACAATATAAACAACCATAAATGGCCTGGTACAAAATATGAAATGTCTTAATCAGACAACAGACAAGCATCATAGCATGAGAAATAAAATATAAAGAAATAAAGAAATAAAATAAAGAAATAAAACAAAAATACATTCAAGTGAAGAAATAAAGAAATAAGAGGCTCAGCAGCTTCTGCGACACGAACACACCGCAGTAGTTTTTCTCTTACGTGACGTAGCGGTGCTGACGTGTGGGGTGATGACATCATCGTTTACAGAATACACGGATTGGCTGTACACACGAAAACGCAAGTGTGTCGGTTTCAGATTTATCCACACTGGGACCCGGTTTAAAAAAATAGAGGTTTCAGGCTCCCAAAAGGCCGGATGCGTACGATTTACGTAGGCTATACAGCTGAACGCGTCTCCGTGTGTACGGGCTCTAAGTTTCATCATGCTGGCATGTGTGGAAAGTTTTAAACAGTGTGTGCTGTGTTTTTAAACAGTAAATAGCTCTGCATTAGTTTGTGCCTCGCTCACCCCTATCCTCCAGACATGTTCAGTTCATTCATGAGCTGCTGCCCTTCAGATTATTCCCTTCCGGAACAAAAATATATGGAAATATACTGCAAAATATAATGCAATATATTACATTATACATGTCCTTATATGGGAAACTAGTGCTTATATTTTTCAATACACTGCAATATGCATTGACCATATGGCGATATATTAATACCAGTAGCGGGCATTGCATTTCACACCTAACCTTCAGTGGTGTCCCAGCTGAATTAATCCACCTCTTAATGCGCTTTTAGTAATATGATCATACAGGATCACGTCACTCACGGACAGATCTGTGTGTTTGTCATGTTCTTCACTCTCAACAGCTTCATCTTCTCTTCTGGTCATTGGTGTGTCTGTAGGATTGAGTGTTTGCTTGTTGTTCTTCATCTCACTGGTTCTGCTGTGGAGACACAAACACAAGAAAGGTGTGGAGCAGTTCATCACATGTTATGAATTATTAAACCACATGAACAGCAACAAATGGAAGATACAGTTTCTGAAGCCTAGACAGTCACTGCATGTTTATTAATACATAAGCAGTTAATGCATGTAATCAGATTATATGTGAGTGACAAAACTCTTACTGTGACCATAATGATCTTTGTCTCTATTGTAGATCAGCACTGTAACATTCAACAGACATCAGTCCCGAATCCATCTGGAGAATCTCAAGCGTTAAACTCTCCTCTGCAGTCTGGTCAGACGCAATAACACATGATTTATATTTATTTATTAATGTTTTTTCCCCCCTTTTTAGACTGCCTTGCTTTTAAACTTTCTCCTTGTTTGCTGTCCAGCAGATTCTGATCACATTTATGATGATGTGACTCCAGTGAATAGTGGAAATAAAGGTTGAGTCTTAAAAATTATTAGAAAAAAATCAACAATCATTAAATCTGTGATTGACTTGTTCCTCGTTGTGTGTTTTTCAGACGTCACATATTCAGAGGTCACTATTAAGAAAAACATATCCGCGGATAAAGGTTAAAAACCCTCTTCAATAGAGTCATTAACCAATAACATGTATGCAATTTTAGTTAAATAAAAATAATATATATTTCTTTCTAATTGACTAATTATATTTTTCTAGACAAAATCATGGCAAAGTCAAATAATGTGATGTACTCAGAAGTCGGAACAAAAGTCAAGAAAAGCAAAAGCAAAGGTGAGATCCTGTTTTTCCTGAAGTACAGCATATTTCCAGGATGTTCTGAATAATCTGATTTATTTTCTGTTCTGTATTAGATATTAATACTGCAGGACCCAGTGATTTGACTTACGCACAGATCAATATACAGGACAAGAAGAAAAGCAAGAGCAAAGGTAAACTCTCAACAAACTGCATCTAAACACAACTGTCTGAATGAATCATCACATTTAATATATAATGCCTCTATATTATCAGGAAAAGAGAACAATTTAATATCATTAACAGAACTGATAAAGACCTTCATTTTGGAAATGTAACAACAGTCTCAACAATCACATATTTACTGAACCTGCTAATAAATGTTCATTGTGGTTTGAGAGGTTCTGTTCTCTCTTGATATAATCATGGATTATCAGTTATTATTGTAGTTGCAGATGTAAAGCGTGTGTTTATTCTCTGTTTCTCTTGTTCACTGTCAGGGAAGAGCAGCGAGTCTGGAGACACTTTATACTCTGAACTGAAGAACAACACAGATAGAGGTGAGAGAAACAGAGTCAAGCTTCATCACTGTTAAAGTTGAACTATTAAACATTAATAGATCAGAATGATTCATAAAGTCATGTGGATCATTGAGGAAGTGTGAAAATCTCATCAACATTTGTGTTCTTCAGGTGCTGATGCTGGAGTCGGTTCTGCAACGAAAGCTCAAGTTTTAAGGAAGAAAGGAAAACAATAAAACACGTAAGATTTTTCTTACAATGATTTTACAGTCACTGACAAGAAGATTCTTTCATGTAGAATATAAATCTGTTTTTAGTGATTCAGTTCAGTTATTGTGAGGATCAGGTTCATTGTGATCTTAAAACTGTAAATCATAAACAGCATGAGCTCAAACCAGAGCTTTTTATTGTCCACGTTTCCCAGATAACAGGGAATGTTCTTATAACTTTAGCTATTGTTCTGACAAGGTTCTTAACTTTTCTCCTTAATTTATTAAGGATCACTAACTTCCTGGGTTGAAAATGTCTTACGGTTGGATGTTAGACAGTAAAATCCCCTGTGTTTAACAGCTCTGAGTGAGCATTAGTGACGACACCTGATGTTAAAGGTGGGAAAGCCGTTTTTGAAGATGCTGTTGGCCAATGTTGATGTTTGAAATCAACCCAAACAAACACACCCCTTCTTCATTGCTCCGCCTCCAATCCTAACAGCCCGAGTCGATCTCGAACCCCGATCCACTGCAAGCGAGGCGAGTGCGCTAACAATGACTGTATAAAATGCATTCACTAGCAGTCGTCAGCGCGACTCTCACTAGCTGACCTCCGTTACACACGCAATCCAAGAGTAGAAGTTTTTTTTTTTCATCATAGCAGAAGCGCAAAAAAAATAATGCTTACTGAAAAATAAAGCGAATCAAAACATGGGCCCGATTTTAATGATCTGAAACGCAAGTATCAACTGTAACAATATTAGCTCAAAGGGGAAATATTAATAATCCATAATTACCAACTATGATTAATTATTAATATTTGGGTCAGTTAATTAGATTAACTTTGAGATAAGATAAATTAATATTACAATCAATTAACAAACTCTTTGATTATTCATTTATTCTAAGAAAAGTGTATCTTTCATGGTCACCGAAAAATAATTATTTCATATCATGTACAGCACTTAGAGCATGTTACAAGATCAAGATCGTAAAAGGGACTTTGTATTCTAGCAGAGGCTCAGAAATCAAATACATAATTGTGCATAAGTTTTATTAACTAAATCACAAACATAACTAAACAAACAAACAAACATACATCCATGCATACACTCTAAAAAAAAAATATCGTAAAAAAATGGTCAAATGACTGGCACCAAACAAAAACTGTCAAATTAAAGTAAAATATCTTAATTCCAATAAAGTGCAAAAGTTATTTTACAGGTTTTTCCTTGTTTGAATTAAGATATTTTACCTTAATTTTATGGTTTTTATTTGGCAGCCGTAGCTGCCAGTCATTTGACCGTTTTTTTTTACGATTTTTTTTTACAGTGTAAAACTTTTATTTTATGGATTTTTCCAATATCATAATGACCAAACACCTTTAATAAAGTTATGGCACTAAAAGTTCTACTGAGAAACACTTATTTTACAGGTATTTCCTAAATGATTACAACCAAACACCTTTAATAAAGTGACGGCACTAAAAGTTCTACTGAGAAACACTGTTATTTAACAGACCTTTCCTAAATTATAACGATCAAACACATTCAATAAATTGTCAAGACGTGCTCAAGAAAGTAATAAAACAGTTTAATTTTAGAAGACAAAATAAGTCTGTAAAAAAACTGTATAAAACTGATTAAAATCATCTCAAACTTTAATTTGCAGCACTTAAACAATGTAAGTTTAAGAGTATTTAAACAATGTAAACTTGTAATCTAAATAAAATGGAATTATTCAGACCCCTGGGGGTCACATAGTTCTGATATTAAATATTATATGGTCTTTACATTCAGAATCCTAACTATACAAGTTTATTAATAAGTTAAATCAAAACATACAACACAAGTGTACCAGAAGTGACAGATACAGCAAATAAACAGCAATCGGCCAGTAATCAGTTTGGTGCATCTGGGAAGAAGAAAAAAAAGGACACACTATGATTATCTCAAAATGATTTCAATTATTTGTGTTTCCTTTAAACAAGCTTAATACATTTTTATTTAAATTGTCTGTTTGTCTTCTGATTTGTCTGGTATCTAAAACTTATGTCCGATTGAAAAATGTGCATCACCAAAAGAATAAACATGTCGATTCACAACAATGGACATTCTTTTCCAGAGGTATCATTGTAAGGTAAACGCCTCAAAATACCAATTTGTATTACAAAATAAAACCAATTGTATTAACTGGAGGTGTTTTCAGACTGCTGTGATATGGGTAACGAGGGTCTTTCTCTCACAGGGTATCTGCACAATTTTTAAAGTCAAATTTAAGGCTTTTTAAGACCTTTTTAAGACCTGAAGAAATCAAAATTAATACCGTACATTAGGGGTGCGCAATATTGACAAAAATATGTCTCGATATTTTCAAAGTTTTGTTGATAATAATTAGATGATATTTTACTGATTGTGTTTTTGTACTGGTACCCTGGCTGGTTTAGGCTTGTTGTTGACAGCAAACCCACGATATTCATATTTTTTTATATTCTATGCAGTGGTCAGTTCACAGTAGTGACCGAAATTAACATTTTTATTAAGGGGCAATATTTGCTATCTTAAATTGATTTCCAGGGGCATTTTCACCTATATATGGACATTGTTTCTAAACATATTTAGAGGTATGCATCACCTTTTATGTCAAATTCTAACATTCAAATTAAATTATATTAGAATAACACAGTACCAATGTCAAAATAAATCATTAATTTAAAATCCATCCTTGCAGTGCAGAGGTGACACAGAAGCGGCATCAAAACTGGCATTAGCCTACTATATTTACACTTCATTTACAATTGCATAAATAAAGCTATTCAATATTTAAATATGAAATGATTTATAATTTTAACGCTTTAATTAAAGGATACTTTAAATATGAAACTAAAACCACCAGTAGGTGGCGGCAAGAATAAGCAAGTTGTTGGAGTCATTTATTCAACCGATTTGTTCAAACGGCTGATTCATTCAAAAAACAAGTGAATGTTCATTGAATCGTTAAAATGATTCGTTCAAAACGCGGATTTCAGTGAAACAAAAACAAAAACTCACACACAGATATGCTATTATACTCCATATAACTCCATGTAAAAGCCAGAAACTAAGCGTTTTTTTTGTTGCATAGGCCTATCTAAAGGGTTAATGGTGCCACCTGGTTATCAACAGTAAAAATGACAAATTTTACCTCTTCCCAACAGGGAAAACCACCAACAATCAAAAATGCATGAGTATATGGTGTCATGGCTTTGCAATCAAAAAATGTGGTTATAATGGAAGTCAATGAGGCAAAAACAGCCACGAACAGTAAATGAGGGAGAAAAAGTTAAAATCTGATGCTGCACAAAAACTAACAATGCATAAAAACAGAAAATAAGTCATTTTGTGTGTTTTTTTTTGTTTTTTTTTTTTTTTTTTTAAATCAGTGACATAATTTATGAATTTGGCAATTAAAGAGTTAAAATCCAGATTTTTAAAAAAAAAACATTTAGTCGTTTTGATCAGGACTGAGGTTGATTAATAGATTTATACAAAAAAAATAGAAAAAAAATATTTATCTGATACATTTTTACAGCAGTTTAAAGTAGTGGCTGTTTTCAGCCACGAACATAACGAAAGGGTAGTGAATTTGCCCACAGTGTACTGTTGAGTTTTTGAAAAATTTCAAAGCATTTTCCCAAAATATGTGTCCAAATAAGATTAGTCACCAAAAATAATTCCATTTGCTGAAACACGGAGAAAGTTATGGCCAAATTAAGACTCAAAAATACCCCGTAGTGGATGAAAACATCCCCAACAGCACATAAGGGTTAATATAACAATACTCACCGCATCTGAAGATCATGTGGCTGGATCATATTTATTCCCAAAATTCCTGGATCATGAGTGAAACACACACATACACAGCAATATTAGCTATTTGTATATTAGCATTTTACTAACAGAGACATTTACGAAAGCTTGCAAAATTGTACTCACCAACTCCAAAACATATTATGATGACTGATCGGTAACGTTAGGCCTAACGTAATATCCCGCGATCAACAACTATTCAAAAGCCTAGTTTTCATATTCTTCTAGAGTCAAAGAGTGTGGTTCGAGTTCCTCTCCGTCTAAAGAGACAATGTTAGGGTTAGGGTTAGGGTTAGGGAAATGTTGATTTATTTACCTATTTTTATTTTTTTAATTAAGTTAGCTGACAATTACACATGCTAGCAACACATAACATTAGCCTAATACATTGAAATATGTAACGTTAATAATATCGATATTGCTTTAATCGCGTTTAGATTCTCAATTTAACACACTATATTTTGATGTAGCAGAATTGTTTTTATAAAATAAAAAGTTATTTACCTACGTATTCAAACTTGACCTGTAAAAGGTGCGCATAGTTGTCATTGGCCAGATTCCTGGATGACAGTCTGAATAACCAATCATTCTCAAAACAACTCGGAGAGACAGCCAATAGTGTGGTAACATTGCAATTACAGGAAAAGATGACATGTTTTAAAAGAAAGAATATGAAAAAATATACACGTGCTATTTATTTAGCTGTAGTTGTAGGCTGGCTGTTATATTTATTCAATTGGTTAAATGGTGTTTTAATTGCAGTGTATGATTAAAAATTAAACTTAAAATAACTTATATAATAACATATATTTACCACTGCTCTGCTAAACAGCAATTTAACAGAGCAAACAGATTATATATTAAACAGAGCAAACACTACCTATGTATTCATATAAAATTCTGTATGTAGACCTATATGGAAAAACTAATGGATTGGTATTCTCTGGGTGACATTAGTTACATCCATGTGACCCATAATGACCCTTTTGCACTTTAACAAATTATTGACCTTTCCTTTAGAAACACTCTTATGCCTAATAATGTCTTGCTTTTCACCCTGTGAGGCACTGTTACACATCCTGTTGGTTTAGGGTCAATCCTCTGTCCAACACAGCACTTTGCTAACATTGGCATAATTCTAAGTTGCAACATATACCCCGGGTTTCACAAGCAAGGCTTAAGCCTGTAGTCCCAGACTAAAATGCACATTTCAGCTGTTTTACCTAAAAAGCAACTTGCACTGACTTATCTTAAAATATGTCAGTCAGTGCCATTGTTTTGTCTCAAGATGCACACCAGTTATGTGAAACCGGGGCTGGGTTAGAAATTTAGGGTTAAGGTTAACCCTTACTCTAACCCTACTCATTGTCTACAGACCTTTATTTAACAGCATGGATACTCCAAGGTGTTGACTGCAGTGGTTAGGCCTTTAGCATTGATACAGGACTAAGAACTTCTCACTGCAACAGTCTGTAATGTAATTTAAGAGTATTTGTGTGGATTGTCCCTAAGCTAGAGCTATTGGTGCATTCAAGTCATCTCATACAGATCGTATTTATAAGTTGAACGCACATGAACGCCACCACAATGATGAAAATATGAGTAGGAAGCTCAGGATTTTCTTTAACCCCGATCTTGAAGAGTTAGGGGTGTGTCAGTGAGAAACATTGAGGAATACCACAATACTTATACTGTAGCAGTGACATTGTCAGGCTTTTCTATTTACAATGAAGTAAGCTAATACCTGCACAAAATATGAGCATTATAATATAACAATATAATATGTAATGATACAGTGGCTTCATAAATTAATTTAAAACATAAAAAAAAAAAAAAATAGTAAAACCTCATGAATACAAACATCTCAGGAGGAGCTAAACGCACCATATGTTCCACCATGAACCCTGTTGGCCTGCTGTCTGACCACCAGCAAGGTCAATTTAACAATAATTGTGCAGTTTGCTTGCATAAAATTTGTATCCAGAATTACAGAGTTTAAATGTAAAAATACACTTAAATGTAAAACTAATAACATTTACTTTAAAATGACAAGGAAATATGTTAAATTGTTAGTATGGATATAAACCTTTAATATAATGAGCTACAGGATAGCTCATTAATATAATGAATATTTTTCCTTGTAATTTTGCATGGTTTGCAAAAATTTCCACTGCTGCGTCTGTGTGTAGATGAGAGAAGCTAAGTGTATGCGCGTTGTGCACACGCTACATTATGGCCAAGCATGCGCCCTTAATATAGCATCTGAACGCGCCACTGACTTTAGACTCGGTTTTTCCTGGTCTGTGGCGGGAACTGGAACTGCAGTTTCTGGAACTGCAAAATAGCACCAGGTAACGTTTGCGCTGGAACACGCCTCCTCTTTCCAGTGATCCTCCCCCGGGAGCGCAAGTTCATTCCCTAATTTACTGACGTGCGTCTGTGGAGGGAAAAGTCCGCTGTGCGTCGGGTGCAAAATAGGAATGATTCATGCGTTGGTGTACAAAGTCAATTGCGCTGGGAGCAAGATAGGACCCACTGTGTTACTCACGTGTGGAGCGAATCAAAGCAACATCCGTGTCTGTTTTCAGGCCTTCCCGCTTCGCTCTCTCCAGCTTTTCTCTTTTGTATCATGTCTCATCTCTACAGTATTTCTGCAGTCTTTCTTCAAATCTCCCTCTTGATCATTCTCTCTCCTTCACCGTCATGCATTGACTGCACGCGTTTGTTGTGTCTGTGCGACTAACTTCCAAACAGCATATTTAAAAAAAAAAACACTTACCCCACCTTTAATGAGTAAAATCACTGAAGGAAAGAGGAATAAACATTTGAAGTCCCCATTCTGGTGATCAGTGTTTCCTGTAGTTGAGTTCTTGATTGTGTTAATTAGTTTTTTCTCTGGCTGTTTTAACAGTGTGTTCAAAAAAGACTTTGAATGTGTCAGAAGGATTCAAGACAGAATAACATCCAGCCTGGTCTCATTGTTAATACATAGGTATTAATATGTAATTTCAAAGACACAAAACATACTTTTTTGTACGTTTGGATAGATGATGTTGACTGTCATGGTGACGCTATCATGAAGTGGCCTGATTCACTGATCAGAAGTGTTTTTTGTTATTGCTGTTATTAATTAGTTTAAATATTGTGTGTGTCGCGTCAGCCTCTTGGTAGTTTCTACCGTGATCACATTACTCTATTTCGGCCACGAGACTCTTCCCTCTATTTACTCCTGTAAAAGGTCTACCTTTATAAAGTCAGGAGGAGTCAGGTAGGCTTATAATATTCTCTTATCTGATTATGTTATCTCAGGGTCAGCTCTGATCTACTGTACCCCCTAGGCCTACGGTTCAGAAAACAGCCAAGCCTACCAGTGTAGTTAGTTCAGTTCACCACAGCTGTCTCTCCTATTCCTGCTCATGCTCTCCCACGGCCTAATCAGTTGCGACTGTTTGACAACCTTGTCTGGATATCGCTATAAAAATCAATCTTTTTCAGACAGTCATCTCATGAAACCCCAAAAGGATTCTTACTCTACAGCAATGAACAGACTGGGACAATCCTATCAGAGTTTTGAGGGCAGTCCTCATTCTCATTTTATTATTTCTTGCAAAGGTAAAAGCTGAAAACACCACTCTATGCCAGCTAAGCTGGAAGATCCATGCCAGAGACACAATTACATTTCAAAGCTTACCCTGTCTTTGTTCAGTGTATGTTTTCTCAAAAAGTCGAACTTGGCAAGTCTGAACTTTGCGTACTTGGTATTGAGAAACGCCTAAAGATCTGAAATGGGTGTGTCAGACAAAGGAGACGTGCAACATGTGCAGTGTTGGGCCTCCAGGAACATGGTTAGGAACCACTGATCGAAATGTTTGGAAGAGAACAGTCCATTTCTCTTGACGTGCTACAGACCATGTGATAATCTTACCAAAACTATAAAATGAACACTTGTGAGCAGGAAGTTTTTAGAAACAGTGTCATTTATACACTCACAGACATCAACAATCAGCATATGAACCATAACAATCGAGACATCATGCAGGCATACAAAACTCATTAATGGAGCCCAGCATGTATTGTGGCATGAGTAAATTATTCAACTGAATTATTTTACTATTTTTATTTAAATATGTTGTCATTGTTACCATTGTTGAGGTTTGTATGATGACTGTTGATGTCCAAGTGTGTCTCAACTACTACACAAGAGGTGTCAACAGCTGGATTTATGACCCTTTTCAATGATGTCTCAACTGTAATTATTTAAATCAGTTATTTAAATCACTTTAATGCAGTTATGTGAATGTCATTGGAAAGACGTTGAGTTGCCTATTCATAAATCAATGCTGAATAGTTTCCCAAACTGTAATTGCTGAAAGAGAAATAAACTAACGAAAGTCAAGAGCCCAACTAAATAAAACACCGATCACCATAATGGTGTGCTCAAATGAACATCAACATCTAAACCTCTGTTAATTCGCAGTAAGAACTTCTGTAGACGTCTGACAGAAATAAAGTCAGTCTGGTTAGTAATAGGTGAAGCTGGTAATGCTGTTTGTGGAGTTGTTTAATCCTCCTCTGTGAGATCTTCAGAGATTTAAAGTATTTTATCTTCAGTTGATTTAATCTAAGACTGTGGCTGAAGTCAGTTGTAGTTTCTGTTCTTGTTGTTTCACTTTCCTTCAGTGATTCTGCTTGTTAACAGCAGGTGTCCGGATGTTTGAAAGAATGTTTTAGGAACATCATACTATCCTTTTAAAAACATTCCTCTAACATGGACATTTTCCAGAAAACTGGACATTTTAACGTTTCGATAACCAAAACATAATGTTTGGGAAACGTTCTTAGAATAACAATTTGTGGGACTTAAATAATAATTCAAACTGCATTCTCTTTTTAAAGGTCCCTGAGAGCAGTGAAGAAAACAGACGGCAAGAGAGAAACACCAGCAGAAGAAATGAACCTGAGTCAACTGCTCATGACTGAATGAAAGAGAACTGCACTGCATTATCTGCACACATATTATATAAGGAAATCAAGCTTTAATATATACTAAAAAAAAAATTCTAATGAGCATTTATTTTTAACACGTCTTTTAACAAGTGCCTGTGTTTTTGCCAAAACAAGATGATTTTTCTTATAGCATACAGTGTTGGGGATAATGCATTCGGTAACTTGAGTTGGAGTAACAAATATTTTTATGCATTTAATCTCACTTTATTGTCCAATGTACTTGCTGCTGACCTTCAATGATTCAGTTATACCATAAGCAAAAATTACTTTAGATTTGTTGTTATTATTGCTTAAGAAAGTGTTAAACTCTCTTCACCTGCATCCTATTCTTTTGCAATCTTGAATGGCAGCAGCTGAAAAGTTTGTTTGAGCGCCCTCTACTGTACACGCGTGGATTTGCATGTCCTTCAGCCTTATTATTTCAATGTTGGTGTGAAAGGGCCTTTACATTTGCCCCATAATATTACGTTTTTTTATTTTTATTTTTTATAATACTAAAACAAATAATAAAAAACAGCCCATGTGAGGAAACAGTACTTTTCTTAAAAACTAACTTTTCAAGGGAGTAATGTTATATTGTAATTTATTTCTTTTCAAAGTAACTCTCCCTGACACCGCTCATATATAGCCTACTGTTTTCTTACTTTCATTTATTTCATATTTGCTGTTATTTGCTCAAGTTAACAAACTGTAAGCTTTCTATTTCATAAATAAAGAGTGACATGACATTTTCTTTGCTTGACTTTTTCACATTTGTTAACTTAAGATTACAAGGGTTGAAAAAAAAAAATGTATACAAATTGTGTTTCTAGATTGTTGTTATTCTTAAGAACAAAAGTTATGACCATATTCTAAAAAGTTCAGGTCACGGGTGTTTTCAGTGTATTTTCTGATTCTCTGATGCTGGGACTAAATTTCCCAACAAAGGAAAAGTAACTACACATTATGAGTATGAAAACTGAAAGCGATCAAAATTCATTGAAATCTTAGCTGTGTTTTGACTTTGCAGTGCATTATCTCACACTGAACAGGGTGTCGTCATTAAAATAGTATTTCATCCTTGAGAACATTTAACGTCTTTAACGTCCAGCAAACTACGTGAGCCATTAAATCAGCAGATACTGCTAGACGAGAAAACCATGAGTTAACAAAGCCTGTTCACATATTTGAGATTAACTTATATTAACTGGTGTCAGTTTGAGTCTTGCAGGATTCATGAAGGGTCAGCTGTGGTGGCATAGGGTTCTTCTCAGTCAGAAAGCTGCATATATCATCATCAAGCTCCATCAGAGGACGTCTCAATTTAACCGATTATTATGAAGGATTCCTCAAGTGTATCCTTCGCATCCGTCAATCACCCACAATCCTTTGCAACACATTCAATTCATGAAAAATAAACGTGCAGAAACCGAGTCGGCTCTGACCTTATCTGAGTTTATTATTAAATGTAAGACTAAATTAATGTTCGGGACATCAAGGCATAAATGTTATCTTTTGTTTTGGTGTAAATTAATCACTTAACACTAAACTGCCAGTAATGTCAGCCACTGGGAGACCACAGACGAGTGTCATTCACTCTATTGCATTAATGCATTTTTCCAAAAGTAAGTGTTATAGTATGTTGGTGCTGAAACTGTGGGGGCAGGAACATGTGTGATGTAGCCATGCACACTATACACTGTCTTAGACTGTCTAGCGTTTAATGCTGAGGATGAACAGCCCACAAGCCTCAGAAGGACTGACGGACACAGCCTCACTAGGATGCCTGTGTGACAACCTGCCCCGACCTTACATTTATGGGGGAAACAATACCTTTGTCCTGTCAAAACACATTTGTCCATTTGTTGTTGACTCTTGACTTGCTTTTGCATTGTCAATGTGTTTTTATTGTTTTAGCTTATCAAACACATTACAAAAAAAAAAAAACTTTTACTGACTTCCACTGTGACAACTAGCCCTGATGTCCACTAATTAACAGATTACCAAGCATAAATATTAATGCATAAAGTATTAATTCTGATTGATGTTTATCTCTCTAAAAAGTGGTGAGCAACATTTATTAGGTATATATGAGAAAATGCTTAAAAAGACCAAAAAAAACAAGAAGAGATTTAAGTTTGCTCAGTCTTCTCCAGTTGATGTGACGGACTCGTCCACTAAAGCTCCTGCTGACGGCAGCAAACTCCTCAACTCTTCACACAAATGCAGGTTTCGATCTCTGCACCGCATTATTGGCTGAATGCAATCATTCTGTCTGCCACACATGTCCTCTTCTTCTGAGCAGGACGATTACTCTTCCATCCGGAAGACCAAGACTGATGGTTCTTCCTCAACTTCAGTCCACAGATCATTGAGGAGCAAGAAGAGGCATTTGAGGCTGTAACCCAGGAGAAAGAAGCAACCAGAGGTTAGAGAATATCAAGGTTTTATACTGTGTAATGCATGTGTAAGGTCAAAGGATGACAAATATTTTTTGCAACCTTTCATTTTCTATATTCTATTGTTTGTGAGTTTATTTCACCAAAATATTGTATGTTCAGTCATGTCATGGTAGCGTATAGGTATTGGGAGAGTTATTTGTTGTGTAAGTGCGCCCTCTATTGGATAGGAGCTAGAGTGGTGGTCATACTGAATTTTCGCATTCTTTTCTCAGTCTGCATTCTACTTGACAGAGAGAGGTGTGTGTTCACATCAGCGCAATGTAAACTTGATATATACCAGTTAAAACTTTGGTTTCAGTGCACATGGTAACTTGTAAGTAGCCTATGTGTATTTTATGATGAGTGCACTTACATTTAATCGAGACGTACGTGTCGAGAACTTTGCTGTTTTGAGAGTTTGAGAAATTGCTAACATAACCTCGTGTTTTGTTTAGCTGTATGTTAGCGATCGTCATTCTATCCTCTTGTGTCGAAGCCCACATGTTTCAGTTGTCCTTTTTCTTATATTAGGCTGATTCTGAGGATAGAATCCTGAACTTTTGCTCTCTTTGAAATTGAACAGGTATGTAGGCTACTCCCAATATAATGTGTTCATTTAAAAAGTTTTCTTGTATTGATTAATGTTCAATGGCACTGAAAAGCCCAGATGTAAAGCATGTAGGCCTACATGTTGCTTCGTGCATGTTACTGTATGTTAACTATTGAAAAGATGGTTTATTTCATGTTGCATAGTGTTAATGTAAGAGCTAAAAGCCCAGAGTTAATAACAGAGATAACATGCAATATGAGTTCTACAAAAAAAATCTGGTAGCACTGGGGCTGACAATAAAGCACTAAGCTTAATTTAGGGTGTAGATGAAATTAACTTAAATTATTATCATTCATACTGTCTCAATATTAAAAAGCAAAACGAGTGAAAAAAATTATATTAGGGAGTCAAAATAGCCAATAAGCATCCTACTGTTTACAATGGTAATTATTTTTTATTTTATTTAGTTAGGTGTTTTAAAAAAAAGTTTTCCTACATCTTAACATTTTTAGTTTTAGGACAATCTTTGAAGGATGAACAAAAAAGCGTTTGACTATTTCTGTCACAATACCATAGTTATGGTTAGAGTTACTACATTAGCCTAAATCCATGGTGAATGTTGCTGAATTGTGGACTGAAAGTCTTCTGTAAGTGTTTATCCTGGTTTCCACGTCAGCGCTGTTTGATCTGATATCTATGGTTTAGAACAGAACTGGAATGTTTCTCACTGGATCTCGCAGCGATAATGTTATTAAAGGCACACTATGCAGCTTTCTGTTTTTGTCAAACAGCGACCCCTAGAGTCGCTGTGGAGTACTTGTATTTAACGTTACTGTCGTAAATAGCACTCGCGCAGAGCCGTCTCTGCACTCACGGCCTGATCCCTTCCGCCCTCTATACCGGTACCTGTTCAATAGGATGGAAGCTGTAATGAGTGGAAATAAGGTGTGGCCCCTTTAAGAGCTGCGCGCGCCCTGTTGAACTGTCGTCGGCAGTCTGTGTTGTATGTGCACCTCGAACACCCGTATGCGGGTTATTTCAGTTTGATGCTCATTCTTATCCTACTTTTGTTTATCAAGTAAAGATGTGGATGGTAGAACGGGTGACAGACAGTTACACGAGTTCGACTGGGGAATAAAGTGCAAGTTGTGAGATGCCAATCGCCTCCGTGAGTCTGTCTGGCCTCTGTAATAACTTCATCTGTGAGCTATCCCTATTTCTCCTCCTGACAGAACGCGTTACAAAGCGTCGGACATCGAACAGGCACAGATAACCTCTGAAGATGTCTACTAGTCCATCAACAAGAACGATATTTACTCGAGTCTGACTCCTTGCTCGGTCAGTCTGCCGTTTCCTCTTTCTTTCGTCCTCCGCTCTTACAAGCTTTCCTAGCTTTGTGTGCAGTGCCGAAAAGCAATTCGTTACATCGCGAGACCTGATATCACGCGATACTTCCTGACACCGACCCGCCGGCCCAAAGTTGCAAGTGAGTTTTTTCCGCTCTCGGGCACCAGGGGGGTGCGAAACCACCACCATTCAACCCGAAATAAGTAATATAACCATTCCACTGACTCCAAAGCTGTTCAGTTAAGGTTAAAAAGTTACCTAGTGTCCCTTTAATTCTGAGGAGAATTCAATGGATTTCTTCACTGGATCTCCAGAGTCTGGATCTAGCAAGTTCGGGGCGCTGCGCTGTCTGTTGTTGGAACATTTCTCCAGACGATGCTGGTCAAGATGCTTTGGGGAAAATATGTTTTTATGAATGTTAAAAGTCAGGACACCTGCTCATCCTTTATTACGACTATTTTTTTACATTTTATAACAAAACAGTGAAGTCTTCAAAACTGTGCAATAACAGAAACAGATTAAGCTATTTCTTGTGAATGTGGACGACTTCTGATTCATTAAGTAAATAACTAAGAATAACAATGTGCCATACATTATATAACATTTTGTGCAACAGTCCAGTGTGTTTATGATGATAGTTTAAAATAATATGCTACCAACTAAAAGTTTAAAGCATAATGAACTGTTGTTGTACAGCTAAAATAACTGGAGGTGAATGACACTGGAAGCCTTGCACATTCAAGTTACAAAATGGTTGTGCCCACTCTCATGTTAAAAATATGGTTGATAATATTAACGTAGAGACCACAACATGCACAAATCAAAACTCTTCTTAGTCTAGATATGAACTCAACACTCTATGTTCGTTCTGAAGTGCATAACTAAACATGAGTTGGTCCATCACGTCTGATCATATGAACGTCTCATCACAAGCTGAAGGATCAACTGTAGGTTTCTGAGGAGTCGACACTGTCCTGCATTGATGGTTCGGCTGTTTATCAAACATTTATGGAATGGCATATTAATGCGTTTACATGAACACTGCAAAACGTTTGATTGTGTTTTAATGTCACTGTGTTTTCATTGTTTTGCATATTATAACTGGGCCATGTTTGGTAGCGTTTTGTTGTGCATGTCACTAGGTTTAGATTTGTGAAAGCTGTGGAAATTGTAATAAGCAATACAGTGTTATTTTGAAGACTAACCTGGAAAGAGAAGCAGTAACAAATATTTTACTCAACTTTTACTCAAGTATTATTTCACTGCTTGATGGTTGTATTCTTTGGATATTGTAGATAGAAATGCTGTAACGGCACTGATTTACTCTACAAGATAGCTTCAGGAAAAAATGTCCCTTTCTTTACCATGTATCAAGAAGTGTTTTCTTTTCTTGATGTATGCTCTTCAACAGAGAGCCAGAGTCCAACAGAAGCAGCACAGCAGGCCTTCGGACATTTCTCCAGACCAAATTGAGGGAAAAGAGTAGAGTTGCAGTGTCACACCACAGGAAAGCAGAGACAGCAATTCATGATAGGTAGACTGACCGGCTACTTGTTGTTTTATGTCAAAATGTATTTAATCCCATAATATTCGTTTTTTCATTTTCAACATGCATCACTTGTATTTAGTCTCCGGCTTTGGGATAAAAACGCTGAATTCCTCCACTGTTGTGAGCAGCGGATGGTGCGTGACCAACACAATCTCTTAGTACTGCGTATCTATAGCATGCAATGTGTTTGTCGTGCTATTAATAGATACTACTTTTTCCATGCATAATGATACACACTGTCAACACAGTTTTGAACAACGGAAGAGCAATAGATGCAATTTAAGTAAAAATGTTCAAAATTTTAACAAATGTGAAAAACTCATGCAAAGAAAATTGTTTGTATATCTTTATTTCACACTTAATTAATTAACTGCAATTTTTTTTTTAATTCACAATTAACTGCAGAAAAAAAAAATCTAATTTCACACTTCATTAACTGCAGCAAAAAAATTATAATCAAATTTCACACTTAATTAATTAACTGCAGCAAATAAAAAAATCTAATTTCACACTTCATTAATTAACTGCAAAAAAAAAGGAAACAAATAAAAGAATGAAAGAACAGCATTTATGAAAGATTAAGAAAAATAACATTGTCTTTGCAAAAACAGGCCCTATTAGAGAAGACAGGTAACGTGTTAAACATAAATGGCCAATTGTAATAATAATGAACTATTTTATAGAGCGACTTTAAAAGCAACTTCTCAAAGCGCTGTACATAAAAAAAGTAAAACACCACACAATAAATACAAAATAAAAGTCAAAATCAACAAATGCTATCAACGAAAACTTTAGGATGACCATGGCACTCTTTCAAATTAAAAGTCCATTACAGGCTTTTTGAATCAAGGCTTTTTAATTTGAAAGAGTGCCATGGTCATCCTAAAATCTTCTTTGATGGACTATTACACACTCTATAGAGCACCTTAACTGTACAAGTTTCCCTGAGATACGCTCTCTTCTACTGGACTTTGTTTTGAAGATCAAAAAATGCTAGTTTAAAAAAATATGTCTTGAGTTGAGCTTTACAGATGTCATAGGTCTGAGTGGAACAGTGAACGAATTAGACCGTGAGGAGTCTGTGATTCGGGGTGTAAGGGGTTAACAGTGCAGATAAATAATGTAATGTAATGCCAGCATCATCATTTTAAAATCGACACTGAACCTGAGCGAGAGCCAAAACAGGAGTAATAGGGTTGCATGTCCTGGTCTCAGTCCGGACTCCATGGCGGAAGAGTTTTGTACTGGAGATTATTAAATGTGGATTTAGAAACGATGGCTAAAATGGCGTTACAGTAATCTATACGAGAGACAATGAATGAGTTATCAGCTTTTCAGCTACAGAGAAATTTGCATAGTGCGCCATCAGGCTATATTTCTGAGTTGAAAAATATGTACAAAAGAATCGAATGTAAGACTGCCATCAAAAATAGAGAAAATGTTTTACATCTGCTTATATAATATGTGTGCAGAAAATACAGTGCAATTCTCTTTCAATCAAGCATGAGCAGCTGACTCAGGTTCATTTCTTCTGCCGGTGTTTCTCTTGCCGTCTGTTTTCTTCACAGCTCTCAGGGACCTTTAAAAAGGAATGCAGTTTGATGAATTATCCAGGTAATGTGGACGATAAAAAGCTCTGATTTGAGCTCATGCTGTTGATGATTTACAGTTTTAAGATCACAATGAACCTGATCCTCACAATAACTGAACTGAATCACTAAAAACAGATTTATATTCTACATGAAAGTGCAAATTGTGAACTTCTTGTCAGTGACTGTAAAATCATTGTAAGAAAAATCGTACGTGTTTTATTGGTTTTGTGACCTTTCTTCCTTAAAACTTGAGCATACGTTGCATCACCGACTCCAGCATCAGCACCTGAAGAACACAAATGTTATGATGAGATTTTCACACTTCCTCAATGATCCACATGACTTTATGAATCATTCTGATCTGTTGATGTTTAATAGTTCAACTTTAACAGTGATGAAGCTTGACTCTGTTTCTCTCACCTCTATCTGTGTTGTTCTTCAGTTCAGAGTATAAAGTGTCTCCAGACTCGCTGCTCTTCCCTGACAGTGAACAAGAGAAACAGAGAATAAACACACGCTTTACATCTGCAACTACAATAATAACTGATAATCCATGATTATATCAAGAGAGAACAGAACCTCTCAAACCACAATGAACATTTATTAGCAGGTGCTGTTTAAATATTGTATATTATTTTATATCTTTTATTTTCACATGATCTGTAACCTGTTGAAGACAATATTTCAGAGCATCTCTTTATTACCTCTTTGATTCTCCTTAGATTTCATTTCAATCATAACATCAGCAAGTCCAGCGCCTGTCATGAAGAACACCAGCTCGATTATCTGACTCTTATTATCAGTCTTATTCACTACAGTAAATATGTGATTGTTGAGACTGTTGTTACATTTCCAAAATGAAGGTCTTTATCAGTTCTGTTAATGATAGTAAATTGTTCTCTTTTCCTGATAATTTAGAGGCATTATATATTATATCTAGTTAAATGTGATGATTCATTCAGACAGTTGTGTTTAGATGCAGTTTGTTGAGCGTTTACCTTTGCTCTTGCTTTTCTTCTTGTCCTGTATATTGATCTGTGCGTAAGTCAAATCACTGGGTCCTGCAGTATTAATATCTAATACAGAACAGAAAATAAATCAGATTATTCAGAATATGCTGGAAATATGCTGTACTTCAGGAAAAACAGGATCTCACCTTTGCTTTTCTTTACTTTTGCTCCGACTTCTGAGTACATCACATTATTTGACTTTGCCATGGTATCGTCTAGAAAAATAGTTAATTCATGAAAATATTTATTCATATTTTATGCAATATAAAAACAGACACTGTCAATGTTATTGGTTAATGACTCTATTGAAGAGGGTTTTTAACCTTTATCCGCGGATATGTTTTTCTTAACAGTGACCTCTGAATATGTGACGTCTTCCAGCGGCTCTAAAATAAACAAGTCAAGCCGACATGAATGATATTTGATGATTTTAAATTATAAGTGTTTATATAAAGTTTAATACTCCACCTTTGTCTCTCTTATTCGCTGGCATCACATCATCATAAATGTGGTCAGAATCTGCTTGACAGCAAACATTTTGAGGACAAAAGGTAAAATCAGTCTTGAACAAAACATTTTTAATAAAACATACATAAAGCTTAAAGGGATAGTTCAAAATATATTTTGATGAATGTTGGGTTTCAGGCAACATCGGACCACGTTTAATGCACGAGAAAAACAGACATTTTTCAAAACATCTTCTTTTGTGTTCAACAGCATGAAAATCATACAGGTTTGTAATGACATAAAAGTAAATTATGACAGAATTCATTTGTGTGTGTGAACTATCCCTTTAAATAATTTGTTATTGCATCTGACCAGACTGCAGAGGAGAGTTTAACGCTTGAGATTCTCCAGATGGATTCGGGACTGATGTCTGTTGAATGTTACAGTGCTGATCTACAATAGAGACAAAGATCATTATGGTCACTGTAAGAGTTTTGTCACTCACATATAATCTGATTACATGCATTAACTGCTCATTTATTAATAAACGTGCAGTGACTGTCTAGGCTTCAGAAACTGTATCTTCCATTTGTTGCTGTTCATGTGGTTTAATAATTCATAACATGTGATGAACTGCTCCACACCTTTCTTGTGTTTGTGTCTCCACAGCAGAACCAGTGAGATGAAGAACAACAAGCAAACACTCAATCCTACAGACACACCAATGACCAGAAGAGAAGATGAAGCTGTTGAGACTGAAGAACATGACAAACACACAGATCTGTCCGTGAGTGACGTGATCCTGTATGATCATATTACAATAATATCATCACTGATCGTCACTGACCTCTGACTCTGACTGAGATCCAGCTGTGGAGTGACTGTACTCTCTCTGTTTTACAGTAGTAGAAACCCTCATGTGACTTTGAAACAGTAGTGATGTTCATCTCTCCTGTCGTCTGATTCTGGATCAGTGATCCGTCTTTATAGAAATCAGCGCTGAGGATCAGGGAGTTTGTAGATCGATGTAAACAGTGTAGAGTCAGAGTCTCTCCCTCAATCACAGGATCAACAGAACTCTCCAGAATCACCTCACCGTCTACAAACACAAGAAATGAGTGTTTAATGCTGTAAATAATAAGAATACATGAGAAAAATATTTGATATTATGAATTGTACTTTATACCTCTCAAGATTGTTTAGTGGCGACACTTTTAAAATGAAAGTTAGACCCTCTCATGCTTTTTTATACTAGTGTCGTGTAGTCTAACCTGATGTCATGAGAAGAAGGGAATGGAGACATACGGCGGAACTGACCAACAAATTGAGGATCACTTTGAAAGACCAATCTACTTAGAGTGTAACCTAACCGAGCCAATGCCCATTGGCATGCGATAATTGCATCAGCTGTTCTGTCTCGCATATACCGAGTAGGGATATATATGTAGGGATGCACCGAAATGAAAATTTTGACCCTGAAAATTCTGGATGCACTTGGCCGTAACCACACTATTTCAAGTAATTGGACAGAAAATAGACCTATATTAAAATAATATTTAATATCAATATATTATTCTTCATTCAGTTCTATGCAGCAGAATCATATTTAACAGATTTATTGTTTTACCTATTATCAAAATAAAGTAGTCCTACAAAGCTATTATCATCATAGCATGTGAGCAGATAGCAGGGAGAGGTCAGTGAACAAGAGTCTAGCGTCATTTTACCAGCGTTGCCCAGCACGGCTATACACACGTTACAGCACAGTAGGGCTACTGCAAACAGAAACAAGTCCAGAGAAATTTCATGTCGCCACGTTTTTAGTGGACTTTGCCTTTCTGGTGAGCATGAACGGTACATGCGTTTGGGCCATGAGTGACTGAGCAGAGCGCACAACACTCACACACACACACACACACACACACACACACACACACACACACACACACAGAGGTTGCAGAACGCACTGCGAACACAGACCTGAGTGCACAGCGCACTCACACAGCGGAACACGCTTCTTCGGAAGAGGAGCCGCTCGCAAAGTCACCAAACATGCTGAGCCAGAGTGAAACCTGATTGCTGAACACGGAGGGGAGGGGCGGGGCGGCATATTTTTGGCCAATAATTCTCGTCAGCCGAAATGTCGGTGCATGTCTAGCCCTCCCCTCTCGGTTGACCACCGCAAAGGAGTCGAGCGCGGGCAATCTGCCCACTGTTATCAGCGCGCCCCCTGCCTCAAAGCGCGACGCTTATGTTGCAGCACACCAAAGCCCCTCTGTCGCTGAGCGACCAGAGCGCGCTCCGCATTCAGCCCCTAGCCATTCGTGCAGATGCATGGGCTAGGCTACCCAGGGGTTTTGAAGTGGGTGCTAGACATTATAGAAAGAGGCTATTCGCTACAGTTTTGCCGACGCTCTCGCCGCTATGTGAAGCGCGTCGAAACTACGGTAAAAACAGAAGTAGCACCACCTACTTCGAGCCGAAATTTTGAAACTGTTGAGCAAAGGGGCCATAGAGCCTTTATCTCAAGCTCAGAGCAAAGGAGGGCTATACAGCAGATACTTCCTGGTACTGAAAAAAGACGGGGGTCTCAGACCCATACTAGATCTAAAGCAACTGAACAGAGTGCTTGCGAAGCGACAGCTCAGAATGCTCACGACCAGAAAAATCCTCACGCAGATTCGCCGAGGAAATTGGTTTGTGTCAATAGATCTGAAAGACGCATATTTTCAAATACAAATAGCGTCACGTCACAGGCGACATTTGAGATTCGCCTTAGAGGGCCAGGCATATCAGTGCTCAGTCCTACCGTTCGGCTTGTCTCTAGCACCCCGTACATGTACGATGTGCATGGACGCAGCGCTCGCACCCCTCAGACTACAGGGCATGCGAGTATTGAACTACTTGGACGATTGGCTGATTCTAGCTCAATCTCACTCGGTGCTCATAGAGCACAGGACCATTTTGCTCGATCACCTCGAGAATCTGGGTCTCAGAGTCAATTGGGCGAAGAGTTCTCTGTCTCCCAGACAGATAATATCTTTTCTGGGCACAGAACTGGACTCGCTGTCTATGATAGCGCGACTGTCACCACAGCGCGTACTAGACATTCAGCGCGCAGCGAGCTCTTTACGCTGCGGCGCATCTGTCTCGCTCAAGAAATTTCAGAGGATGCTAGGTCTCATGGCCTCAGCATCATCAGTACTTCAGCTGGGATTGCTTCGCATGCACCCGCTACAGTTCTGGCTGAAAGCGCAAGTACCGCGCCGAGCGTGGGCTTCCGGTCTGCTTCGTCTCAAGGTCAATCAGAAATGCATCGCAGCTCTGAAACCTTGGAAAGCAAACGACTTGTACCAATCAGGTGTAAGCCTGGGGACTTCCTCGAGTGTGAAGGTAGTGTCTACGGACGCATCCACCTTGGGATGGGGAGCACTGCTCAAGGGCAGACCGTTCTTCGGCCAATGGTCAGAACGGGAGAAGCTCCTACACATAAGCTGCCTCGAAATGTTGGCAGTAGACAATGCGCTGACGCGTTTTTGTCCCCAAATACAAGGACACCACGTCCTGGTCCGCTCGGACAACATGTCAGTAGTGTCCTACATAAATCGCCAGGGCGGCCTCAGGTCCCGAAACCTGCACAGGCTGACAGAACGCCTCCTGGTGTGGGCTCAGCGCAACCTGCTCTCACTGAGAGCAGCGCATGTGCCAGGGCTCCTAAACGTAGGACCGGACAGACTGTTCAGGAACAATGTTCCGACAGGCGAGTGGCCTCTACACCCACAGACAGTCCAGCTGCTGTGGAAGAAATTCAGCAGAGTGGAAGTAGACCTGTTTGCGTCTCAAGAAAACGCTCACTGTCTGGAATTTTTCTCCAAGAGCAGGGATGCGCTGGCTCATGTATGGCCCCGCCGCCCGCTCTATGCCTTTCCTCCCGTCTCTCTCCTGCCTCAGGTGATAGAACGGATCAGAGAAGGATGCTCAGTGCTACTCGTAGCGCCGCTCTGGAAAAACCAACCCTGGTTCCCAGTTCTGATGCAGCTAGCAAGCACTGCCCCATGGCCAGTGCCAGTGAGGAGGGACCTCCTCTCTCAGGCCAAGGGCTCGTTTTGGCATCCGCGCCCAGAGCTGTGGTCCCTTCATGTTTGGGCCATCAACGGGTACCCGCTGACCTCCCAAGCGGAGTGTTAAACACGATCACGCAGGCTAGAGCTCCGTCTACTCGACGTCTCTATTCCTCGAAATGGTCAGTGTTCTCCAGCTGGTGCACAGCTCGTGGCGTGTCGCCCCTAGACTGTGGGGTGACGGAGGTTCTCTCCTTCCTACAAGAGCTGTTGGACAAGGGCAGGACCCCTTCCACGCTCAAAGTGTATGTGGCGGCCATAGCAGCGTTCTCAAAAACAACGCTGGGTCAGTCAGTAGGAAGGAACGATTTAGTCATCCGCTTCCTTAGAGGAGCTAAGAGACTGAATCCTCCCAGACCTCCCTCAGTCCCTGTATGGGACCTTTCTACAGTGCTGGAAGCCATGAAAGGTGACCCATTCGAGCCTTTACAGACGATTGATCTTAAACACCTGTCTTTCAAGACAGTGTTTCTTCTGGCTCTCGCTTCAGTGAAGCGCATAGGGGACTTACACACGCTCTCAGTAAGCGCGACGTGCATGGAGTTTGGGCCTAATGACTCAAGAGTTATACTCAAACCTAAGCACGGTTATGTTCCAAAATCCCTCAACACACCGTTTAGGGCGCAGGTCATTTCCCTGTCAGCCCTACCGGTCTCTGACGAGGAAGGAGACGCAAGCTTCCTTTGCCTAGTCAGAGCATTAAGAGCTTATGTGTCTCGCACGTCTGTTTTCAGACAGACAGAGCAGCTCTTTGTTTTCACTCTACGGACGTTCTAAGGGACTTGCCGTGTCGAAACAGAGCCTATCCAGTTGGATAGTTGATGCTATAGCGCTGGCTTATACCTCTAAGGGCTTACAGTGCCCATTAGGTGTCAGAGCACACTCCACGAGAGGCGTGGCCTCGTCGTGGGCTTGGTCTAGTGGGATTGCCTTGCAAGATATCTGTATGGCGGCAGGCTGGGCCTCCCCGTCTACATTTATAAGGTTTTATAACCTAGAGGTTCCCGCCTTGCAGGCTAAGCTGCTTTCTGTCTAAAATCGGTACTGTCTGCCCTGATGTGTTCGGGCCAGAATACTGAAACTGCTTGAGCAAATGCAAACACGCAAATCGCTGTTTGATCGCGCAGCTCTATGGGCAGTGTGTAAGACCGACTATATTCGTCAGTCCAGGCCGGGGGTCGCCCTGACTGTACGACACATCATCAGTATAACTGCTCCTTATAGGATGTTATATTATTACAGGAATGATGCTATTCTAGCCACTCTTTCCTGGGCTCTCTGTGAGTCCCTTATGATCATGTACTATATGAGCCCGGGCACTTGCCCTTGGGACTTTGGTGCTGGATCTTAGCATGCACGGCGTTTTACACTGTGTTCCGCAGGGCAGCCAATAGGCGCGCGAGCCGTCTCGCCTGTGTCTGCATGCTGCCGCAACGCGTTTTACATTATTTCAAAATTAAGGATAATTTTTGGCTTCAGTATCTCGCGGAAAAGAGATTTTCCCCTAGCGTAAGACTTTTACGCAGTACTCGTTCCCTCTCTAGAGAGAACCGAGGTTACGTTAGTAACCGAGTACGTTTGCAGGACACACAAGGTTTATTATATACAAAAAGGGAAAACAAAACCCACGAGGGGGCAAAACAAGACAGGAATGACTGTATAAGACTAACAAGACTAGACTAAGACTTAGACAGATAACTAAACAATTAACTAACAGCTAAGACAGGAACAAAAACGCTTCTTTCAAGACAAGACTTTCAACAGGTACTCACAGTAGATTTAACATTGATTAACAATGAACCGGCACAGGACAGCAAACACAAAGGGAGAAAATAGGGAGAAACTAATGAGGGAAACAGGTGACAAGGGTAAAGCAATGATGACTAAACAAGGATAACAAGGGGGGCGGGGCAGAGAACGAGACAACGCAAGCACACAGCCCAAACAAATGGCCATGTGCTTACACATAAAACATGGGTCTGCCATGATCCTGCCTCAAGACCAGGGAAAATTAAAGACTAGATGGCAGGATCATGACATGTAGCTTAAGATCGAAAACATCTCATTGACTTGGTTCTATGGGCATTTAAAACAGAGACAATCAAGGATATAAGGAATTTTAATAATTGGACTAATACTACATCGAAACTACGAGTATACACAGAGTAAATACATATATTTACAACAGAAACATATGGACGAAAACATTACAAGACCAACCGGATAACAGATGAGAGAGGGAGAGGATGAAAGGGAGAAAGTGAAACTAAAGGTCAGGATGAGAGGGATCACCGAGATGATCTCAGCATGGCAAAATCACAGGCAATGTAACCTTGAGAGAGACAACAAGAAATCACATCAATCAAATCCAATCAATACTTGCGTATGGCTCTCTTTGTTGCTGAAGAATGCAGAGTCGTGCGTGTGTCGTTAAGAGCAGCGTGCGTTTCTTTAAGAAAGCAGGGCTTGCGCTCTCGTCTCTTCCGGTAAGCGCGGTCGCAGGATTTTCAAAGTCTTTTTCTTTGAGTTGAAGTTGCTTGCTGCGTTTGCTTCGCTGAGTCCGAAGATGAAAATAAAGAAAAGACTTAAATAAAATAAAAGAGAAACGGAGAATGCTCCCAAAAAGGAAGCCATGGACCCAGAAAACCTCTCACCTAAAAAGTGCTCCCTGAGGAACTTCGGTGTCAGTCTCTTATGGAGCAGATGAGTTCCTGCCTACCCTGCTTACGCGGACCAATCATCTTAGAGCATCTCGGGCGGGAAGATCTTTTCTTTGTTTTGTAAGGATAACTAATCTGCATGGTTTATGATGGTACGAATTTTCGTCATTACTACCCAGAAAGATTGTACACACAGAAGATTACATTTTACTGTAATCTCGCAGGTATGAGTGTTTTAGTCAAAACACGACGGTTAAACAGATACCACGGATGACAGGTAAAACATTTAAGAGTAGAAAATTACACTCAAAAACACGATTATAGGCATTTTAAATTTGATTAACACAATAAAATTGTAGACCCTTCCAGGGTGACATGTGAGGACATCTAAGCACAAAAGGGAATACATTTAAACATTTAGGGGTACTTTTCTCTGAAAAGTTCCATAGGTGGTGTTTGTCTGTGTGTGTGTTAATGTGTGTTTTGGAATGTGTGTGTGTGGGGGTGTGTGTGTGTGAGATCTCCTGGCCACCTGGGTCTCTGGCTCGGAGAGAGAGAGATGTGATTCCACTGGGAGAAACATTCTTCAAAAATACATTTCAGAGCCAAACACTCGAAGATCATGACTATATGATCAAAACAACACTAATCAACATGCATAATGGAATTGTACATATATCAAGGGATATCTCTAAGTTCTAAGTTAAACACAAAGGATGTTTGTGTGTGTGTCTTAACAGAAAGTTTTGTTATCTCTCTGTGGGTCTGTTTGAGGCTCCCCCACAGGGGACAAAGAATGTTGGTTTCAGGTTCTGGAGTGTCTCTGAGGTGCAATTAGTGTCGTAAAAGTCCATTTGCTCCAGTCTAGCTGGAGCCAACACAAAATTATTTGCATTCGGGGGGTTCAGAGTGTGAAAGCAAAAAGGAATGTGCTTAGAAAACACAGAAAGTCCGAATTTGTTAATTCAGAACAAACGAACGAATGATTCATAGCCCATATATACTACAATCCCTAGTAACGAGCAGCAGGTGTGTTGCATCTCTGTTTTTTCGCTGAGGAGCCGAGTTTAGTGACGGCTGCACAGCGGAGGTATAGCAACTGTGGCGACAGGACATACGTCTCCATTTCCTCCTTCAGGGAACAAGGGTTACATACATAAACGAGATGTTCACTTTCAGTCGGCCACGTTCCCTTGTCCGTCAGAACTGGACGACGAATTGGTTATATCTACCAACACATCACTTTTGCTGGCCCTTCCAGTGCTCTGCTCGAGTCTCCTGGTCCGCCCCCAAATGTTGGAGCGTGAGATCAGGGCTCAAGCAGAGAGGGTCAGTCACAGACCCACTCAGTGTGACTTCTGTCAGGACCACTACCGTCAAATATGATTGACAATTAGCATACAGTTTGGATTGGCGGTATGGTTCCGTTCTGGGCGAGAACTCCCTGCACATCCATGCAGCCTAGCATGGATAAGAGCAGGGAGAACAGCAATAACCCCCTTGGGGTAAACAGAACAGAACCAACATGAATGTTTGCAAATATATTTAATTCAAGATTTTAAAGTACAACATAATTCGAGAATTTATTCTGATTCAAGGGGAATCAGAATGGCAAATCCTGACTGGGCGAGAGGAGGAGCTGGGGATGGAGGAGGGTAATTAGCTCCTGAGAAACGCAATAGCTGCTGATAATACTGAAGGAGCTTATGTATGTATACGATGATAGGTGTCGTATTCCTATAGGTAGATGTGGATCAGCTGAGAATCACTGATGCGAGCTTGACTAACGTGACCTGCCAGAACTAACGCTATGCTTGATTATTGAATAACGCTGGGAAAGCGTACCCTTCTAGAGAAAGGGAACGCTGCAGAAACCACATCCTGCCCGGAGGGAGGTGAAATGTGGAGTTACACATATGGACTAGTCAAGCAGGGTAGTGCAACATATGGCAGTCTCTGGGGTGGTTCCAGCCTAATCCAAGGGGGAAAGAACACCAGCAGAGACGATAGAGCGGACTCTATCGAGGGAAAGACACGGGCTAGCCGAACCGGGTAGCCGTACCGTGGAAGAATACACAGTAACTCTTTATTTCGATAGTCCACTTTAGACATTCTACTAACTATAAGTAACTTTGCAGCTACATGCCAACTAACTGTCATTAGAGTATTAGTAGACTGTTTGCTTAATATTTGCTAACACTTTTTGTTGGTCCCCCAATAGACAATCTACAGACTATAAGTAACTTGGCACCTACAAGTCAACTTATTCTCCTAACCCAAACCCTAACACCTAACCATAACCTAACAGTGTACTTACAGTCCACTACAGCCTACTACTCTAATGTGAGTTAGTTGACGTAGTTGAAAAGTTACTTATAGTTAGTAGAATGTCTAAAGTGGACTAACCAAATACACGTGGGATCGCCTCAGGGATCACTACATATGGACACCCAGCCTAACACAGGTTCCACAATGCATTCGGGTGTTAGGCCTGGCATCAGACTCTCCACCGCGTCTGACTGCCGGAGGTGACGAAGGAACTCAACAGGGTTAGCCATTTCTGGGGAACTCTACTGGAGCAAATAAACGCACATATCCGGCCCAGCGAGCAGGAGTGGCATAGCAAGCCGACACTTAGAACGGGTCCCTTGCGCTACAGCCCGGGAAAGCATGGCTGTCAACTCTGAAACTGATTCAGCATGAGCACACACACCATTACAATGGGAAGCTAAGCATAATCTTCATTTCCAAAGCATAACATCCCTCTCTCCGATGCAGCGAGCGACATCTGATCCTCCCCTGGAGCCTCGAATGAAACGCTAGGTCCCCCATGAGAAGGACCAGTAATCCCATCCGGAAGCTGCCAGGCATTTACGAGAAAGGCAAGATGGACAACATGCCGACGTGGTCATGCTCTCATGAGAGAACATAAACCACACACAAACGCAGTCTCAGCATGCTTGCGATGCGATAGAGGAGTGAGGGACCCGAGGAGGTGGTCTCGTCGGGGAAACCCTCACTGTAATCCTCAGGTCACCAAGGCTTATCAGCTGAAGTAGCCATTTCTTATTTTCTTCTGGTGCACCAGAAGAGGAACTAGATCGGGGAATAGTCAAAGGGACTCATTTAAGGTACCCGGGTCTCGACCGTGCATCTACAGTACAGAGTGATGCGCTGGATTTCCATGACATTAATTCTTTATTTCTTATTGGTTATTCACTGTCACATGGGCACTTCTGCTCTCTTTATTATGGTGGATTGTTTGAGAGGGTTGGAAGGGGCGAGTAGAAAACTTTCTGTTGACAGTATTGCATCGGTTTGAATGCCTTATCATGTCTTCATATGCCTTACCAAAATAAAATCCCAAAAAGCGAAAGCAACCAATTAGCCACCGATTTGCCAAAATGTAAAATAGAAACAAATTTTCATTAGAGTTTGTTGGTTGTTTATCAGATTTTTAACCACTGGCATAAAATCAGGTCCATTTTGCAGCTTTATATGGGAAGAGACTGTCTGATGAACGTGAATTGCTTGATTGCTTTGCTTTTATGTGGCATTTAAAGGTGCTGTATGTAGTTTTCAGTGACCTCTAGCGGTGATGTTTCAGATTGCAACCAATAAGTTTGCACGCGCGTGCTCGAATTTATGAGTGAGCACTGTGCATAGACAGTATATAAACGGCACTGTGGGTACCTTCCAGACTGAGACGCAACACACCGGAGAAAGCATCACACAGCATGCTGGAAACTAAGGTAAACTCCCACTGCAACGTTACAATAATAGGCTACTTTTATCAGCTTGACGTTGAACTAATGCTTCATGCTCGTACCATGGTAAGTATGGAACCCTATCAACCGTGCCGAATTTTGCCACTGCAAGCACCACTTCACATTTTCTTCAGGAAATGAACATTCTAGGTTTGTAGATAAGGTTTCTCCATGATTCAGATGTTGAGCCGTGTTTTTAAACCCGAAGTTCATGCGATTCACGTCTGGCCTTACGAGCTTCAGCAGAAAAAACTTTTTTATTTTTTTTTATCAAAATGTGGAGTTTGTGTTTGAGTCTGTGTTGTGCTGTGAGCAGGTCGTTTCTTAGTGTTATCAGACATGTCATAAGTTGCATAAGTCATAAGTCCATGTCATAAGCTGCAGTGTCGTCGCTGTTGAGTGCAGTAGAGGCGAGAGGCTCGGGAGCGCGCGTGCAGGTCACGTCACTGGATTTCGCGGTAAATCCGACCCGGGACCTTCACATAAAAATAAGAATACTTGCTTTCCGAGGTAATAGCAAAACCCGCAAAGTGGATCATTTTAATGTGAGTTTACAACTCCTTCACACAGAGGCAATAAAAAAAGGATTAATTTCAGTAGAAAAGTTACATACAGCACCTTTAAGTTCAGGTTCATCTAACATCATGATAAAAAATACGTGGGGAAAAACTCATTAAAATTATACAATGTATCAGCTGTACAGAAAATATGTAAATGTATGTAGACTTTTTGTTAGAATTTAGATTAGAATGAGTGCAAATGTCACGATTATAAACCGGACTCACCATGTACAGTGATGTTTCGAGGAAGACGTTTCTCTCCAGATTTAGACTCACACCAGTACACTCCAGTGTCAGATGTGCTGAGAGAGTCGATTACACATCGAGATCCTGTTTGTTTTGCACAAGTTTGTGTGTCTTTGTCTGTGTATCTTCTCACTGTCCATCCAGTAGAGTTACTCTGATCCTCACAGCTCAGAGAGAGAGAGTCAGATGAGAAGTGTTGACTTCTGCTGGGATTGATGACCAGAGACACTGAAGCAGAAACTCCTGAAAAGAGGAAAATCTCAATCAAAACTGACAGCACAGAGACTGCAGTGAAACACAGATCCGGATGAGCACAAGCATAAACCCTCACCAGTGATCCACAGTATCTGTGAGCTGCTGTTGTGTGTGTAATAGGCTGGTTGTCCTCTCTCTGCTCTGCACGTATAAACTCCTGTGTGCTGTAGAGCAGCAGGACTGAGAGTGTAAGATCCTCCAGCTCCTCTGCTGCTGTCTGACAGATGATCATGATCTCTGAACCAGCTGAACGTCCAGCCTTTAGAGGAGCCTGAAACCTCACAGGTCAGAGTCACTGATTCTCCTTCAGTCAGCCACGGCTGTGGAGACACTCGCACTGATGCCTGAGCTTCAGCTGAACAAAACATCACGAGTTACAGAGCCGTAGAGAAACTGATGGAGAAGCTGATAACAACAAACACACACTCACCTGAGACAGTCAGTGTAACAGCATCACTGCGCTGAGAGCTTTGAGTGTGTATCTGTCCTGTACAGGTGTATTTACCGCGGTGAAAGAGATCAACACTGCTGATGTTCAACTCTTGTGTTGAGGTTCGGCTGACAGTGTTTTGGTTGTTGGTTCCCTCTATTTCCCATCTGTATGTCCACTCAGTGTCTCCTCCCCACTTTATATCACATCTGAGAGTGACTGTTTCTCCTCTAAACACTCGTTCATCAGGTCGTACCGTCACCACAGCTTTAGGACTCTCTGTACAAACACAGATTATTGCATTTATAGTTTCAGAAGTTGTGTAGATATTGTCTCTGATCTGTATTTGTTGCATCACACACTACAGTCTCTCTCACCTGTAACATTTACCCACAGTGCATCACTGTATTGTGTGTAATAGACTTGTTTCCCTCTTCCAGCTTTACACCTGTACTGGCCTCCATCAGACACTGAATCAATCTTCAGGCTGTAGGGGTTTGCTTCTTTCTTCTCTGTCTCAGGGTTCAGTGTGTGTTTGTACCAGTAAGAGTCCCAGTTTCCAGTGGACGGATCCATGCGACAGGTCAAAGTCACTGTGTTTCCAGTCAGCGCAGCTCCTGCAGGATCTGATGTGAGTTCAGGCTTCGGCTTTAGATCTGCAGGAGAACAACAACAGATTCAGATCCTCAAGAGACAGAGTTCACCTGCGTTACACAAATCATTGAGTTTTTGTCAGCAACAGTTCATACAGAGGAGAATAAGTGCTGAAATATGGATTTTATAGTAGCATTAAACAGATATGAATATGAACTACATTAAAAATAATTGTTCAGTTTTGTTCTATAGAACAGAAAATGAATAGAAATGTACCGCAAACATTTAGATTTACGAGACATTATTTTACAATATTTGGAATAGAACTCAAATATTTGAACTGAAATTCTATTATATCAGGGCTTGAAAATGTCACAGTCTCTGGTGTTTTTCTGGAATTTTACTAGCCCAAATAAAAAGATAATTTTTAATGTAGAAAATTGGTTAGGAGTAAAAACATCAATCAAAAACTTTTTCAAAACACAAATATCAACAATCGGATATAAAATAATAAAATCATAATCATCAATACAAATATGCATCTGGTTCTAACTGAACTGAAATGTGTGTGAACAGTATGGAGCATGAATCAGTCTGTGTCAGTTTCTGAATCGCTGTGGGGCCGCGGACCGAGATGGCAGCTTAGTTGGAGTGCACCCCGCGACTTTGCAAAAAATCTTGAAAACCCGACTTATTCATGCTTAAAACCGGGTCAGCACAATGTCTAAACAATTGACCATTGAAGACTGTGGGGTTGGACCAAAACCACGCGGCTCACAAAGAAACAGAACAACTACCACAAATGTGTTAGCCGCTGATGCTGCTAACAACATAGCCGATGCACAACAGGCCGACCTAGCCGCGGTGCTAAGTTAGCTGCAGGTGTAGCGGTGTGTTATCTGCGTTGTGTTAGGCTTCAAGTAATACTCATGAACGCTGTAGTTCGTCTCTCAATTCTCTTTATTTGATCTGCAGTAACAGAACAGTATATGAGGACTTGTTCAGCACTTTAGAGTAGGGATGCACCGAATATTCGGCCACCGAAAATTTTCGGCCGAAAATGGCCCAAAAGTGCATTTTCGGTTTTCGGCCGAAAGACTTTTATCACCGAAACAATACGGCCGAAATGTTGTGATGACGCAAACAGCAGACACCGCGACCTGCACGTGCTTGTCTGAAGCAACATTACATATCTGCGGTGTGGACGTATTTAAATATATCTAAGAGTGACCCACGGACAGCGATTTTCAAAACACAGACATCCCAAGTCTTCCGGAAGTTCCGGGAGTCTCCCGCGTATTGATACCGGCTCCCTAATGCCCGCAAATTAGTTTAAATCTCCCGGAATCGCGAGCGAGCATGAGCGCGCATACGTAGCGCGCGCGGCAGAGAGAGGGAGCGAGAGCCCTTTGCGTGTGTGTGCAGAGCAGCCGTCATTTCTCAGAGGTTTACCTGAGCTGTTTATGGTTTTTGCAACTCACGTCCATGAGCATATAACTGCAGATATTATTTTGGGCTATGGCAGTATTGACCTAAAATGCACTTTGTTTTTATGAGAGAACATTTCATTTTTAAACCTTTCTCCAGGCCAGTAGGCTTTTACATTATTATTTAATGTACACATGAGGGGTCAAGTTAAACATTTAATTTTATACTTTGCAAATGCTAAATAAATATTTGCATAAAATTTTTATGGATTTATTCTTTGAAACTTTAATATTAATTTATGCAATTGCAATGCCTTGATTTTAGTAAACTTAGTACACAGTCATAGCCATAAATGCAATGGTACTAACAATAATTGGCATAATTTCTTTCAGTGTTTCGGTTTTCGGTTTTCGGCCTTGGTTTCCTCTTTTTCGGTTTTCGGTTTCGGCCAAGAATTTTCATTTCGGTGCATCCCTACTTTAGAGCAGCGTGCGGCAGCAATGCACGACACACGCTATGATTTCTCATGCAGACTGGGCATAAACTTTTACAAAACACATTTTCAGAACATACAACAATAATTCATGTACCTGCAGTAACAGAACAGTATATGAGGACTTGTTCAGCACTTTAGAGCAGCGTGCGGCAGCAATGCACGACACACTGTAATTAATAAAGGATAAAATTAATATAGAAATAAAAATAATAAATAAAACATATGTGTGTCCACTACAGCGGGGGTTAAAGTCACGATTATACAAGTATTACATATAAAACAATCAGTTACAAGAAATACGGACTTGTTTAATCAGCACATAAACTTGCGTGACCTACCGCTATGATTTCTCATGCAGACTGGGAAGATGATATAGAAAGGGTGAAACTGCAGCTGACTGATGCTGTAAAACGCATGGCTTATTTAGAGTCAAAGACGGAGGACTTGGAGAATTGCAAGGAGGCGCAAGAATTTGAGGCTTGTGGGACTACCAGAGTCAGCGGAAAAAACTCGACCCATGGTGGAGTTCATTCAACACATGCTACCGATCTGGCTGGGTCTTGATACCTCTAGAACCTTCATTTTGGAAAGGGCACACCGCACTTTGGCGAAACCGAGGCCGGGTAAGAGCAGAGCGGTAATCATTCGTTTTTCACTATTTCAAGATCGGGAGTTTGTGTTTCAAACAGCCAAAAAGCGTGTGATCACCCAGGAGAACCACAAGATCTTCTTTGCACAAGACTTCTCAGCGGAAACCATGAAGACACGGAGTCCATTCAACGCAGTGAAGAAAAAGTTCATTGAGAATGGATCCTTTAGGGGATTTCAATTACATCCTTGCAAGATGAGGATTCTTCACGAGGGGAAAATAATTCTTTTCTCCACACCTGAAGAAGCTGAGGACTTCCTATCGAGCTAGATTTGTAATTTCTATATGGCCACGGAATATAGATAACCGTACTGGACTTGAGGACAAAAAAGTGCAATATATATATTTTTTAATTTTCTTTATTTTTTATATAATATTTGCACTTTATATATATATATTTTTTCTGTACGTGGACTCTAATTACCATATCTGGTGGACACTTTTTGTTACGCACCAAGTAGGCTTGTGCAATTTAATTTTTGGTATATGGTTGAGTCGTTTGGCACTAGAGCTGGTGAAATGCGGAGTTGCGGGGACGAACTGGGTGGGCTGTCTGAGAAGTGTACCTACACAGTTTTTGCCACTCCTCGTTGGTGTGGATTGGCACTGCCCTTACATAGGTTGTTTAAGTAAGGGAAGGGAATGGGATCTCAAGGATTAAGGGGACTTGTTCTAATTGGTTCATTTTTTTAGTTTTATTTTTTAACTTGTTTTAATTTTTATGTCACACTCAATATGGATAGTTATTATGTTCTTAAAGCATTATGGAAAATTCTAAATTGTCTGATTTGAGATTTACAAGTTGGAATGTCCGGGGACTCAATAAGTTAACTAAATTGAAACAGGTTATGAACAGGCTTAAAAACTCACATTCTACAATAATTTTTCTTCAGGAAGTCCATTTTACAATTTCTGAAATTAAACATGTACGACGAAGATGGCCTGGTCAAGTTGTACACGCAACGTATAATAATTATGCTCGAGGCGTTCATAAGACAATTCCTTTTCAACTTACTAATATTGTTCAAGACCCTCAAGGAAGGTTTGTTATTGCTCAGGGTAATATACTTTCTATTGCATTAAATCTGGCTAGCATCTACGGACCTAATGAAGACAAACCCACATTTTTTGAAAATTTCTTTTTAACTTTATCGTCTTTACACGGCCTAAATATAATAGGTGGGGACTTTAATTGTACTTTGGACCCTCTGGTAGATCGATCAACAAAATCCGATCCCCAAAAATCTCAATCGAGGAAAACCATAATACAATATATGACTGACTTGAATTTGACAGAGATATGGAGGAAACTTAACCCAGGTAAATTGGAATACAGGGATACATAAATCTAGATCACATATTAATTATTTTTTAGTATCTCAAGAATTGGTATCAAAAATAAAAAATTGTTGGTATGATTGTATAGTTATAAGTGACCATTCGCCCATTTCCTTATCTATATTTTTTGACAAGCTAAAAATATCTCCCACTAACTGGCGTCTGCAGGTATGGTGGCTCCAAAATCCAGAGTTTGTTAAATATGTTGAAAAGAAGATTGACATTTATTTTGAAATTAATACTGATCAAACTAATGCATCAATTAGATGGGAAGCGTTTAAAGCGATCCACAAGATATTAATAATGCATTCAAAGACTTTTATCAATCATTGTATAGATCAGAATCTTCTGCCGACTTTGTTGATCGAGATGCTTTTCTTGACCATCTTCAATTTCAAGTACTCACTGAGGAGGTCAGGAAGGAATTGGATTATGATATAACTGAACAAGAATTATTGCAAGCCATAAAAAGCGTAAATTCAGGTAAAGTTCCTGGGCCTGACGGCTTGCCTATAGAATTTTACAAAACTTTCCTGAAGCAGTTGTTAACTCCACTTTTGAATCTGTTTAATGAATCATTTGATATTGGTAACCTACCTCTAACTTTAAGACTTGCTACAATAACTCTTATTTTAAAACCTGGTAAAGCATCAACTGATTGCTCATCATATAGGCCAATTAGTCTCATGGGAGTGGACACAAAAATATTATGTAAAGTTCTTGCTAAAAGACTAGACCTATACGTCCCTTTTTTAGTGCATAATGATCAGAATGGATTTGTAAGGAGCCGTCAGGGCTTTCATAACATTAGACGAGTCCTTAATATAATTCACTGTAATAATAATGCCAGAGACAATGCACTATTGTCTTTAGATGCAAGACAGGCATTTGATAGAATAGAGCAGCCCTATTTGTTCAATGTATTGCCAAGATATGGAATTGGGGGAAAGTTTTTAAAATGGATACAGTTACTATACACTGGCCCTGTGGCATGTGTAAGGACTAATAACAATTTATCAAGCCAAATAACCCTAGAAAGATCAACCCGTCAGGACTGCCCTCTGTCCCCATTATTGTTTGTTCTGGCCATTGAGCCGCTAGCCATCTCTATTCGAAATGAAGCAAATCTGTCAGGAATTACTATTGGAGACCATAGAATATCGCTATACGCAGATGATGTGATACTTTTCTTGTCCAAATTATCAACTAGCATACCAGCAGTATTACAATTAATTAATAGGTTTGGTAAGTTTTCGGGATATAATATTAATGACACAAAATCTTCCATACTCTTCCTAAACAAGGAGGAAAGGAGTAACCCAGTCATAAGATCGCCATTTTTTAATGCAAGAGAAGGATTTACATATCTTGGAGTTAAGATTACCCCCCAAATGAATAAAATTATGTAAATAAAGCAAATTATGATCCGCTAATGGGTGAAGTACGTGAATCAATTGAAAAATGGACAACAATGCCCATATCAATGATTGGCCGAATTAATTTGATTAAGATGGTAACTCTGCCGAAATTTTTATACCTGTTTCAGTCACTGCCACTGCCAAAACATTTTTTTAAGGAAATTAACAAGAGTCTTTGTAGGTTTATCTGGAACAATAGAAAATCTAGACTTAGGCTTAGACTACTGTATCTTCCATATGACAGGGGTGGTTTACAGATGCCGAGTTTACAGTGGTACTACTGGGCCGCTCAGCTTCGATGCGCTATGTTTTACTTCCTCACACGGTCTCCTCCAGCCTGGGTTTCTATTGAACAAACAATATCTAAGCTCCCATTAAGATTATACTTATATTCATCAGATCCAAAGACCTTAAAAAAACAAACAACAAATCCTTTCCTAAAGAATACCATTGATATATGGTTCAAAGCTCACAAACATATTGGTGATACACCTCCTATTTCTCAGTTCTCTCCTATTTGGAGTAATGCACAGTTCACTCCGGGCAGGGCAGACGGCGGTTTTAAGGTTTGGGCTGGTAGAGGTGTGCAAAAAATTGGAGATTTATATGACAAAGGCATTTTGTTAACATTTAATGACTTGAGTCTGAAATATTCAATTCCTCAAAAACATGTTTTTTAAGTACTTACAATTGAAACATTTTATTTCATCAAAGCATTGTGATGCCCTTCGGGAGCCGCCGCTGTCCTGTCTGGAGAATATTATGATAAAGCATGGACATGGGAAACGCCAAATTTCTGTATTATATGCTACACTTATCTCATATGATAAGGAATCCCAGTAAAGATAGAATGAGGGCTTGGAGTTTGGGATATTAAAGAGGATATCGAGGAAACTGAGTGGTCAAAAGCATGCTTTAAAGCTCAAATACAAACGATTAATACAAGAATGAAGCTATTGCAACATAAATGGTTGATGAGGACATACATAACCCCTGAAATGCTTAAAGTCCCTGTAAAGTCAAAATTAAGTATGTGTTCTGAGTTTGTCACACCACAGAAACATGTGTTATTAGCCACCCAGCCAAATTTGAATGATAAAAAAGCCGGCAAGTACATAAAATAAGCTATCAAAATCTTGAAAAAATGAGCAGTAGTCTCAGCTCTCAAACGCTGGGGGCGTGTCCACTGGCTGCGCTGAAACCACGCCCACTCGCGGGAAAGCTGCCGTCGCCACACTCAACTGTCACCGCTACAGACGGAATGAATGCTCCTAGGTTTTACAAAGCCATGTTCGAGCCTGGACTAACGTTACCTACTATAATTATAACATAAGCACACAAGGCAACTTACACTCATTGGTGGGCTCGCACTGCCGACGATGGCACCAGTTGTCGGCGCGACGGGAGGGTGAAGGCCGAGGCGGGAGATAATCGTTCGGCCCCATTCACCAGTAACAGCGAATTATCTGTGAATCCCAGTTGTCTCCGACTAAAGTTTATAAAACTATCCCGTGTAAAATGATCACTACAGAGGCGGGTTTTGGCGGTGATCCTCAGCTGTCCATCAAGGTGGCTCTTCACAAAATTAATCCACCTCTTCTTGATGTGATCGTTTTTCGTAAATTTAAATAAGGACACCGATCTGTTTTGTACATGATCGCATCCAGGTAGTACTCATTTCCGTGACGAAGGCATAGCTAGCTAGCAAACTGTAGGCTGTAGTAACTAATAGTACTGACAGTAACTCGCGATCGGCAAACTGATGTGAATGAATGTGCTATATTGTTAGCGGAGGGGGCAGCGTCAGGGGCTCCAGTGCGTCATCGAGTAGGGGCGTGTCCAGGAGCTCAGGGGCTTCAGTGCGTCATTGAGCCCCCGTTTTAGCCCCGCCCAAAAAATCCGGGGCTAAAACGGGGGCTCGATGACGCACTGCGACCCCCTGAGCTTGATTGGGCCCCTACTTGATGACGCACGGAGTCACTAAGCCTATCGCTCAATCGCGAGTTACTATCAGACAGCCTACAGTTTGCTAGCTACTATGCCCACGGCTCTGGCTATGCCTTCGTCATGTAAATGCGTATTCCCTGGATGCAATCACTTAGAAAACAGATCGGTGTCCTTATTTAAATTTCCGAAAAATGATCATATCAAGACAGTGGCGTAACGAGCCAACACCGGGCCCTTAAGCAGGATTATCAAGGCGGGCCCCCCGCTACGCAAAACTGCTGGTGACGGCGCACCATAATAACACATTGTTACTGTCACTTATGGCAAGCCGTTTTAGCTTTAATTGTACCAAGCGTTACTCGTCGTAATTGTATTTTTACTAGTAAGAATTCAATTAGAGAGCTCTACAATTAAATTCTTACTAGTTGCAATTACAATTAGAGAGCTCTCTAATCCAATTATTACTAGTAAGAATTCCAATTGCAGAGCTCTCTAATTCAATTCTTACTAGTAACAATTACAATTAGAGAGCTCTACAAATGAATTTTTACTAGTCATATGTCTCCATTTACTTCCATTTATTTTTAATTACAGAGCTCTACAATTGAATTGTTACTAGTAAGAATTACAATTAGAGAGCTCTACAATTGAATTGTTACTAGTAAGAATTACAATTAGAGAGCTCTCTAATTCAATTATTACTAGTAACAATAACAATTAGAGAGCTCTACAATTCAATTATTACTAGTAACTATTACAATAAGAGAGCTCTCTAATTAAATTCTTACTAGTAAGAATGCAATTACAGAGCTCTCTAATTGAATTTTTACTAGTAAAAAAACGAATTAAAGGTGCTGTATGTAGGATCCAGCGGCCTCTAGCGGTGATGTTTCAGATTGCAACAACAGCGCTCGTGCTCGTGAAAAGCAATAAAGTTACAACTGTAGTCTTTCACATCAGATAACGTTAGCAAATGGTCGGCGTTAGCTGGCGAACTAATGATGTCTAACTTGAGCCAACTAAAGCACAAAATCACAATATATTTTACATGCTTTGAAGGATTGTTAGCTTACCTGTCCAAAAGGATGAAAGCCAACCCAGGGTCTGTTTTTATACCTAAAACAAAGCGGAGGTCTCTCCATAATTCAAACGCTCTGCCAATGTTGATCCGTGTTTTCGTCCTGAGTCGATCCGATTGACGTTTGGCCTGACGAGCTTCAGCAGATAAAAATTTTTTTTTTTTTGGAGTTTGTGTTGGAGTCAGTGTTGTGCTGGAGGCAGGTCGTTTTTTGGTGTTATCAGACTCCATGTCGTTAGCTGCAGTGCCGTCGCAATAGACTGTATATAAAACGGAGAGGCTCGGGATCGCGCATGCACGTCACATCCGGTGGATTTCGCAGAAAATCCGACCCGGAGACTTCACATAAAAATAGGAATACTGGCCTTCAGAGGTAATAGCAAAACGCGAAAAGTGGATCATTGTAATGTGTGATTACAACCCCTTCACAGACGGGCAATAAAAAAAGGATTCATTTTATAAAAAAAGTTACATACAGCACCTTTAAAGATATGTATAATTGCAGAGCTCTGTAATTGAATTTAAGAGCTCTGCAATTGCATTCTTACTAGTAACAATTGAAATAGAGAGCTCTCTAATTGGAATTCTTACTAGTAACAATTCAATTGTAGAGCTCCGTAATTAAAAATGAATGGAAGTCAATGGAGACATATGACTAGTAAAAATTTATTTGTAGAGCTCTCTAATTGGAATTGTTACTAGTAAGAATGGAATTAGAGAGCTTTGTAATTGTAATTCTTACTAGTAATAATTGAATTAGAGAGCGCTCTAATTGTAATTTTTACTAGTAATAATTGAATTAGAGAGCTCTCTAATTGTAATTGCTACTAGTAAGATATGAATTGTAGAGCTCTCAATTTGAATTCTTACTAGTAAAAATGCAATTACGACGAGTAACGCTGGGTACAATTTAAGCTAAAACGGCTTGCCATAGTCACTGCTACACATAGGCCTAGGTCCAAATACATAAAAAAAGATGCTCACTTACATTATACAGTGCTATGCATAAGTTTAGACACCCATACTAAAGTTGACTAAAAAGAGGAATAAAAAATCATCTTTTGGAAACTGAACTTAATGCCGTAATTTAAAAAAAATAGGAAAAATCCAACCTTTAAGGACACCAATTTTCTTTGTGAATGAATAATGCATCGTAAATAAATAAATGTTCTTCCTTAAAATACAGGGTGCATAAGTCTGGACACCCCTATGTTAAATTCCCATAGAGGCAGGCAGATTTTTATTTTTAAAGGCCAGTTACTTCATGGATCCAGGATACTATGCATCCTGATAAAGTTCCCTTGGCCTTTGGAATTAAAATAGCCCCACATCATCACATAGCCTTCACCATACCTAGAGATTGGCATGGTTTTATTTCAGTTAGCCTAATAGCTGGTTTGATTTGCATTGAGAGATGATCTTATGGAAAGTACCCCATGCCAATCTCTAGGTATGGTGAAGGCTATGTGATGATGTGGGGCTATTTTAATTCCAAAGGCCAAGGGAACTTTATCAGGATGCATAGTATCCTAAACAAAAAATAAAATAAAAATCCTTAAAAATAAAAATCTGCCTGCCTCTATGGGAATTTAACATAGGGGTGTCCAAACTTATGCACCCTGTATTTTAAGGAAGAACATTTATGTATTTACGATACATTATTCATTCACAAAGAAAATTGGTGTCCTTGAAGGTTGGATTTATCCTAATTTTTTAAATTAAGGCATTAAGTTCAATTTCCAAAAGATGATTTTTTATTCCTCTTTTTAGTCAACTTTAGCATGGGTGTCTAAACTTATGCATAGCACTGTAGCTCCATTTTCCGGGCTTTCCTCTGTGCGAAGTTGTCGATCATAGCCTTAAGATCCAGATCGCGCGCACGGCATTCTCAGCTGCTACTACCAACGGTCGCTTCAGGTGCTTTACTCGCTTTACTCTCTTGCTCCATCTCAATCTCGATCTCCCCCTGTGTCATCTTTTTAAAGAAGCTTCCTATTTTTGGTAATTTATTAATTTATCAAATTCCTCTTTTCGTTTGCGCTTTTGAAAGCCACTTTTGTGTTTAAAATTTGACGACTCCGTCTCAAGTTCAACGTTTACTGTTTTGCCCGCAATGCCCATGTTCACCCGGGGATTCCCCAGTCCCAATTCGAAACAAATTACACCAAATTCATCATTGTTCGTTTCAAACATTTATTTAATAAGTCAAATATGTTGTTGTCATTATTTATTCAAATCAATTCGCAAAAAATTAAAATGCGATCAGACTAAAAGTAGTAGAATGCGATAGGGGGACCCGGCTGTCAATCAATATCTTCCAGTAACGCGGGCGGGCCCCTGATTGGTCCGGGCCCGTAAGCAACGGCTTACCCTGCTTACCGATAGTTACGCCTGTGTATCAAGAAGAGGTGGATTTATCTTGTGAAGAGCTAACGTTACCTTGATGGAGAGCTGATGATCACCACCACACCCGCCTCTGTAGAGATCAGGATAGTTTACTTTCGTTGGAGACAACTGGAATTCACTGATAATCCGCTGTTACTGGTGAATGGGGCCGAACCGACTATCTCCCGCTGTCCGCTTCGGCCTTCATCCTCCCGTCGCGCCGACATGCACGAGCTGTGCGCGAGTCATATTTCCCGCGAGTGGGCGTGGTTTCAGCGCAGCCAGCGGACACGCCCCCAGCGTTTGAGAGCTGAGACTACTGCTCATTTTTTCGAGATTTTGATAGCTTATTTTATTTACTTGGCGGCTTTTTTAATCATTGAAATTGGGCTGGGTGGCTAATAACACATTTTTCGGTGGTATGACAAACTCAGAACACATACTTAATTTTGACTTTACAGGGACTTTAACAAATGGTCCCCGGACATTCCAGACACATGTGTGAAATGTTTAATTGAGAAGGGAACTTTTATTCACTGTGTATGGGACTGCCCTAAATTGGTAACTTTTTGGGAAATGGTTGTCTGTACCCTAAGTAACATCACAAAACCCCAAATACTGTGCATTGCAAAACTTTGTATTCTGGGGATATACCCAGATCATCTTTCTATCAATAACAATCAGAGGACTCTTATCGACTTTGGCCTCCTGCAGGCCAGGAGGATAGTTGCTTTGAGTTGGAAAGAGACTGAAATATCTTCTGCACACTCTTGGATCAAGGAGATGGCAATGTATGTTACTTTAGAGAAGTTAACGTACATTACAAGGGGTAAAGCACAGCAATTTGAAGAGATGTGGGCACCTTTAATTGATTTCCTTAAGAAATAAGAGGGTGCATGTATTAATGTTTTGAGCGTGACATTTTTGTTTTGTTCTGTTTTGTTTTATTTTAATTACTGCGGCTTTGATCAACATATTTGGAATGTTTTTGTAACTTATTTTCCTTTTGGTGATATCATTTTTGTTATTTGGTTATTGTTTGTTTTATTGGAAAATCAATAAAAACCATTGTTGAAAAAAAACAAAAAAAACATTGAAAACAAGCTGTTTAAAGGGACAATGTGTAACTTTTTAGGTATTTTATTATCTAAAATGAATATTTTTATTCATAAATATGTCCTCAATGGTGTACAAATACCTCTGCTAATTATCGGACTTATCCTCGTAAACGAAGAATTTATTATCTTTATTTACATGGGACGGGTAGGTCCACGGAGGCTTCCATGTAGTTCCTATAATAGCAGAGAGGGACAAAAAGTACTAGGCCAACGCGTTTGCACAACGCGTTTTCGTTCAGAGCCAGCGTCACGTGACTGAAGCCAGCAGAAGCGGAGGAGCAGAGCAGTGAGAGGCGCTTGTCACTGCCGCGGCAAGTTTAAAAGGCTGCACTGTACGGTTATTTATACACCGTTCATTCATACATATGCTGAGTCACAGGATAAGGAGTCCTTGTCGTCGAAAAAGTCCAAAATAGACCGTAAAAGGAAACGTGAACGGAGATTACAAACAAAACAAGGGTTAACGTCGGGATAGCTTTTTCCAGGTGGACAGAGCTAATGCAGGAGAAAGCTTTCAAAAGAGATGCTGAAGTTGCCTGCTTTCTTCTAGACAGGCAAGTCATTGTTACGTTAATTACAAGCTTTTTTTCATTGCTTGGTTGTGTACTTTATTATATAATACAGGGTGTGGGAAGTGGCGTGCAGCACTCCCTGTTTTCACAGAATTGTAAATGCATTTAGCATTTAGTCATTTATTTGTAATTAACACTTTAAGTGGGCTATTTAAAAAGTGTGAATTTATATGTAGATTATGTTTTTAAAACATACACGTAGAGTGTTACGTAATATTGTGTGTGCGTCGAAAGAATTTGTCCGCAGCTGCTAAAAAAAAAAAAAAAAAAAATCCACTGTCAGCGTTGTGTAAGGTTAGCAAGGCAGTTTTTTTGTGTTCATTTCTATTTCCTGTCGCTGTGCAGCCTCTTTTATTGTATATGACACTGTAAACAGCCCAATAACCCTTTTCTTTAAACTAAAGGATTAATTTATGTCCCGTTGACCGGTCCATTGCATTACAAATAAAAGCATTAATGTGTTTAAAAATTTTTTTTTTAAATGTTGACCTATCTGGGGAAAATTAGCCTTTGGCTAAATCCGGTACAATGCATGAAATGGAAATATTTATGTTAAAAATTGTACATGGTCGCTTTAAATAAATAAATAAAACAAATTTATGGAGAGTTGCATGAGATAATTCAGTGTTTCAGACTGCAGAAGCACGATATGATGTTTTCACTCGGCTCATGCAGGAAAATCCTCTCTCACAGATGGCTGTCGACGGACTTAATTTCACCAACAACAAGATATAGCATTGTCAGGCTTTAAAACAACAGAGCTGCGCGCTCTGCTTTATGGCTGCTATAGATCTGCCCTGCCACAAGGTGACACTGTTTTCAAAATCAGAGAAAAGTGTCAAAGCTTCAGAGTCATTATTTCTCCATCCAACTGCAAGTTCTGACATTTGGTGAAGACAACTGGTGCTTCCACCCCTTGTAAAGCAGTGCCGTTCTCACTTAATTTATTGTTGCTAAGTGACAGAGATTGCGTGCGCAGTGGAGAACATTGTGATCTTTGTGGCTTTCAGAGCACCGGGGTTGCAAACTAGATTGCTTGTACAAAGATCTCCTCACTGAGCATCCAGAACACCTCTCTCATAAAAGTGTTAATTTACTGATGGAATAATTCACATATTGAAGTGTAGCAATAAATAATAATAATAAAAAATAATAATAATAATAATAACAATAATAACACCAGACTTTGAGGCAATTAAATGGTGCTCTCATTATTTTATGCTGTTTATATAGCAGAATTTATGATGGTCAAGTCACCTTTATTTATGTAGCACTTTTTACAATAGATTTAATCAGCTTTACAGTGATAGTGTGTTTGCACATGGATTCAGACATTCTGACACGAAAAGTAAAGCATTCATGTGAAACTGGAGCTTAAAGGGTAACTAAACCCCTGGTCAGAGCCTGACTCCACCCACTGGCAATATTTGAAAAATGCTGGAAAAGTAGGCAGAGCCCAGTGGAGAGGAGGCGTGCATCTGAGACGTATCTCTCTGTAGGCAAGGGCGTGGTTAGCTGGTACCCGACGTTAGAGGGTACCACAACTTCCAATAGGAAAATTCAACTGCAGTAGCCACCGTTCAACCTGAAGAGTAGTCATACAGTCTCTTGATTGTATGTGTGATTGTAAAAGAGGGGGACACCACTATTATCCATTCATCAAATATACAGGACAAGCTTATAGTGATCATGTTCCAATCACGTGAACGGACAGCCAATCAAACCACAGCATTGGTCGAGTGACTGTGCGCAGAACTTTTTTGTTTCGTTTTTGCTCTATCATAGAGATGGTTTGTGTGTTGTTTTTCCCTAATTCCTGCCAGAGTTGTGTGCGTCAATGACTAAAACACACACACACACACACACACACACACACACACACACACACACACACACACACACACACACACACACACACACACACGTGCACATGCTAATGACCACCCATACCAATGTAACCAGTGAACTTGATGGACATTAAAGTCATTTAAATGTGGATCCTATCTCTGTGTTCTTACCAACACACCATAGCGATGACCAAACCTAAAGAACCAGTCCACCTTCATTACAGTGATCACAGTAGAGAGAGTTTAAGAGGACAATGATGTTGAACTCACCCTTCACAGAGAGAGGAACAGCAGAGCTTGATGTTGATGAGTTTGGTCTTCCAACTCTCTGTCCTTTACACCTGTACTGACCCTGATCAGACTCAGTAGCTCCTCTGATAGTGAGAGTGTCTCTGTTTACAGTGTAACGATCAGACGTCTGTAATATTACACTGCCTTTATACCACTCATATCTCCAGTTACTGTAAGAGTTTATCACACACTTCAGATTGACTGTTTCTCCAGTGAATACAGGACTGTCTGGTGTCACAGTCACTGTAGATGTGGGTAAACCTGAGAAGAAAGACAGAAACACAAAATGACTCAAACATCTCTTTCAGTGCAAAGTAAAATAATTACATTTTGTAAATGTTTTGAGGATGTTGAAGATCTCAATGATGAAGTTTTATTGCAGCAACAGTGACAAAGTGCATTAAAGCCCCTGCGTTCATCAGAGTCAGAAACCCTGAATAATCTCTGCTCAAACATTATATACTGTATTACATTCTTCTTCCAGCTCTACATGTAAATTAAGTTTTGTCTTAAAAGTAAATTGAGGATAACAATGAAAGTGAAAGCCTTCCGTTCCCACATCTTTGATATTGTTTCAGATGGGAACTCCAAATCCACTGAAGGATTGAAGCCAATTATCTGAAGCCTTGTCTATACTTTTACTTGCAAACATCAGCATTTATACAGGGTTCAGGGGGGTGTAATAGCCAACCAATGAGAATATACATTACATTACAGCCCTATCAGGCCTTCTCTCCTAACAACAGCAGAGGGACCCTTTCTAGGCTGCTGAAACACACTCACATACATAGAGTGTACATTAAAACAGATGTGTGCAGAGAAGCAAGAACATCTCTCCACTGCAACCCCTGTAGCCTCAAAGACCAAAAAGGAAGAAAATGGTGAAACAGAGACAGAAAAGTCTGATTAGATTTATCTTGCAGAAGGATAATCAAATAAATAACTCTGCATGGTCTTCATATCCTTTTTAAAGTTCAAGAGCAGTGGGTATTATTATTTTTTTTTGTCGTTTGTTGTTTGGTTAACTTTAACATAATACCAGGATTATTAGGATGCTGTCACTTTAAGGGTGAATGCACGGATCATGTGTTTTGTGTTTGCGTTCGCTTAAGACATAACCGACTATTTAGGATAATATTTTATGACATAATTTGGAGTGAATTTGTCCACTGAAGCGCAGGTAGGCATGAAAGAGAGCTCAACTTCACACGCTGTCTGAGAGAAGTGTCTTTCAGGGCCGCGCTTCAGATGTTAAACACACACAGCACACGAGTTACCAATTCCCTTTCGCGTGTTCCACTTCCTTGAATATTTACATTGGAGAGGCTGAAACTTTTGTGATGATGAAGCACTGACCCGTCAACTGTACAGAGTGTCAATCACAACACTGCATTTGTTAGAAATTATTACTGGCCAAATAACGACTGACAGCGTTTCACACACTCGCGGTTTTTTACTCGCATTTGGCTCATGGTGAGTGTTCATTATAGGCCCTGTTTACTGTATTTAATAATATTCTGAACAGAGACTCTATTATATATACTGTA